>NC_045435.1:123964165-124190516 GCF_002776525.5 Piliocolobus tephrosceles | reverse complement strand
ACACACACACACACACACACACACACACACACACACACACAAATAGCTGGCCGTGGTAGTGGGCACCTGTAGTCCCAGCTTCTCGGGAGGCTGAGGCAGGAGAATGGCGTGAACCGGGGAGGCCACGGAGATTGCAGTGAGGCAAGATCGTGCCACTGCACTCCAGTCTGCACGACAGAGCGAGACTCCGTCTCAAACAAACAAACAAACAAAAAACCAAAAAATCACTTTCCTACCCATCCTGTTTACTCAATCCCAAACTAGTGAAGTATCAAGGGTTTTACTCCAATGGAAATATTTAATGTATGTATTGGTTGACTGGGATGTGTGACATGAAAATTTCAGTTTAATGAAATATTTCCAGCAGATGTTTGATTTCTTGAATCAGCAGTAGCTTGGCTATAAAATTTTTAAATGACATAATCTCTTTTACATTGTTTTCCATATGAATTGAAGCCTGAGTGTGTAGCCCATGGTTAGCTGTTATGTGTATTGGTTACTGAGGGAGGTCCTAAATTGGACCTGTTATGTGTATTGGTTACTGAGGGAGGTCCTAGTTGATTCCTGTGAGTATTCACCAAGGCTGCCCAATTGTTGAAACCCTGTGAGGTGTTACAGTTGCATATGTACAGTTAGAATATTAATTTTCAGAGTCAATAGGAAAGAAAATGCTCAATGATTCAGGATGTTTACCAAATATGCTAACTCATTTTTTTTTCCTTCCAAGGCTATTAAATGGCATTCAAATGTTTGCTGTGGTTAAATCTCTTCTCTATGTCTCTGCTGCCCACATTGATAGACTTCAATGCCATATCCCTCTGTTCATATTAAAACAGTCCCTGGCAACCGATTACCAGCTACTCTATGGAAATAACTAGTGTAAAATTGAAATCCCTTTAGTTTTTGCTTTATTGCTCAGCTTGCCTTATTTCCAGTTCTTCTGTTCTGAGCTTTTTTTGTTTTCAGGGCTTAGTTTAGAAAACCTGCTCACTCATTCCTCAGGAATTTCCCCTTTTGTCTGCTTTAAAACACAGGCTATTCTGCATGGATTAGTTTTGTCCTCCATCTGTTCCCATCTGCTTTATGTGTCCCAGAAAGTGTTCAAAATTCTGGTTCATTGAAAACACCCCATTCTATGTCCAAATAATGCTAAAATTGTTTTTAAAAATATTTTCAAGTATCCTTTGAGAGGAAGGAGAAAACATATGTTCTAAGACATCTTCTTTTAAATAAGATAATTGAATGTACTCGTAATATCCCAGCTTCTGTATCTATTTGGCTTTTTATTTCTTCTATTTTATCTCTGTTAAGCATAGGGTTTTGCATAAAAAAATGTGAGAAATATCAAATACTCCAATTCGTAATTGTCTTTGAAAAGTCTCCGTTATTCTCAAATACTAAAAGATATTCTGTCAAAAGACAAAATTTTTCATTTAACATTGGCCACTGTCTGTATTTTCAAAGCCTATCTCTTCAGAATGTGTGTACGTGTGTGTGTGTGTGTGTGTGTGTGTGTGTGTGTGCGCGTGCGCGCATGCGTTTGACCAAAGAAGTTCCTGTAATCAGAGAAGCAGAAAGAGCGGGCTGGGTCCCAGGACAGGATATTCTTTCTAGTCTATTTAAGTCTAATTTAGAGTTTAACTAATCTAAACTTTCAACGTCTCAAGAGGATGTAAACTCTAATATGTTTACTTTGTGTCTAAATTGATATTTCAGACAGTTATCAACCTACCTTCTTCATCACTATGAACAGTTTGATAATTATTAGTTACTTCTTTGCCATTTTGTGTCTCCTGTTATTGCTGTAAGTGTGATTTTAGAATAAAATGTTAATTTTTGCATTTGACATTATGTAGATGACAAAAATTTGATACATAGCCAATTTTTAATATTATTTATACACAATATTTCAAAAACTCTTTATATACTTGCAGTAAAATTTGCCAAATTGTTCCCCTACTTTATTTAAAACTTTCATTAGGCTAAATCAATCTTCTGTGTAGAAATATATAAGGATAACCTATTTAAAAATTGTCTCTTAATTTGTCTATTTAATTCAGTTGGAGATTATTCCACTGTGAGGTCTAATGTTGAGTAATGTTGCAAATGAACACAAGTAGTACAATTTCTTATAAGGTGAAAGACTATTGCACCTTACTGTAAATACTTAAATTCACATTTTCTAGGTGAAACCAAAGTTTGCTCTAATTTTAAAATAATCAATTTTCAAAGTAGACAATTCTGAATGTTATGCCTTTCACACAAATTTGACTTTCACTTGAATTGCATTTCATTTGCTATTTTAGGTTCATAGTTATGTCCAATATGACTAAGGCTTTGTCACCTGACATTATTTTATTATGTATTTAGTTTTTTGAGATGAAGTAGTGCTCTGTCACCCAGACTGGAGTGCAGTGGTGTGATCTTGGCTCACTGCAACCTCCACCTCTCGAGTTCAAGTGATTCTCCTGCTTCAGTCTCCCAACTAGCTAGAATTACAGGCACCCACCACCACTCCCAGCTAATTTTTGTATTTTTAGTAGAGACAGGGCTTCACTATGTCTGCCAAGAGGGTCTTGAACTCTTGACCTCAGGTAATCCGCCCACCTCAGCCTCCCAAAGTGCTGAGATTACAGGTGTGAGCCACCGCCCCAGGCTGTCAACTGCTATTATTTTAATGAATATTGAGAGATCATGTTGGCTGACAATTTGAAAATAAAGAACAACCTTCAATATATATTAAACTATTTTATCAAACTGTTACTTTAGTTTCACATAATTATTGTACCATCTTACACAGTGGTTTCAACATGTAATAGATGATATATTGAAATTTACCTGATGACATATTAATGATTCATTATGACACTTTTGGTTAAATGCATGCTGCATTACATATGAGAAACTGTCCCTAAATCTTTTGCTGTGCCACCCAAATAAGTTATTTATAAATCTATTTAGAGAATATTGCCCATCTTTTTATGTGTCAATGACTAAGAGCAGGAGTTATATTTTTTAAATGTGGTCCTGACATTGTTTTTTTATCTATAAAGTTGAAAAAAATTACTTAAATTTCTGATCTCAAATATTTCTCAAAAAATAGAAATCATAAATGTACATTTTCAAATGGATGTTGGAAATTTGAGTTGATTTAATTAAAACTCTAAGAGTGGAGTCTGGCATTATCATATGGTCTCAATAATTCATTTCCTACTGTTCTACCTGCCTATTGTATATCTTTATAGCTTCTTATCTAGCTAACTAGATTTTTTAAAATTACATTGTGGTATCAAAGAAGTCATTTTCATCAAATAACACAATTTTATTTCACTTTTACATGAAGTCTATGGTGGCTGGGATAACTCTCTATAGAAATTGTCATCTGTGTTGGTTTATTATTCCAATCTGCTTTGATGGGGATGCTACCATATGAATACTTAATTGTAAGATTGTAGTGGCATGGCAAAAATGATCTTAACTACTTTCACACACAAGTAGTATTCATACTTGTGATCATAGTTCATTAGTTAATGAAGACATCTGGCTATGCCAAACTTCAAGGTAACTAGAAACTTTAGTTCTCTGGTATCCCCATTTGGGAAAGAAAACTAGAAGTATCAAAGAGCAGTAACAACATGTACCACCTACCTATCAATCAACTACCCTTCTACTTAGAAATTGAGAGTACCATAAATACAGAATCTTCAATACTCATTTTGAGAGGAGGAAACTAAAATCTGGAGAGAGAAAATTATTTTCTTACAGTAATAAGACATACGAGTGATAGAGCTAAGACTCGTAAGCAAAACTTCCTTATCCTTAGTTTTCAGTAAACTTTTCATTATGAAAAGGTAGAATTAAAATAATTTCAACTGAATATTGTAAAATTAAAAGTGCAGTGGGTACATAGAAATAATGGAGCTTTAAGATGATCAAAACTATACAAATGTTTTGGGAATAGGCATGGAGAAATAGAGATCACCTCTAGAAAAAATGCAAATTTAATGTCTAACTGAATAAATTGAAGCTGTAGCAACCAGTATGAAAAATACACCCAGTGGTCAGTAGCTTTCCACCACATCCCCCTTCAACGCTTTTACTGACAAACGTCTCCTGTGATGCACTGCTCCATGAGCATCTTTCTTAAGCACTGGAGAGAACAGATTTTTTGCAAATTCCAAATGGATGTTTTCCAGCAAGATTCATTGAGAGAACCACAAAAACCTCTCTGCCATTCAATGAGTTACAAATCTCTTCAACAAGGTCTAGTTCCAAGCTCAGGACATCTCTTCCATGAGTGCTTTACCTTAGTTGTAGGGGTAGTGACTACTCTTTATATCTGCTATATTCATATTTTTAGAGCTCTATTAACTTCTTACTAGGCAATTCCTTATTGCTTTATTCGCTTGTTTTATATATCAATTATTTACATTAAACTTTTCCAGTTCAAATTTCCAGTGTGCAATTTCTCTCTCATGATTGGATTCTGACTGATATATATTAAAACCAAAATGAAATACACAGCTCTGTTTAAGCCAAATGCTCACAAATTTCAAAAATGCTTGTTTGCTTAATAGAAATTTATAGTCATTTAACTTACTAGTAAAACCCTTGTACAGTATGATGCAGTTCCAAGTAAGTGCTCAGTATGTGTTACTTGAATTTGAATGAAGAACTCATCTGGTTCTGAATTAAATTGCAGTCATGTGCTCTGTAACAGCATTCCAGTCAAGATGAACTTCATAAATGGTGATCCCATAAGATTATAATGGAGGTGAAAATTTTCTATAATCTAGTGACATCATAGTCATCATAACATTGTACTTTAATTTATTATCCATGTGCTTGCAGTGATGTTGGTGTAAATAAATATACGGTGTTGCCAGTCATATAAAAGTATAACACATACAATCATGTACAGTTATAAAACTTGATAATGATAACAAATGACTGTTACTGGTTTATATCTTTACTATAGTATACATTTTATCATTATTTCAGAGTGCACTCCAACATATATATAAATAAAACGTACACCTCTATATGCATACATGTATATGTATATATATATATATGTTCACTATACATATAAACTACATATGTATATAAACTATAAGAGAGCCTCAGTCAGCTCCTTTAGAAGGTATTACAGAAGGCATTGTTCTCATAGGAGATGACAGCTCTCTCTGTGTTATTGTCAGTGGGACAAGATTTGGAGGTGAAAGATGTTAATAGTTATGATCCTGATCCTGGTAGGCCTAGGCTAATGTGTGTGTTTGGATCTTAGATTTTAACAAAAAGTTTCAAAAGTTAAAAGAAAATAGAGAGAAAATTATAGACAAAGGATATAAAGAAAAGTAAAATGTTTGTATAGTTGTACAATATGTTTGTGTTTTAAGCAATTATTAGAAGAGTGGAAAAGTTAAAAATTTTTAAAGTAAAAAGTTACAGGAAGCTAATTTATTATTGAAGACTGAACATATTTTATAAATGTAGTGTAGCCTAAGTCTAGAGTGGTGTACAATAATGTCCTAGGCATTTGCATTAACTCACCACTGACTCAGACTCATGCAGAAAAATTCCAGTCCTTCAAGCTCCACTCACAATTACTGCCTTACAGAGATCTGTAATAGATTATACTATCTAAGTTTGTGTAAGTACACTCTATGATGTTCACGCTGTGACAAAACTGCCAAACAACACATCTCTTGGGAAATATCCCTGTCATTACGTGATGCATTAGTGTATGTTCATTGAGAAGGATACTGAACCCAGGATATAAGAAGTTAGAGAAACCAAATTCAAGAGATTTTGCAACTGAAGAATAGGAATGTTAGCTGGGCGCGGTGGCTCACGGCTGTAACCTCAGAAGTTTGGGAGGCCGAGGTGGGAGGATCACGAGGTCAGGAGATCGAGACCATCCTGGCCAACATGGCGAAACCCCATATCTAGTAAAAATACAAAAAATTAGCCTAGTGTGGTGACATGCGCCTGTAGTCCCAGCTACTTGGGAGGCTGAGGCAGGAGAATCACTTGAACCTGGGAGGTGGAGGTTGCAGTGAGCTGAGATGGTTCTACTGCACTCCAGTCTGGGTGATAGAGTGAGACTCCATCTCAAATAAAAATAATAATAATAATAATAATATAAATGATTCAGATATGAAATTATCAGTTACATTAAATGAATTTATATTTTTGCTTTGTTTTGTTATAGTGACAACAGTGAATATCAGAAGGAAGAATAATACTATTTTTAAAAAGCAGACTCTAGAGATGTCACAAAAAAGGATATAAGTACAAGAGTGAGTTTTCGCTGCAAACTGTGTATGAAAGTGATCTTAATAGTCACATGTATTATGTCACATATATTATGTAAATGCAATTTAGAAAAGGAAAACTGTGATTTAAAGGTAACTTAAATATTAAGGTACATATTACTATTAACTGGGCCTTTTTAAAACAAAATCTAAAGTTTATTATTTTGATAAATAGAGGCATTATTTATTAACAATTTCCTATGAATCACCTAATGGAATTGCACGCTATAATAATGAAAACTAATGCTGTTATATGTCCACAATTTATCCTAATTTTTCATCATTAATTTTTAAAGAATAATAACTTTAATTAAATGATTATAACACCAAGATTAAAAGAATATTAGACTATCTCATGGTTTTCCTGTTAGCAGTCTGTAAGTACTATGATAATACTATTTAAATATTATACTGTTAGGCACACACCTGTGAAAAATCAGTGTTAACTCAACATTGCTCTAGTTTTTTTTTTTTTTTTAACTCTAAATTTCCACAATTATTTGGAGAAGAATAAATGCATGCTGTGTTTGCAACTTTAGACCTTTTGCACTCAAAGTGATTTCATGAAAAAAGTTTCTGTAGGAGCTTAAAGAAACATAGTTATTTTACATCTGGTTTAACTCAAAAGTGGCTGAAGAAATTTACCTCATGTTGTCTAGCAAAAATAAAAATTAATCTTTTCTGTGTTATCAGTTCTAATATATATTTCCCCAAAATGGTATTGTTTGATTATTGTTGAGCACTATCCTAAATTACATATCAGGGAAATTATTCATAACTAAAAGAAGTAAACAATAGCAATTAATAATCAACACTATCTCTAAAAGTAGCACCAAATATGGGGCATTTGTGTACTAATAAATATATATTTTTTCTGCTTAATTTTGAATGATAGAATTATATTGTTTATAATTTACACTAGGATGTCAATAACTTCCTCCCTACCTATAACTCTTTCTTAACAAAAGTCACCCTCGAGTACCCCCTTATCCTCTAGCTTTGACCACTGGAGACCAGTGTAATAGCCACCTTGAACTAATTAGATTTTCCTTCCCCAAAATGCGGATTTTGTTTGCAGAAATCCAAGCTCAAAAGGTCTTGTACATTCATAAGCTAACATCTCCATATCTGGCTGTCATAATAGGTATTTTCAAGTAGTTGAAGATGCCAAAAATAAACACTGTATTGGATGATACTGCCATTGTTTGGATGACAGGTAGAACAGGTGTGCATGGAGATCTAGAAAAAGTAATGAAGAGATCTTCTGCATTCATCTAGGAGTTAAGGTTTCTGAGGATATTTTTTTGAAAGACATATATTCTTTGCTTCCTGAGGGTTTATTTCTAGTAGGTGTTTTTACTTTGGAGCCAAATAATCACTAAATATGGGAATATAAGCCATATTTTAAAACTTTTAGGATGCTTAAAAATTTACTTTTTCCTTAAAGAAAAAATGTAAAAGATTTTACATATATGATTTTTATATTTGTGTTATATGCATTCTAACAATGAATACTAGAACATTTAAGCACTCTTTATTTTTATTCATAATCTCTGATTAGTTTTCCCATTTGTTGTACTCTATGTCATAACACATAGTACAGGACAGGATATTAAAAAAAAAAAAAAAAAAAAAAAAAAAAAAAAACTCCAAGTAGAAATATTTCACAAAAACTAAAGACCCCAAAAGGCAAATAACAATGTCTTAAACTATCATTAATGCTTTCTTAAGCTTTCCTTTATAAGTTACTCTAACTACAGTGTTCTCCATCACAGTTAATGGCAACACCATCCTTTCAGATTGAGAAGACCAAAAAATCCAAAACTACTAACAAACAACGAACTATAATTGTCTCATTTCCTTAAATCCTTAATTTCGCATCACAACTCCCATCAATCAGATCAATAAATATGATAATCTCCATATTCAATATGAGTATTCCTCACAATTCCCACAATTGCTATATAATTATTATTATATAATTGTCTCATCTCCTTAAATCCTTAATTTAAGGAGTATCACAACTCCCATCAATCAGATCAATCAATATGATAATTTCTATATTCAATATGATTATTCTTCACATTTCTCACAATTATTATTCAGTTTTATCTTCATTATCTTTCCCTACACAACTGCAATAGCCTCCTAACTGGTCACTCCTCTCTCTCCCATTTTCACCTTAGTCTCTTTTCAATATAATATTTTACAGTGAAACATGTCACATCATATTCCTGATGTGTTCAAGTTTTTCAATAGTTTTCCGTGTCTTTTTGGTTTAAAACTAAAACGTTAAAAAAAAAATTACAATATCTGACATTATTTAGCTTTGTTATTATAGTAGTTGCATCTAAAACCCAGGACTGCATAAATTTAAATATTTGCAATTTTTAGAGGTTATCTGTAATTTTTATATATCTAAAATACATATTTTAATTTTCTAAATTTGTTTTATTTACTTAGAATTCATTGAAACCTATTATACTAATTTATATTGTTATACTTCATTATGTGTTTAAAATAATTTATAATTTAATATAAATTTTAAGGGACATCAAATGACACCTCTAAATTAGGATTGATTAAAAAAACAACGACAAGCCATGTAGTTGAAAAACAAATAGGCATTTTATTAAAAGGAAATGAAAATATCCATGCTAACAGGGTAGTTATATGTAAACATAATTAAAACTACAAAACTAAGAGGGTAAAATACTGATGATGATCTTATAGGAAAGCATCATGGATTACAACAATCGTAGTAAAATTAATGAGTAGTGACTGTGGGTAATAAAGCAAAGAGAAGGAGCATTTCTTTACTTTGAAGGTTCGTATATAGGGAAGCATTTCTTTACACAGCATTTAACCAACAAAGTGAGTTATCTGTGGCTGAAATTTAAGAAATCATATTTTGCTAATAATTAATAACTTTGTAGTTCTAGCAACTAAGATAGTGCTAATACACTTTCATGCTTCAGAGACGTAGTAATTCTACATTGAATGCAAATACATATTCAACATTTCCTGGGCCCTGGACCTCTAGTTCAAATCTGCTGAGTACATTAATTTTGTTTTCATTGCCACTCACCATCATTTTTCCTTTCTTATTTCCTCTGGCATCCATACAATCATCTTTCGTTGGGTTACTTATGTTAATTCTATGGAACTACTTCCACTCTTGATACAATGATACATACTATTTGAATTATACAAATCACTACTTGAGATTAAAAGTACAGTGATTGTACTAGTACGATTTTTCTTTGCATAGAATTATTATTATTAGGATTCACTACTTTGGAGAAATCAATTTTTTCATGGGTACGATTCAATGAAAAGTCCATAGACTATATATCAACAGATCTCTGTTTGAAACTTGAAGCGTCCTCTTAATTTTGTACATGTTTTCCTGGAATGTCTAGAATCACAAAACTTCTGCTTACTAAGCTATAGAACAGATACTAACCTCTGCAGGTTCTTGCACATGGCCTCCAGTTGGCACATCCCATATGTCATACATATTCTGGCAGTTAAATAAATGGTATAAATCATAGAACATTTTCATTTTTTTCTACAATAACACTTTTATGTAAACATTAAAAATATTCTATCTTGTATTTCAAATATATCTAGATATGTCATAGTACTAAGAATAATAATTGATGTAAAATATGAAAAATGCAATACTAACATTGAAAAGGCAATATTATTCATGCTAGTTGAGAATAACTGATAGGTACTCAACAGAGTGATCAGTTGTTTTCTTGGACTCTGCACTAATGAGCACATATATTTTTACAGATGTTAGCAGTTTCTCCTGATTTGGATAACATAGCAAGCATACAGATTTTAGTAGCAAATATAGCTTGACTTGAACTTCCTTGTGACCTCTGATAAATTAACTGAAAATTTTATAAGTCGAGCTTCAAAATCATGAATGAGAATTATAGCATCACTCTTACAAACTGTTGTAAAGGTCAAAAGAGACAATGCAGTGGGTCTATTTCCAAAAAACTGAAGTACCTGAATGTGTTTTTAGTTAAATTTCCTTTTGGAGCAATCATTTTCAATTAGCCATATTCCTGCCTATTTCATTTATCTGTGAAGTTTTCATATGGCATCTTGATATGAAGCCACTTGATCTATATCACTTTTTAAAATTTAACCCAGTCTACATTATTTGGAAGTCAAAATTAGACATAATTAAAAGACATTGAACAGATTCCTACACATAATTGCATTATGGTCCTAGAACTATTGGCTTCCTTACATTGGTTTTAAGAAATATTAAACACCTTTAGAGAAATTCTTCCCTTCTACTTTATTTCTGGAAATGTGATCTTTCGCATTCCAATAATAGAAGCAGTTTGATCACACTTCCAGCGCATATCGTCAGGCTTTATGATATTCACTTCGTATCTCATATTTGAAATGGTTTTCCCTACAAAATGACTTATTAAGTATGGAATTCCACTATACAAACATCGTTGTGTAATTTTAATTACTGTTATTAACTTGATGTCAAAACCTGTCAGGGGAAGTTTTCTAAATGTTAACTAATCTAATTTTCATCCACTTGCAAGTATGTCTTCCAAATGATGAATATTCACTTAAATCTTTGTATGTAAAATGGTAAATACATATATATTTATATATAAAAATATACATATATAGACTTCATTTATCTTTTAGCAGTTTTAAAACGTAATAACTAAAACATAAATAACATCAATTGCATGATTACTCTTTCAGGACATGTTTTACATATATTGACATGTACAATGTTCGTAACAATGCTATGAAGTAGGCCCTCATGTTAACATTTTACAGGTGAGGAATCTAAAACCCAGACAAATAATTTTTCCAAATTATGAGATTATTAAGGTGGCAAAACAGGAATATGAACCAAGACTGTAAGTTTCCAGAGTCAAGACCCTAAATAATCAGACAATTTTGTTCTTAGAGTGAAGACTTGATAATATTAGAACATTTACTTACTGTATTATATGGTAACATATGAATATAAATGTTCAGACTTAACATTAAATATTTTAAATTTATATTCAGCTGTATTCCCAGAGAAAACTAACAGTAACATTTATTTTATCCTACTTATTAATAATGTTAACACTGGCTGAGCATATACAATATTAAAGCCACTTGCCAGGAAACTTTATATATACTATCTTATCACATTTAACATACATACTTACCTTATTATTACAGAATCCTTGGGATGTTGTTTTGCCAGCCTGAATCCTCTGTGGCCAGTGGCATCTTTGCCCAAGTTTTCTAGGGCCTACTGAGCTCGGCCTGGCAGGATACGCTCAGCACACATTACTAGTCAGGATCCCACACCAGCCAAGGATGAACCAGGTGCAGAGTGGCAATGGGTGTGTGAGCATGGGGTCCAGCCACGTGCTCATCAAGGTACACTGGCTGTAATGAAGCAGGTAGCTCCAGGTGGTGGCCTGGGCACTGGCTCCCTGTGAGGCTGTGACTGGACCAGGCATACTGCAAGCAGCTTCCCTGGCTGACATCAAGGAATACAGTGGCACCTGGAAACTCAAAGATGCCAGGAACTGCAGAGCCACAAAGAAGGTGTCACAGGTCTGGCCTGGGGAGCTCCTAGGTCTGGGCTCCCTTAAGGGCTTATCTCTTCTTTCCCTCTCTCTTCTATCCTTCTTGTTGCCTGCAATGTGGTGAGTAAGGGGCGTGTTTTAACCCTGTTTCTGTTACAGCTCTTTTAGCCCCATGGTTTGGCAGGTCCCAAGTTCTTGTCCTACATCCAGGAAGAATGAGGTATGCAGACCAGTGGAGTGCAAGCAAGATAAAGAGGAGCTTTATTAAGTGACAAAACAGTTCAGAGGAGACCCTCATTGAGTAGCTCCTCTCTACAGGCAGGGTCTCCCAATTGTTCAGCTCTCTGCAAAGAGGAGACCTTTGAGTGGGTAGCTCCTCTCCACAGGCAGGTCATCCCATTGGGCATTCAGCTCTCATCAGAGAGGAGACCCTGGAGTGGGTAGCTCCTCTCTGCAGCTGATCACCACATCCTCTCTTTGGTTCTCAGCAGAGAGGAGGCCCTGGGATAGGTAGTTTCTCTCTGCAGCTGGTTGTCTCATCATCTCCTCAAGTCTGTCTGAGTCCAGAGTTTTATGGGTCTCAGAGGGGAGGAAGAGCACACCAATTGGTCCATGGGTGGCCATGGGCAGTCCTGGAAAATGTGCCACAAGTACCTATTCTGCTCTTTGGGACTGGCTGCCAAGACCCTAGGCTTCAGGCCCTCCCTGTCTTGAAGGTGGGGTTTCACCGGGGATCTAACCCCTCCCATGCAGGAACCTGTCTGCCTCCTGCTGTCAGTTCATAGAGACCAGGCTGTTTGTGCCATGGGGCGCCTTCAGGCCTGTCCCAAACTGCCCTCAACACCTCCTGGGCCTCTCTCCTGGCTTGTCAGTACCCAAAGTCCAGAGAGGGCTGAGACAGCAGGGGGCTGGCATGTTAGTACTGCCTCAAGTGTCCACACACCTGTCTGGGGTGCTACAGTGCCTGGGCTCAGCACCAACCTTGCTTTGAGATCGGAATGGGCACTGGGAGTGGGGAGAGGTCAGGCAGTGGGAGCAGATATATCCCAGCCTGTGGAGGCAGGGGAGGTTTTTCCAGGACCCTGAAAGTGCAGCGGTGCCTGGGTCCACAGCCATAGCTTGGGCAGCTGCAGGTGCACCCAGGAGGGCGGTGCTTCTACCTGTTGTTGGCTCCTGCTGGCCCTGTGGAGCATTCAGCCTAGCCGCACCTCCCCTGCTGCACCTGGCAACTTGACATCATTATGATATAGGTAATATTTTTCCTTTCTCTAGTATAAGCAAGATACTTCAAAGTCAATGAATTAGCTCAAGATTAAAAATATTAAACTTGATGAATCTTATTGAAGACCTGAATTTTAACAAGATTTCTAGTTTATTTTACTTCAAACTCAAGCACATATTAGTTTATACTATACACACACACACACACACACATCTGTATATACTCCCATTGTATGCACTTTGGTATCTCAGCATTTTTCCTAACATGTTTGAATATTTGAAACACTTAAAACATTTCTTTGTACCAAACAAATATATGTAGAAACACAGCTATTTACAGAGCTTCACTTGTTTTGAGGATGCAAGAAATCTGGATGATGGAAAATTATAGCAATTAATTATAAATACATATTAATATATAGTAAAGCATGTGGTTCACTTGTCCTGCTTAAATCAATAACAATCCAAGACTAAGAAACAGTATTTGATTTTTATGAACATTGGATTAAAACTCCTAACTCCATATTAGCATCTTTGTATACAGATTCTCTAATCAATTGCCAATTTATCCAAAATTTCTACCCAGGGCTTATTAATTACCATAATAGCTTGTATCTACAGGGTGCCCACCCACCCACCATCTGTTACTTAAGAAAAACAACTTGTACAATTTAAAACAAAGCATTCTGTTCAAATCAGGAAATTTTGACACATGGTGTTTGCTTGAATTTATGAATATGAGATCATACATGACCCATACTTTAAGATATAAATAAAATAAAAAATTCAAAATAAATTATTTTAAAACCACATGAATTAAATTTATAAAATCAATTAACAGAAATAGCTAGGAGAAAACATAACAAATCCATATAAATGATGACCAAGTAGAGATTTGAAATATTCTTGAAAAATAAAGATGATGCATGTTTTTAAAATTTGGGAACACACCTCTTGATCACTTTTACAAAAGTGGCCTAGATATTTTTACAGCAATTAATATAAGATTGTATTTTACATATCACACAAAACTAATCAGATAAATTAAAAAAACTATTAAAATGCAAATGGAAAAATAACACATTGTGGGGGTACTAATGGTATAACATAAGATAGTTTCATTTGAGAACATGTCTCAAAGTAGCAATAGCCCTGCAGATAGAAAATAATTTGCATTGTTGAACTATGCCCAATTAACAGGTGCATGCATATTTTAAGGCATATGATCCAGCAAAACACCTGGCATTGGAAGGTCACAGTTTTCTTGGTTTCTTAGATTAAAAATAAGACAATCATTTAAATCTCAGAATATGAGAACATTTGGCTTAGGCCCAGAAGCCAAGAACAGTTGGCCACTAAAGCAAAAAGAATCATTCTTGAACATTATCTCTTACAACTGGTATGAGACTGAAACAATTCTCTGTGTCACGTTCTCACATGGCACCAATTTTGAGCAAGGTTATTGCTGGCAGTGAGTCCTACATGGAGATAAACAAGACAGAATTCCTGCCCTCTACTGTATCAAACATAAAGGACTGTAACCCTGAACAGAAAGGATCATGCTACCAGCTCAGATGATCAAATATGATGAAATTAGAGAGGTTGAGATACTGATTTTGGTTGAAAATATATTATGATACTTGAACATAATTAATGATGTGTTATTTTAATGGAGACTTTATGGATAAATGAAACGAGTGTGTCATGCTGGAGAGGAAACAACAGGGAGTATTTGTTCAAGGAAAGAACTACAGAACAAAAGGCACTGAGTGAGATTTCATGAAAAATCCAAAGGTGAGCCACTTCGCTAAGGTGGCAGATATAAGGGAAGTTAGGAGAAATACAGATTGAAAAGAGTTTAAAGGATAGAATCACTAGATGTATCAGCATAGGTTGATTTTGGTTTTGCTTGTTTGCTAAGGGTATGTCAAGTGAAAGAAAGTGAAGAGATGATTGATGGATACTACAACAGTACGAAAAAGGTAGTAGTATTTTTTAAAGAAATAATGATGTTTGTTGGTAAAAATCACAGTCAAAGTATCCAGATATTATAGTACATCCAAAATTTGAATATGAGATATATTTGTTGATCTAAGTTGATTAATTATGTACTATAGAATCATTAAATAGTTCCAAGTGGGAAATTATTTGGAAACAAATTTTTAGTTTGTTTTGTAAGTTATAATAAGAGCAGATTTTGAATAACCTAGCTTTATGATTTATAAGCAATGAATCTGCAAACATCAAAGGGATTCTTATATTTAACAACTTATCTAGGGAAAATGTGTTTTTGTCCCAGAAAGAGAAATCCAACTTTCTTTTTTGATGATATATCTTTATATAGCATAGCACTCCTATCTTGATAGAGAAACGTATTTATTATTAGAATGTATATAAAAGTACAATAGTGACATAAGTTAATTGGCAGAAGCCACATGAGTTATTACTTATATGCCTATTGTGAAGGCAATTAAAATAATGTATGAGAAATGGTCTGTAAATGGAAACAGATTATTCCTGGATGTATCTATCATTGCGTTTTTCCCACCACATTACATCCTTATCACAAAAGTACTTGCTCATCATTCAACCCATCAAACAGACAAATTTACCTTACACAAAGAAAAATCCTATGTTTTTCATATAGCTTATTTTCCCATGGTTTGGATAGTTCTTGAGTGGTGCCATCTGAACTATTGGAATGTGTACACAAAGAGGACAATCATCTATTCAGCCATGGCCACTGCCACACACATATTTTTTGCCCTGTCCCCAAACTTCCAATTTGATTTAGAAATGATTTATTCATTGGATATGTATTCAGTTCTATAGTCATTCCTTTATTTTTGTTAAAAATCTAGGCATTCCACTCTTTGAAAGAGAACCTCTATTTTATTGGAACAAAAAGATCTCTCATCTGACAATTTGTGAAAGGATAAAACTTATAATCAATTATTTGTTTTCTTTAAACAAGACACATAATGTCTCCATGGTTTCTCCTTTTCAATATAAAATATTATTATTATCAAAATATTTATTTTATTGTGTTACTGTCTCAATAATGCTCAAGAATGTTAAATTATTAAGAAAATTGATAGATTTTGTAATGGCAGAGACTGATAAAATGGGAAACATTTTTATTTTTTCTTTTATATATTTCAAAATTATAAAATCTTTACAGTATTTTTTGTAGTAACAAGGCAAAAATTAACTTCTCCCAGATACATAAAAGTTTTTATTTGCTTTCTTTATTTACCTGTTACTCATATAATAAAAAAATTGTGGTCTTCAAAAAAGTTAATATTCTGCTTCTCCTTTCTCATCTTGTACCACGACTACCTAGCCAGCATTGTATGAAGTCAAGACATACTGGCTTCCTTTAAGCACTGGTATATGGTCCTTTTTGGCACAGAACTTTAAAAATGCTACACCCTCTATATGGAGATTTTTTTTTTTTTTTAATTCGTTAATCATCATCCTTTTCTCAGATCAACTTCTATTTTTGGTGGGGGAAGTCTTTTCAGAAATTTCTTAAGTCATATCTCCTAAAATGTGGTTACATTATACCAAATACTTATATTTCATGACATTTATCCCAATTGAAATTTTGCATTTACTTGTGAAGTTTTTTGTTTGTTTGTTTGTTTGTTTTTAATGTCTATATTCTCCGGTGTTGCTCACATCCATAATTACCTGTATCAAAAAAGTTGATTTAATGAATGGTGAATTTCATGGTTTTTGTTTCTGTCAATTTCAAGTTTTATTTGGTATCATGTAACAAATATATCTTGAAATTGGGAAATAAGAATATGCACAATTATAAGTTGTGTTAAAGCAAAAATCTTTTAAATAAAATAAAAATCAGAATTAAATTGATTATTAGATTTCCTTTAAGATGTTCAGGACTAGTTTTGTAGTATTCCAACGGAATACTTGCTCACTTATAGTTCTGAGAATACAGAAAGTGGAGAATATTGAGGTGTTTTCACAAAAGCAAGGCAAGTTAATGAACAACCTTTTAATAATTTCTTTCCAAGCACTTCTAATTACAACATAGATGTTATTTACAAAATTGAAAATACCACTTATATAAAGCTTCTTAAAAGATATTCATGCTACAACAAAATAGAAATCACATTTCTATCAAAAGATCGGGAATTATACAACGGCACATATCCATACTTACCAATTTTTAAGTTTATTTTTATGTAGCTATTATCAGGTAAATTTTAAAAGCCTCAGCTAAATTACATACTCTAAAATAAAATTTTAAGTGGTATCTGATTTAGTGTATTATCATTAAATGTCAACTTTTTGTGATTAAATTTTCATTTTGATTTAAATATAGGGATTTTAAATTATTTGTTAAAACCATTATGCATGTATCTGCTACATATGGAAATAAAACTGGAAAATACTATTCACTTTCCCACAAACACATAACAGCTATAATCTGAGAAGTGTATGGAACCAAATGAGGTTTTATATTAAATACAATTTGGCTCTTTCTATGACCAATTAGTATTACACCATCTAGAAACATCTCTTTCATCATCTGCTTACTGGAGGAGTCAGTATTAGACTAGATCATGGATTTCTATATATACCCATGTGTGTTTGGAACCTGATAAAAGAGGCCTGCTAAATTTTATTCATCTGAAGCAGTCAGCATTTGGATACAAATCATGCTTTTCTTTTCTTTTATCTCTTCAGACATTTATTTATCTCTTCAAACAAGTACTGGAGACTGTTATTCAGAACAATTATACAAATATTTTTCATACACCATACAACTTGTTGCTAGCGGATAAATTATAGTGTTTGGACAGATGGTATGAGGTAGGGAAAAGACAGTGACATGAATGGTTGTTTCTACCCTCTAATTTATCCAAAAACCTGTGCCTTTTATATTTTTGATTCAGAGAAATGCCACTTATACCAGAAATATGAAAATTACTCACAATGTCTTATGCCCAACATTTACCAAAATAAAATATCTTTTTATTTGTGTAGGTACAATTGCCCTCTATTTGGTACTCTCTTCTTCAAAGACACCTGATATGATTAAATCTCATCTTAAATTTTAGCTTCCATATCCCAACGTGTTGTGGGAGGGACCTGGTAAGAAGTAATTGAATCACGGGGGCAGGTTTTTCCCATGCTGCTCACATGATAGTAAGTCTCATGAGATCTGATTGTTTTATAAAGGGAAGTTCCCCTGCATATGTTCTCTTGCCTGCCTCTCTGTAAGATGTGTTTTGCTCCTCCGCTGCCTTTCGCCTCAATTGTCAGGCCTCCCCAGCCAGGTGGAACTGTGAGTCCATTAAATTGAACTTCGTTTTCTTTATAAATCACCCAGTCTTATGTATTTCTTCATAGCAGTATGAAAATGGACTCATACACCACCTCACTAGCTAAGAATAGTATGTATCCCCAAAATATATTGTTTGCTTTGCTGCAACAATCTTTCAGGTAGAGCTCCTGTCTAATGTCTTGCTACATTTCCTATCACTCCATTTATCACAGTATTATGTAAAATAAATATTAACTTCAATGTTACTCACTTCAGTTTCCTGTTTATACCTCTTCAGTTATTCCCCTTTGTTTTCATTATGAAGCCAACTTCTGAAGCATGCTATTCCTTCGGGTGCTCAAGATCTAAAGTCTATAACAAATATTATCTCTCTCTTTATCTCTATCTCACTTACTTGAATCCTAAAGCACTATTAATTTTGCCATCTCAATATCTCAAAGGCATATTTGCATGCATATTGTATTAACATAAAGATAACACTTTAATAGGTAAAAAGAAGTGAGCTGAACAAGAATACTGAATAGAAGCTTTCACGGATTACCCCTCTGTAGGAACACCAAAATTTACAACTAAATACATGAAAAAGAAGCTTCATGGGAACCATAAATCAGGTGAGTGATTACAGTACCTGGTTTTAACTTCATAGCAATAAAAAAGGCACTGAAGAGATTAGGAAAGACAGCCTTGAATTGCCAATTCCACCCCTTCATTCTTCTTTGGCAGCAACCACGTGGTAGAGAGAATCTGTCCGCTTACGGGTGGGAAAGTACAGTGATTGCTGGACGTTGTATTGGAACTGAGTGCTGCCCTACCACAACAAAGACCAACACAGGACAGAACTCAACCAGTGTCCACAGAGGGAGCTTATACACGAGCACTAGCCATAGGTGAACTGTCCATCCCAGTGGTCAGAACCTGAGTTCTACCAGGTCTCACCACCAAGGGATAAAGTGCTCAAGGGCCTAAATTAACATAACAGGCAGTCAAGGCCACAAGGACTACAATTCCTGGTAATATTCAGGTGCTGGGTTGGGCTTTGAGCCAATAGACTTGGGGTGCACATAACATGGTGAGATACCAACTGGTGTGGCCAAGGAAGGGACTGGATAAATGTGAAAAGTAAAACAAAAATTTAACAAGTTATTGAAACAAATGATAAAGGAAGGACCACATGCCAAAATCTATGGTATACAGCAAAAACAGTGCTAAGAGTGAAGTTGATTTAAAGCAATTAAGTGCCTAAATCAAACAAGTAGAAACACATCAAATAAACCACCTAACAATGCATCTTAAAGAAATGGGAAAGCAAGAGTAAACCAAATTCAAAATGAGTGGAAGAAACAAAGTGATCACAGCAGAAATAAATAAAATTGAAATAAAGAGAACAATACAAAAATTACCAACACAAAAAGCTTTGTTTTCAAAGATAAATAAGTATGACAAACCTTTAGCCAGACTAACTGAGAAAAACAGAGAGATAATCCAAATAAATAAAATCAGAGATGAAAAGGAGACATTACAACAAATACCATAGAAATGCAAATGATCATTCCTGGCTACTATTAACAAGTGTATGCCAATAAATTGAAAATTCTGCAAGAGGGTAAATTCTTAGACATATACAGCCTACTAAGATTGAACCATGAAAAAATCCAAAAACTGAACCAAACAATAACAAATAACAAGATCAAAGTCAGAACAAAATGTCGCTATGCACAAAAAAGACCAAGAGCCAATAGCTTCACTTCACTGCTGAATTTTGCAAACATTTAAAAAGCACTAATACCAATCCTACACACGCTATTTAAAAAAAAAAAAAAAAAAACAGAAAAAAGTATACTTTCGGACTCATTGTGAAATACCAGTACTATGCTGATACCAAGACTAGACAAATGTACACCCCCCAAAAAATAAAGGAAATTACAAGCCAATATCCTTGATGAACATTGATATAAAAATTCTCAAGAAAATACTGGCAAATCAATTTCACCAACACATTAAAATGGCCACTCATGATGACCAAGTAATATTTTTCCCAGAGATGCAAGGATCCTTCAACAAACACAAATCAATCTATGTGATACTTTATATCAAAAGAATAAAAGCTGAAAAAGCTACGGGTAAAATTCAACATCCCTTCATAAGCCTTAAAAAATACTGAATATAGAAGGAACAAAACTCAAAACAATAAAAGCCACATACAACAGACCCATAGCTAATATTATACTAAATGGGGAAAATTTCAAATGGGTCCATGAGACACTTTGATACAGGAATGCAATGTATAATTATTACATCAGAGTAAATTGGATTTTCATCCCTTCAAGTATCTATCCTTTTTTGGTTTTACAGACAAATTATTGTTAACTGTACTCACCCTGTTATGCTACCAAATTCAAGATCTTATTCATTTTATCATACTATATTTTTGTACCCAATATTCTTTCCCGCTTCCCCTTACCACTACCCCTCCCAACCTCTAGCAGCCATCATTCTGCTCTCTTTAAATAAAAAATAAATAAATTTTAATAACTTTGGAGGTGCAAGTGCTTTTTGTTTGCGTAAATGGGTTGTATAGTGATGAAGTCTGAGATTTTAATGCACCCATCACCTGAGTAGTGTACATTATACCCGATGCGTAGTTTCTTAAATCCCTCATCCTCCTCCTATACTCCCCCTTTTGTCTCCAAAGTCCATTATACTATTCTGTATGCCTTTGTGTACTCATAGCATAGATCCCACTTATAAGTGAAAACATATGGTATTTTGTTTTCCATTCCTGAGTTATTTCACTTAGAAAAATGACCTCCAGTTCCATCTATCTTGTTGCAAAATAAATCATTAAATTCTTTATGTGGCTGAGTAGTATTCCATGGTGTATATACACCACATTTTCTTTATCTATTCATAGGCCAATGGGTAATTAGGTTGGTTCCATAACTTTGCAATTGTAGATTAGTCTGCTGCAATAACATATGTGTGCAGGTATTTTTTTGATGTAGTGACTTTTTTTTCTTTGGGTATCTCCAGTAGTGGGAATGCTGGATTAAATGGCAGATCTACTTTTGTTCCTTCAGAAATCTCCATGCTTTCATGGAAGTACTCCTAGTTTACATTCCCACAGTGTATTAGTGTTCCTTTTTCACTACATTCACACTAAACATCCATTGTTTTTTGACTTTCTAATAATGGCCATTCTTACAGGAGTAAGGTGGTGTCTAATTGTGATCTTAATTTTCATTTGCATTCCCCTGATGATTAGTGATGTTGAGCATTGTTTTTTTTTTTTTTTTTTTTTTTTTTTTTGGGCCTTTTTTATATCCTCTGTGAAATATCTATGTAATTTGCCCAGTTTTCGATGAGATAGTTTATTTTCTTTTGATTTGTTTGAGTTCCTGGTAGATTCTGGATTTCAGCCCTTTGTCAAATGTATAGTTGCCAAATATTTTCTCCCATTCTCTGGGTTGTCTCATTACTCTGATAATGATTTCTTTTGCTGGACCAAAGTTATTTAGTTTAACTACGTTCCATTTATTTATGTTTATTTTTGATCCATTTGTTTTTGGAATCTTAGTCATGAAATCTTTGCCTAAACCAATGTCAGGAAAGTTTTACCTAGATAATCTTCTAGAACTTTTCTAATTTCAGGTAGCAAATTTAAGTCTTTGTTCCATCTTGAGTTAATTTTTGTATAAGGTGAAAGATAAGGATCCAGTTTTATTTTTCTGTATGTGGCTAGCAAGGTTTCCTAGCACCATTTATTAAATAAGGTTTCCTTTCTCCAATTTGTGTTTTTGAATGCTTTGTCAAAAATTCTTTGGTTATAAGTATTTAGTTTTATTTCTGAGTTCTCTATAATGTTCTATTGGTCTAAGTGTCTACTTTTATAATATTACCATATTGTTTTGGTAACTGTAGCCTTGTAGTGTAACTTGATGTTTGGTAATGTGATGCCTCCAGATTTGTTTCTTTTGCTTAAGATTGCTTTGGCTATTCAGGCTTTCTGCAGTTGCATATGAATGTTAAGATTTCTTTTTCTAATTCTGTGAACAATGATGTTGTATTTTGATAAAAATTACATTGACTCTCTGGATTACTTTGGGAAGTATAGTTATTTTCATAATATTGATTCTTCTAATTCAAGAGCATGAGATGCATTTTCATTTGTTTGTGTCATCTATAATTTATTTCATTAGTGGTTTGTAGTTCTGATTGTTGAGAACTTTCAAATCCTTGGTTAAATATATTCTTAGGTATATTTTTTGCAGCTATTGTAAAGGGTTTGAGTTCTTGATTTGATTCCCACTTTCGTCATTGTTGGTATATAACAATGTTGCTGATTTGTGATTATTTATTTTGTAACATGAGACTTTAGTAAATTTGTTTATCAAATCTAGGCATCTTTTGGAACCCTTTTCTAGGTATACTATTACATCATCAGCAAACAGCAATAGTTTGACTTCCTCTTTGCCAGTTTGGATGTCCTTTTATCCCTTTTTCTTGCCTGATTGTTCTGGCTAGAACTTCCAGTACTATATTAAATAGAAGTGGTTAAAATGGATATCTTTGTTTTGTTACACTTTTCAGGGGGAATCCTTTTAACTTTTCCGCAGTTAGTATAATGTTGGCTGTGGGCTTATCATATATGACTTTTATTACTTTGAAGTAAATCCCTTCTATGCAGTGTTTGTTGAGGGTTTTTATCATCAAGTAATGCTGGATTTTATCAAATGTATTTTCTGTATCTGTCGAGATGATTATATGGTTTTTGCTTTTAATTCAGTTTATGTGATATATCACATTTATTGACTAATGTATTTTAAACTGTCCCATTATCACTGGGATGAAAACTATTTGATCATGGTTAATTATATTTTTGATGTGGTGTCAGATTCAGTTAGTTCATTTTGTTGAAAATTTTTACATCTATGTTTATCAGGGATATTGTTCTGTAGTTTTCTGTTTTGTCATGTTTTTTTCTGGGTTTTGATAATAGGATGATAATGGCTTCAGAGAATGAGATAAGCAGGAGTCTCTCCTTTTCAATCCCTCAGAATAGTGTATCATTCCATTTTCATACTGCTATAAAGAACTGCCAGCGAAGAGGTAATTTATAAAAAGAAAGAGGTTTAATTGACTCATAGTTAAATGTGGCTAGGCAGGCCTCAGGAAACTTAAAATCATGGCAGAAGGCAAAGGAGAAGCAAGGAACCTTTTTTCTGGAAGCTGCCAGGAAGGGGAAGTGCTGAGCAATGGGAAAAGAACCCCTAATAAAATCTTCAGATCTTGTGAAATCTCACACACTATAATATGAACTGCATGGGGGAACCCCGTTCACCTCCCGCCATGATCCAGTTACTTCCACCTGGTGTCTCCTTTGACATGTGAAGATAATGGGAATTAAAGTTCAAGATGTAATTTGGGTAGAAAGCAAAGCCTAATCATATCATTCCACCCCGGGACCTCCCACATTTCATGTCATTTTCACATTTCAAGATCAATTATGCTTTCCTAACAGTCATCCAAAGTCTTAATTCATTTGAGCATTAATCCAAAAGTCCAAGTCCAAAGTCTCATCTGAGACAAGGCAAATCACTTCTGACTATGAGATTGTAAAATCAAAAGCAAATCAATTACTTCCTAGATACGATGAGGGTGCAGACATTAGGTAAATACACCCATTCAAAATGAGAGAAAGTGACCAAAATTATGAGGCTACAGACCTCATACGAGTCTAATTTCTGGCAGGGCACTCAAATCTTAAAATCCTAAAATGATTTCCTTTGGCTCTATGTCTCATCTACAAGTCAGGATGATGCAAGAAGTGGGCTTCCACAGCCATGGGCAGCTCTTCCCCTGTGGCTTTTTAGGGTAGAGCCTTCAAACCTGGCTGTTTGCACAGGCTGGCAATAAGTGTCTATGGCTTTTCCAGGTGCACAGTGCAAGCATTCAGTGGATCTATAATTCTGGGGTCTACGGGATGGAGGCCTTCTTCACACAGCTCTACTAGGCAGTGCCCCAAGGGGGACTCTGTGTAGGGGCTCCAACCCCACATATCCCTTCTGCAATGCCCCAGCAGAGGTTCTACATGAGGGCTCTGCTCCTGTAGCACACCTCTGCCTGGACATCCATGCATTTCCATACATCCTCTGAAAAGTAGGTGGAGTTTCCCAAGCCTCCATTCTTGTCTTCTGTACACCTTCAGGCTCAACACCATGTAGAAGCCACCAAAGCCTGGGGCTTGCACTCTCTTGAGCCACAGCCTGAGCTGTACTTTTCCTCCTTTTAATCATGACTGGAGCAGCTGAAATGCAGGGTACCATGTCCCAAGGCTACACACAGCAGTGAGGTCCCGGACGTGGCCTACAAAACCATTTCTTTTCCTCCTAGGCTTCTGATCCTGTGATGGAAGGGATTGCTGCAAATATCTCTTATATGCCTTTTTTTTCCCCCATTGTCTTGGCAATTAACATTTAGCTTCACATTACTTACACAAGTTACTGCAGATGGCTTGAATTTCTCATCAGAATTTTTTTCTTCTTCTACTGTACTGTCAGGCTGCAAATTTTCCAAACTTTTATGCTCTCTTTCTCTTTTAAACATAAGTTCCAATTCCAAAACATCTCTTTTTGAATGCATTAAATTTGAAGGCTATTAGGCGAACCCAGGTCACATCTTGAATGCTTTGGTGCTTATACTTTGATTCTGCTAGATACCCTAAATTATCTCCCTCAAGTGTAAAGTTCCACAGATCTCTAGGGCAGGGGAAAAATGCAACCAGTCCCTTTGATAAAGCATAGCAAGAGTCACCTGTATTCCACTTCCTGACAAATTCCTTATCTCCATCTGATACCTCCTCAGCCTGGACTTCATTGTCCATATGACTGTCAGGATTTTAATCAAAGTCATTCAACAAGTGTCTAGGAAGTCCCAATCTTTCTCACATCTTCCTGTCTTCCTCTGAGCCCTCCAAACTTTCACAACTCTGCCTGTTGCACAGTTCCAAAGTCATTTACATATTTTTGGGTATCTTTATAGCAGAACACCACTCTCTGTGGTATCAGTTTACTGTATTTGTTAATTTTTATAATTTTTAATTTTTATACAGCTATGAAGAACTGCCTGAGACTAGGTCATTTAGAAAGGAAAGAAGTTTAATTGACTCATAGTCAGCATGCCTGAGGAGGCCCCAGGAAACTTACAATCATTGCTGAAAGTGAAGGGGAAGCAAGGCACCTTATTTACAAGGTGCCAGGATACAGAAGGACCAAGCAAAGGAGAAAGAGCACCTTATAAAACCATTGGATCTCGTGAGAACTCACTCACTATCATGAGGACAGCAAGGGGAAAACTGCCCTCATGATCTGATTACCTCCACCTGTTCTTTCCCATGGCATGTGGGGATTATGGGAATTATAATTCAATATGGGATTTGGGTGGAAATACGAAGCCTAATCATATCAAATAGTTTCAGAGGATTGGTGCCAATTGTTTGAATGACTAATAGAATTCATCTCTGAATTTATCTGGCCATGGATTTTATTTGAAGGTTCTTTTAAAATTTCTGGTTCAGTCTCACTACTTATTTTAGGGTTGTTCAAGGTTTCTATTTCTTACAGATTTAAATTAGGAGGGTTGTATGTTTTCAGGAATGCATCCATTATTTATATTTTTCTAGTTTGTATGTATAGAGGTGTTGATGTAGTCTTGAGTGGTATTTTGTGTTTTTGTGGTGTTGGTTGCAATGTCTCCAATTTTATTTTTAATTGAGTTTATTTGAATCTTCTCTCTTATTGTTTAATTTAGCTATTGGCCTATAAATTTGCTTATCCCTTCAGATAATTAAATTTTTGTTTCATTGATATTTTGTAGTTTTTATGTCTCAATATCAATTGCTGTACCATAATCTTTGCTATTTATTTTTAGGTGCTTGTTTAGTCTTTTCTTTTTTCTTTAGTTCATTGAGGTGTGACATTAGTTGTTAATTTGTGATCTTTCAGACTTTTTGATATAAACATTTAGTAATATAAGCTTTCCTTCTAACACTGTGTTTGCTGTATCCCAGAGGTTTTGATAATCTGTGTCACTAACCATTCACTTTAAAGAATTTTTAAATTTTCATCTTGATTTTATTAATTCCAAAATTATTCCAAAGAAGGTTGTTTAGCCGGGCACGGTGGCTCAAGCCTGTAATCCCAGCACTTTGGGAGGCCGAGACGGGTGGATCACGAGGTCAGGAGATCGAGGCCATCCTGGCTGACACGGTGAAACCCCGTCTCTACTAAAAAAAATACAAAAACACTAGCTGGGCGAGGTGGCGGGCGCCTGTAGTCCCAGCTACTCGGGAGGCTGAGGCAGGAGAATGGCGTTGACCTGGGAGGTGGCGGAGCTTGCAATGAGCTGAGATCTGGCCACTGCACTCCAGCCTGGGTGACAGCAGAGACTCCGTCTCAAAAAAAAAAAAAAAAAAAAAAAAAAAAGGTTGTTTAATTTCCATGTATTTGTATAGTTTTCAGTGTCCCTTTTTGAGTTGATTTCTAGTTGTATTTGTATTATACTCTAGTCTGAGAAGACACTTGAAATGATTTCAATTTTCTTTTTTCTTTTTTTGAAAGTGTCTCACTCTGTCACTTAGGGTGGAATGTAGTTGCACAATCTCAGCTCACTGCAACTTCCACCTCCTGAGTTCAAATGATTCTCATGCCTCACCCTCCTGAGTAGCCTGGATTACAGGCATGCACCACCACACCCAGCTATTTTTTTTTTTTTTTTTTTTTTTCAGTAGAGTCATCGTTTCACTATGTTTGTCAGGCTGCTCTGAAACTTATGGCCTCAAGGCATCTGCCCACCTCAGCCTCTCAAAGTGCTAAAATTACAGGCAAGAGCCACTGCTCTTGGCCATAATTTCAATTTTCAAAAATTTACTGAGACTTGCTTTGTTTCCTATCATATGGTCTAGCTTGGAGAATGTTCAGTGTGCTGATACAAAGAATGTGTATTCTGCAGTTCTTGGGTAGGACATTCTGTTTATACCTGTTAGATACATTTATTCTAGAGTATACTTTAAATTCATTGTTTCTTTTTTGACTTCCATTTCTTAGACATAGTAGTAATTGCTTAATGAATCTGAGAGCTCTAGTGTTACATGTATATAAATTTAGGGTTGTAATATCCTTTTAAAATTATATTATAATTATCTTTGTATTTTTCTGCATTATTGTTGTTGCTTTAGTCTGTTTTATCTGATATAATAATAGCCATTCCTGCTTGCTGTTGCCTTCCATTTTTGTAAAATATCTTGTTCAACCACTTTAACTATAGTTTATATGAATACTGACATATTAGGTAAGTACCTTGAAGACAGCAAATGTTTGATTTGTGTTTTTCTTTAATTCATCTTGCTAATTTATATCTTTTAAGTGGAACATTTAAGTTAATTACATTCAGTGTTAATATTGAGATGTAAGGTACTATTTCAGTCATCACGTTAATTGGTACTAAGATACTTTGTTTTCCTCATCGTGTTGTTGTTTTATAAGCTTTGGGGTGTTTAATCTGTTCAAGAGATTATATCGTGATTCATTTTAACCTTTTGTTTCAAGATTTAGAATTCCTTTCAGCATTTCTTATAGGGCTGGCCTGGTAGTGACAAATGCCCAAAGTGATTTTATTCCTCCTTCATTTATGAAATTTAGTTTTTGTCTCATGCGTCCGTGTGAAGAGACCACCAAACAGGCTTTGTGTCAACAACATGGCTGTTTATTTCACCTGGGTACAGGTGGGCTGAGTCTGAAAAGAGAGTGGTGGGACCATCATCAGTTCTTACAGGTTTTGGGATAGGCTGTGGAGTTAGGAGCAATGTTTTGCAGGCAGGGGGTGGATCTCACAAAGTACATTCTCAAGGGTGGGGAGAATTACAAAGAACCTTCTTAAGGGAGGGGGAGATTACAAAGAACCTTCTTAAGGGTGGGGGAGAAACTAATCACAATGGTGGGATGTCATCATCTAAGGCCATTTTCACTTATTTTGTGGATCTTCAGTTGCTTCAGGCCTTCCGGATGTATATATGCAGGACACAGGGGATATGATGGCTTAGCTTGGGCTCAGAAGCCTGACAGTTTTGTGAGATACAAAATTTTTGGCTGACATTTATTCTGTTTAAGGAGATAAAACACAGGACTGTTTGGACGAACAGAGGCAAGATGGCGCACTTCCGGGTTCTTCATCATCAACTTTTCCCAGGTGTGCGAAAATGTAGCTGGTGCCGGGAAGGTGCAGATCAACCGGGCATGCACCAGGTGACCTCAATCTGAAGATACCAAGGTTTACCTGGCCACATCCCGCCTATTGCCCTCCCACTCCTAGAAAAGCCGCTCGGGGCAGGCACGCCGTGCGAACTGCCTCAGCCCCGACTCCTGTCGGGACTGCATCAGGAACTTCACCGGAGAGCTCCACGTGTGGCTGCCTCGGCCTCCTTTGCCACAGACCAACGGACCTCACCCCACACACCTTCCCTGAAGCTGGGTGATCAAAAATAAATTTGCAGATTTGCTCCTAGCCTTGCCTACTGGCTGGTTCTTTAGTACTTGCTCTGGTGGTCTTAGAAAAACAAATCAAGGAACTCAACCACTCTGGCTGGTCAGATTTCTGCTAAAAAGTCTTCTTTCAGTCTGGTATGTTTTCCTTATAGGTTATCAGATGCTTTTGTCTTAGTGCTATTACAATTATTTGCTTCATATTGACTTTAGGTAACCCAGTGACTATATATTTTGGTACATTTTGTGTTGAATCTCCCAGGAGTTCTTTGAACTTCTTGCATTTGATGTCTAAATCTCTAGCAAGGCCAGGGAAGTTTTCCTCAATTATTCCCTCAAATGAGTTTTCCAAAATTTTACATTCTCTTCTCCCTCAGGAAAATGAGTTATTTTTAGGTTTCGTCATTTTACATAATCCCGTGTTTCTTAGAAACTCTGTTTATTTCTTTTGTTTTCCTTTTCTTTACTTTTGTCTTTCTGGATTAATTCAAAAGCATTGTCTTTAATCTCTGAAAATCTTCCTTCTACTTTTTCTAGTTTATTGTCAAAAATTTCTGCTTTTGAATTCCCTAAGTGTGTCATTCATTTCCAGAGGTTTGATTACTTTTTCTTTAGAATATCTATCTCTTTAGAAAATGTTTATTTATTTCCTAAATTATTTTTAAAATTTATTTATGTTGATTTTCACCTTTCTTTGGTAAATCCTTGAGTATCTTGATAATCAACTTTATGAATTTTTTGTCTGGTGTTTTAAAAAGTTTATCATTCTTTGGATTCATTTCTGAAGAGCTAGTGTGATTTTTTGTGTTGGGGGTGTTACAGAACTCTGTTTTGTCATATTACTAGAATTATGTTTCTGGTTCTTCTCATTTGGGAGACTATTTCTTCTAATTATTCTTGAGTTTATTTTTAATTTGGATTTTTAAAAAATCTATGTTTTCTCTTTAGAACGTGACTTTAATGTATATATTTTACTGTAGCCTATTTTGGCTCTTGGTTGTTTCAGGGGTGAAGACTGTGTATGAGTTCCTTGGTTATAGACAGTCTGTATTAGTCAGAGTTCTCTAGAGGTACAGAACTGATAGGATAGATGTATATATGAAAGAGAGTTTATTAAGGAGTATTGACTCACACAATCACAAGGTGAAGTTTCACAATAGGCCATCTGCAAGCTGAGAGGCAGGAAAGTCAGTGGGAACCCCAAAACTCAAAAGTAGGGAAGCAGAGAATTCAGCCTTTAGTTTGTGGCCAAAGGCCTGAGAGTCCCTGGCAAACCACTGGTGTAAGTCCAAGAGTCCAAAAGCTACCCACCCAAATTGAGACGGGGTCTGCTTCTCCTAGCTCACTGGCTCAAATGTTAATCTCCTGTGGTGACAACCTCACAGATACACTAAGGAACAATATCTTACATCCTTCAATACAACCAATTCGACATTCAATATTAAACATCACAGAGTCTTTGCATAATGGCTTTCTCAGATACTAGTTGTAGCAGCAATGTGCTCAGTGTATGAGGAAGTTCTTGGTCCCCTATCAGATTGGAATGGCAGAAGTCTCTTATGTGCTTAGTGTGTGATGAAGTTCTTGGTCCCTATAGGGTTGGAATGGCAGAAGTCTTTTGAAGCTTATGTCACTCCTCCATGTTACGCACTTTTTAAATACTGCTTTTTCTAAGTATTTTATTTATTGAGTTGAATAGTTCAACCTTCAAGCCAGAGGGGAGATGTTGCTGAGTAGAAACCAGCTTTAGCTAAAAAAGGTGAGTAAATGTAATACCTAATGGTGGGCAGAGGTCCCACCTTGACAGAGGTGACTAGAAGAGCTCTTATGAAATGCACTGAAGACTTATCAGGGGGAAGTGTTAGAGCCACCTTATCTCATCTGCCTGGCCAGCAGGAAAGCAACCCATCTCTCAGTCACACTCCTGACTCTGCATCTGGCTGTTCATATCAGATAAGCACCCCTTTTTATCTGCAGGAATGTTGATGTTTCAAATAGAGAGGACTTGGGTGTTTACCTGTCATCCAAGCCTGAACCTGAAGGTTTCTTCTCCTGTGGGGATGCAGTCACACTTAACTGTTTCAAAAGGCTGACTACAGACACACCAATGCTCCACCCCTAAGGGAGAAGCCCCAGCTGTGTCTTCAGTGTTGGATGAAAGGGAAAAGAAATCTTCTCCAAGACCATTCATGAGCACCAAGGCTACCAGACTCTTGAGTTAGAGCTAAAGACTTTTCACAGTGAGCTCAACATGGCAAATGTGCCTCTTCTGAAAGAAACTTCCCATCAGCAGAAATATGTGCAACTTTTTTTGTACCTAATTGCCATTTGTATGTCTTCTTTTGAAAAAATGTCTACTCAGGCCACTTGCCCATTTTTTAATCAGATTATTTTTTATCCTGTAGAGTTTCTTAAGCTGCTTATAAGATCCTATTATTAATCTTCTTCAGATGGATAGTTTGCAAATTTTTTCCCACTGTGTGGGCTTTATCTTCACATTGTTGATTACTTCCTTTGTTGTGCAGAAACTTTCTAACTACATGTGATCCTATTTTTTTTAATAGTGTCATAATTTTACGTATTAAATTTAAGTCTTGAATATTTTTAATTGATTTTTGTATGTCACAAGAGATAGGGGCCTGGTTTCATTCTTTTCCGTAATGATATCCAGTTTTCCCAGCACCATTTATTGAAGAGACTATGTTCTTCCCAATGTATATTCTTGGCATCTTTGTTGAAAATGAGCTTATTGTAGATGTATGAACGTTCTTCTCTGGGTTCTTTACTCTGTTGCTTTGGTCTGTGTATCACTTTTTATGACATTTCTGTGCTTCTTTGATTACTATAGCTGTGTAGTATAATTTGAAGTCAAGAATGAGATTCCTCCAGTTTTGTTCTTTTTGCTCAAGATAGCTTTGCCTGAGTCTTTTGTGGAAACATATAAATGTTAAGACTGTTTTTTTTTGTTTTTTGTTTTTTTTGTTTGTTTGTTTGTTTTTTCCTGTGAGGATTGTCATTGTTATATTAACAGGGATTGCACTGAATCTTGATTGTTTTGGGTTGTATGGATATTTTAAACATTAGTTATTTCATTCCAGGAAGATAGAATATCTTTTTTATTTTTTGTGTCCTCTTCAGATTCTTGAATCAATGATTTATGGTTTTTATTATAGACATCATTCAATTCTTTCATTATATTAATTTCAAGATATTTTATAACATTCATAGTATGGTATAAGGGATTACTGTTTTGATTTCTTTTTCAGCTTCTTTGCTGTTGGTATATAAAATTGTTAATGATAGTTGTAAGCTAGATTTTGTATCTTGCAAAATTACTACATTTGTTATCGGTTCTAGTAGTTTTAATGTTTAGGTTTTTTCTAATAGAAGAGCATATTATTCAGACACACACAAAAAATAATGATTTGATTTCTTTCTTTCCAATTTGGATGCACTTTATCTGATTCCTTCATTTAGGACTTTCAATGCTATGCTGAATTATAGTCATGAAAGTGGACATTCTTGTGTTCCAGACCTTAAAGGAAAGGCTGGAGTTTTACCCAATTAATATAACACTAGCTGTTGGTCTGTCACATATGGCTTTTATTGTGTAGAGGTATTTTGCTTCTACACTTAGCTTTTGAGAGTTCTTATCAAGAAGAGGTGTTGAATTTTGTCAAATCCTTTTTCAGCCTCAATTGAAACTATGATGTGGATTTTGTCCCTTTTTTAATATAATGTGTGTCACATTTATTGATTTGCGTATGTTTAAACATCTCGCATCCCTGGGGAAAAATCTCAATACGTCATAATCAATGACCTTTTTAATGTGTTGGTGATTTTTTTTGTTGTTGTTATTACTTTTTGAGAATCTTTACATCAATGTTCATAAAAAGTATTGGCCTGTAGTTTTCACTTTCAATGTGTCTTCATCTGGTTTTGGAATCAGCATAATATTAGACTCATACAATACTGTTTTTCATTTAAAATTTTTCTACTTGCTTGATGTAGGCGACTTGGATTGTAAACTTTCTCATTAGTACAGCTTTTGCTGTATCTCATAGGTTTGGGGATGTGGTGTTTCCATTATTTGTTTCAGGAAGTTTTTTAATTTCCTTTTCAATTTACTCATTAACTCATTGGTCATTCAGGAGCATGTGGTTCAATTTCTATGCATTTGTATAGTTTCTAAAATTTCTCTTGTTATTGATTTCTAGTTTTATTTAACTGCTTTCAGAGAAGATGCTTGATGTAATTTCAGTGTTTTTTTAATTTTTCAAGATTTTTTTTGTGGATAACATATGGTGTATGGGATAGCCTTGAGAATGATCCATGTGCTGAGAAGAAGAATGTGCATGCTGCAGTTTTGGATAAAATGTTCTGTAAATATCCATTACGTTCATTTGGTCTGAAGTATAGATTAAATCTATAGTTTCTTTTTGGATTTTCTATCTCCATAATCTCACCAACGCTGAAAGTGAAGTGCTGAAGTCTCCAGTTGTTATTGTATTGGAGTCTGTCTTTCTCTTTGTCTCTGTTAATATTTGCTTTTTAAATCAGGTATTCTAATATTGGGTGCATATATATTTAAATTTTTTATCCTGTACAATTGATGCATTTATCATTATATAATGACCTTATTTGTACATTTTTGAAATTTCTGTCTTGAAATCTATTTAATCTAAGTATGGCCATTGCTACTTAAAAAAAAAATCCATTTGCATGTAATTTCATTTTTCCATCTCTTTATTTTCAGTTTGCATTTGTCTTTATAGGTAAATAGTGTTTCTTGCAGGCAACAGATTTTTGGATTTTTAAAAAGCCTTTCATTCACTCTATTTGTTTTCATTGAGGGTTTAGTTGATTCACATTTATTGCTATTGTTAAAAAGTAAGGACTTACTCGTCATTTTGCAACGTTTTTCTGATTGTTTTGTGGTCTTACGTTCCTCCTTTTCTTTCTTTCTGTGTTCTTTTAGTAAAGGAAAGGTGATTTTCTCTTTTCTTGCTTTTTGATTTTATGTGTCTGTTGTATGTTTTTGATTTGAGGTTACCATGTGACTTTCAAATAAAATATAGTAATCCATTATTTTAAGCTGATGACTATTCAGCACTGATTGAATAAACAAACAAGCAAAGAGAAAACTAATGCATTATTTATACTTTAACTTTTTTCACCCCGATTTTTAACTTTTGTTGTCTGTATTTATATCTTATTATAGGGTCCATGTCTTGAAAAGTTGTTGTGGCTATTATTACTTTTGATAGACTAATCTATTAGTCTTTTTACTCAAGATATGGGCAGTTTATGCACCATAATTATGGTATTATACTATTCTTTGTTTTTCTTTGTTCTTACTATTATCAGAGAGTTGTGTACCTTCAGATGACTTTCTGTCATTCATTCATGTCTTTTCTTTCAGACCGAATAATTTTCTTTAGCATTTCTTGTAGGTCAAGTACTCTGTTGAAGAAATCCTTCAGCTTTTGTTAGTCTGGGTAAGTCTTTATTTCTCTTACTTGCTTGAAGGATATTTTTGCTGGATGTACTATTCTAAGATAAAAGTTCTTTCCACTTTCCTTACTTTAAATATGTCATTCCATTCTCTCCTGGCCTCTAAGGCTTCCACTGAGAATTCTGCTGCCGGATATATTGGATTTCCATTACATGCCATTTCTTTCTTTGCTCTTGCTGCCTTTAGGATTATTTATTCATCCTCGTCTTTTTGGAGTTTTATTATTAAATGTCTTTATTATTATTAAATGTCTTGAGGTCTTGAGGGGTGTTGTATTTGCTTAGTGTGTTCTTTAGTATGTCAATTCATTTTTCAGTTCCAGAATTTCAGCTTGATTTTTTAAATTATATTAATCTCACTGTTAAATTTATCTTTCAGGCTTCTGAATTCCTTCTCTGTATTTTCTTGAATTTTGTTGAATTTCCTCAAAACAGCTATTTTTGAATATTCTGTCTGAAAGTTCACATGTTTCTGTTTCTCCATGTCCATGATTGGTCCTTCATGCTTTATTTAGGTTTTTTATTTATTTATTTATTGGTGAGAGCATGTTATTCTGGATGGTCTTGATCCTTTTGGATGTTTTTCGGTATTGAAGCATTGAAGAGTTAGGTATTAATTTTAGTCTTCACATTCTGGACTTTTTAGACCTGTCTTTCGTAGGAAGACTTTCCAGATATCCATAGGGACTTGAGTGTTGTGATCCAAGTTTTTGATCACTGCAGTCATACCTACATTAGGGACATCCCAATCTCTGCACTGCTGTGATTCTTGCAGACTAATAGAGGTTTGCCTTTGTAGTCTTGGGTACAATTCAGATGAATTACCTGGATTACCAGGCAGAAACTCTTTATTTCTTCCTTTTTATTCCCCCCCAAATAAGCAGTCACTCTCTCTATACTGAACTGCCTAAAGCTGGGCAAGGGATGACACAAGCACCCTTATGGTAATGACCACGTAGACTGTGCTGGATAAGACCACAGTTGTGTTCTTCCCTTCATTTGACTCCCTGGTATTTGGTAGATCCAGAGATGTCATTTGAGAGCCAGGTCCTGAATTTGGAAATGATAGGAATCTACCTGGTGCTGTGTTCTACTGCTGCCGAGCAGGCACCCAAGCCACAAGCAGAGTTTTCTTTTCTTTTCTTTTTTTTTTTTTCCATTCCTATATTCCCTTTTCATTAGCAGAGTAGTCTCTCCTCATGGTCACCACCATCCCAGGCTCATTGTGAGTACTGCTTGGCACTACAAGTGTTCATTTAAGACCCAAGCATTCTTCTTTAGCCAGTTTATCATGAATGCTTCCAAGCCTGGGGCTGTCCCTTCAGGCCAGTGGTATCTTCTCTGGCACAGGACAGGTGTAGAAGTTCTATCTAAGACCCAACACTTTGAATGGGGATCCCCAAGAGCCTGCTTGATTTTCTACCCCACTTTGTCCAGGCTACTTCTTATGGTGCAGGACCAAGTTCTCTTCAATTTTCTGTTTGCATTTGTTAAATGGAAGGAATGTTTCACTGTAGCCACCACAGCTTGGAATGTGCTGGGTCACACCTAAAGCCAGCGTGTCTTAGAGTTTTACTCAAAACCTATAGCAAGTACTGCATGAGTACCAATGCTGATTATTCAGAGCACAAACCTGTTAGTAGGTCGTGAATCCTGCTTAGACTGACTCCTTTCCTTAAAGGCAGTGGAAGAATACCCTTCTGGACCAGGGTGTGTCATTTGGGAGCTAGGTCCTGGAGTAGGGGCCTCAACATTCTCCCTGGTGCTCTATCGTACTGTAAGTGAGTTTGTATCAGAGTTGCAAGCAAAGTTATATTTCCTTTTCCCTCTCCTGTCCTCAAGGGCAAGGAAGGATTCTCTCAGAGGGGTGAGCTCTGCTGCCTGCAGATGGTGGAAGGGTGATGCACCACTCTTTGGGTGCCTGGACTGGTGTTTCACTAATCTGCATGCCCCCAAGCCTACTGGTTTCAAGCCTTGCCCAGTACCAGGAATTGCCCATGTATTACGGTCCTTGTGGCCTGTGTATTTGTTTTGTATCGTGTACTTTTATTTAATTCATGTGTTTGTTCTAAGAGCTTTTTTGGTGGAGTCTTTGGGGTTTTATATAAACACGATCTTGTCATCTGCAAACACAGACAGTTTTATTTATATTTTTTATATTTTGATATCTTTTATTTCCCAATTACTTTGACTGGTGCTTCCAGTGCTATACTGAATAGAGGTGTTAAGAGTTGGCATTCTTGTCTTGTTCCTGATCATGGAGAAAAAGATTTCTATATGATATTACCTCTGAGCTTGTCAGGAAAGCCTTTTATTATGTTGAGGTACATTTCTTCATACTTAATTAGTTTAGAATTCTAATCAGAAAGGATGCTGAAGTTTTCTAAATGCTTTCAATCATAAAATACCCTCCAAAGCCTAAGCAATATTGAGAAAAAACACAAGCATGTAGGAATCACACTATTGATTTTAGAATATGTTATAAAGCTAGAGTATAAAAACAGTATGATACTTATAGTTTCATAGCAGGCTATATATATATGTGTGTATATATGTATATATTTATACATATGCATATATGTATATATGTACATATGTGTATATATATGTGTGTGTGTGTGTGTGTGTGTGTGTGTGTGTGTGTGTATGTCAGATGAGAAAATCTTGAAATAAACCCATAGATACAAGACTAAGCTAGTTTTTGGCAAGCATTCCAAGAACATATAATGGGTTGGGAAAACTGGATATCCACATGTAGAATAATTAAACCACATTCTTGGCTTACACCATGTGGAAAAATCTCTAAATGGATTAGGGACTTAAATGTAAGGTATGAAACTGTAAAACTCCTAGAAGAAAATGTAATGTTAAAGTTTCTTCGTAATAGTGATGGACTGTGATTTTTTTTCCATACAACTCTAAAAGCATAGGGAACAAAAAGGAAAATAGACAAATGGAATTGCATCAAATAAAGTTCCTGCACAGCAAAGAAAACAATCAATAGATTAAAGAGGCAACTCATAGAGAGGGACAAATTATTTGGTAGTCATGTATCTGATGATATGTTAATATCCAATATGTATAAGAAATATGAGCAACTAAATTGCAAGTAAACAAATAACCGGTTTTAAAAAATAGTCAAAGGACCTGCATGGATGTTTCTCAAAAGAAGGCTTATGGCCAACAGATATGTAAAAAAAAATGCTAAACAACACTAATCACCAGCAAAATGCCAATCAAAATCATAGTAAAATATCACCTCACAACTGTTAATCTGGGTATTATCTAAAAGACAAAATATATTTGTTGACAAGAATGTGCAGAAAAGGGAATTTTTGTGCATTTTTAGAAGGGAGTACAAATTGGAGCAGTCATGGTGTAAAAGAGTATGGAGATTCCTCAAAAAAATAAAAATAAAAATAAAACTACTATGATGCAGCAATATCCCTTTGGAGAAAAAATTTAAAAGAAATAAAATCAAATTGTAAAAAAGATATTTGCACATACATGTTTATTGATCCATTATTCACAATAGCCAAGATATGGAATCGACCTATGTTTCCATTGATGGATACATGTATAAAGAAAATTACACACATACTAAAATAGTTTTGGGTCTTATAAAAGAAGGAAACACTGTCACTTATGGCAATATGAATGAACCCGGAGAACCTTATGCTAAGTGAAGTAAGCCAGGCACAGAAAAACAAATACTGTATGCTGTTACTTATATGTGGAAGCAAAACAGAATCAAATATATAGAAGCAAAGAGTAGAATAGTGGTTGTGAGAAGTGGGGAGATGGGGAAATGGGAAGGTATTGATCAAAGGGAACAAAATTTCAACTAGGCAAGCTTAATGAATGCATGTAATATACAGCCTGCTGACTATAATTAATACTGAATTGGTTATTGGAAATTTGCTAAGACAGTAGTTTTAAGAGTTCTCACCACACACACACACACAGAAAAGATATGAGGTAATGGATATGTTAATTAGCTTTAATTGTACTAATAATTTCACAATGTTCTCATATATCAAAACATTACATTGTATACTGTCACTGTAAATATGTACATTTATTTTGTCAACTATACTTCAATAATGCTAAAAAAATGTATTACAAATGTGATTATGTTTCTGACTGAATTTGGAAAAAGAAAGTTAAATTTAATGAAAAACCAAAATTAATTAAAATTAGCAATTACACAGCCTTCTTTCCAGATATCCACGGGGGCATCTTCCTCCTTTCTTTCAAGTTTTTACTTAAATGTCACCACTTAACAAAGACTTTTCTACATCTTTATTTAAAAGTTACATCTAGACCTCTACCTGTACCTTTCTATTTCACAATTTTTCATATTCTTTGTTTCATTTATCACCTTTACTTATTTAATGTATTTGTTGTACATATTTTTTTCCTCAGATTTAATGGTCAGGCAAACTGACTCTCCTTTTTCATGGAGAAGGACGAGATCACAGTGCAGAAAATGTGTTGAAAAATACTATGGTTGCCACAGTCAAATAGACATGGGCACAAACAAGCACAATAAAATAGTTAAAGAACCAATATTAAGGAATATTCAGGCTATACATAGACATCATGCATTATTTCACCAGCTGTTAGTCTAGTACAGATGACTTACAGAGGAAGTCAAGGTAACGTAAAAGTTATTCCAAGGTCAGTGATCTCTCTAACAATGCCAATTTGTAGAAAAAGAGTCTGGTATACTATCTACCCTTACTACCTATTATAACTGATATCAACATTAGATATACAATGTAACGCTTTGTAAAGGCAGGCAGAAAATAAAAGTAAGTTGAAAGATCAACCTTGTCTCTCGGTAACATAGGATCAGAAGAACAGCTTAAAAGTACATAGGTGTTTTTAACAAAACAGAACCCGAGAACCCCTAGACAATAGTATCTCTCCTAGAGAAAAGAAAAAACAAAAAAAGGAAGGGTATCACTAGGCTATTTTTGAAAATGAAGTCTGTTAAAAATACCTTCTGTTCTCTGTTCTCCCAGCGTATAACTCATGAGTGTGTAAGAATTTGTATTTTATATTTAATAAAACTTGTTCTATATAAAGTCTTATTGTGTTCTGGAATAAAGTTATAGAGTGTAGTTCAGGGCTGTGAAGTGGTGAGGAGTTAATAGTGTTAATTGTTAGAGAAAACAATTTACTTAATTTTAAACATATATTCTTAAATTTAGAAACTTAACTAAAAGATGGTTTCTGTGGGTCACTTTGAACTAAAAAATAAATATTTATTACTAAAATAAATGTATAATACTGAAATCTCATTTAAATTTATATTTTGAAAGCATAGAGATTAAAGATGATTCTCTAATTAAGTTTTTCAAGAAAAATATGAATCATTACTCTCAATGTGTAGTTCAATCACATGAGCAAATTAGATTTTTCAAAAATAGACAATATGAGAGCCTACGATCCTTAAAAGTATTCTGTTAAGTTATAGTCAAGACAATGACATATAATTGAATCAAATTAAGGTGTTAAAATGTGTGTATGTCTATGCATTTTCAATGTAGTTTTAACATGTACATGGAGAAAATGATGCTTGCCTTCAAGGAATTTAAACTTGATAACATGTTAAGCTGTTATAGGAGCTCTTATACAATAGATTTTATGTAGTAAGGGACATTGTAGTAGAAAGTAAGCTTGCTTTATTAGAAGAAAGAAAATTAAATTTATTATGTGAGCTAGATCTTGACATATATGATGGATTTCAATAGTTACAGAAATTGTAAAAATATGTATTCCAAGAAAGACTGACATAAGAAATCCTGACACCAAGACCAAGGTGAGACTAGGAAGTATATATGGTAGTTGATGTGTAGTTCAATTGGACTAAAGTTCTCTCTTATTTTTATTCTTTTCTTTATTACTACTATTATGATAATTATTTTGATTACCTAAAATGGGAAGACAAATCTGGGAAGGATATTTGAGTTGAACATAGTAATGGAAGGAGCTCCAATTTTAATCTTTAGATTATGCTGAGCCTCATAATTTTCAGCAGTAGCTGATATTCACAAAAGTGTCTATAAATGAATCTAGTGCATCATTGAACATAAGAAATTAGAAATGTGTAAATTATTATAATATCCACACAATTATAATAGTCATATTAAAATAGAAGCATTGAAGCTCATATTCCTTAATCAAGACATATATACCAAAAATAACTTCCTTAAATAGAATGTACAATTTTTATACAAATTAAATAATCTCAAAGTATAATAAAATTAGATTTAATGTGAAAATGGTAAATTCATGATACCATGGCAGATATTGTTTAAATTATTATTTAAGGCAACATTCATTATTTCTGCTTTAATATAAAATATGTATAGAGCTATATATGTATATAATTTATTGATACCAGTGTATACAGATGCTTTTATTCTGTAAAGCAATAAAGCTCTTATTTAAAATGTTTAAGATGACGATTAGAAGCATTTCAAGTACATCTTATCCACTTAGAAAAACCTTAGTAATGTATAGACAATATAACACTTTGAATACATTATCCAATAAGAAACATGGCAGTTTAACAGAAAAAGAACAGGAAACTTCAAAAACCAGAAAGAAAAGAAACAGGCAATTGATGTGACTGGAATTGGCTGGGAATTCAAAGTGACTTCCCAGTACAGATGAGAATGTGTGAGTGTTTTTCTGCAGTCCACTTTTCCACTGGGGAATAAGGCCATCCAGGCCATAGGAGAGCATCTTGACACTCCTAATTCCTGAATCTTAGGGAACAGCCAAGAGACTGTGAGAAGAAACTTCTCCAGGGAGAGAAATCACTCTGGGTCCCATGCAGTTTCTGAAACCTAACTGGCTATAGCAAGATGTCATCCTTATTCCTACACTTAGCAGGCTGTGTGCAGTCCTGGGAACCTGCACTTGTCCCATGCATTAGGGAAACAGGCTGCTTATTGTGGAACCAAGACATGAGTTGGAGGTGGTTTTTTACAACCAGAACTGAGAAGTAAACATAGTGTAGGCTACAGTCATCAGTGCTGGAAGTGGGCATTGCCCCCAGGACATAAGACAGACAAGAGTTGCTGTGAATGTTTGGTCTTAAACTGGATGGGGACTCACACAGCCTGGGCCTGAGTTTCAGGCTAGTTGTAATCTCCTGGGTCTGACAGGCTAGACAGGTCAGCTACAATAGCCAAGATGGATTCGGACTGGAATGTGAAAAGGACACAAGTCCCCCATCTGCCAGTAAGATCTGTGACAACTGGGATTAGTCCCACCCTTCCTATGGCAGGACCTTAGCACAGATGTGGTCACCCTGCACCCAAGCATTCTGCCAGACAAAGCTGGTGGAGGCATTTGCATCTGGGACCCCTGAGTAAAAGCTTACCTCACCTATCTCTACCAGGCTTTGCCTCCTCCGGGGCTCTGCAACCCAATTCACCGCCTGGATCACTGGAGTACTCCTCCCAGAGAACTGATGTTGACCATAAACACTCTACCACTATCAACTCAGTTTGTCTCTAACTGCAAGCAACAGCTACTGGCCTGGAGGCTGACCCACACAGCCTATTGAACCACAGACAACACAAGGTTCAGTGCTTGGGAACCAAAATAACATTTTACCACCACTGCAACCACCATTGAACATGACATGCTGTCTGCCCAAGGGCTTGGATACCTGGAATCACCAAAACAGGTGCCAGCATGTGTTGGCCCAAGGCCAACTGGTAGGGAGTCTTCTGGTAGGATTAGTGATGGAGGTAGGACTGGTTTTATGAGTTTTAAATTTTGATGGATTAGTGGTGGTGGTTAATTTTAATAATATAGGGAGTTGGGTGATTTTTGAGGGAGAGAGACCAGGGTTAATTCGAGGGGATTCTATTGATGCTGGTGCTTTGTATGACTATGGACGTTGATTAGTGGTGGTTACTGGTTGAACATTATTTGTTGGTGTTTATATTGTAATTGAGATTACTCAAGGTAAATAGGTTATGTTATTAAGAATAGGGTTAGGATAAGGGGGATAAGGAAAAAGAGGAAGTAAAATTTGATTTATAACTTTTTGGGTGGTTGTGGTGATGGAAGTGATAATGTGGGTGTGTGAAATTGTTTTAGGCATAGATTTTTCTAGTCAGATTAAGTCTAGTAAAAGGGAAGTTAGATTTTGGCTTATAAGTAGGTTTTGGTAGGGGGTTATGCAGTGGATTGCAGTGGGAAAATATCCTAGTATATTGGAGAATTTAAATATGTGTGATGGAGTATGTATTTTGAGTTCATTGATTGTAAGGGTAAGATCTAGGGCTACTAGGAAGCCTAGGGCGGTTACGTATAGAGCTAAGAGCTTTAGGTGGTGAGGTATAGTTGATTGGGGGAGCATGGTAGGAGAGATATTATTGGTGATAAGAAATCCTGTGAATAGACTGCCGATTGTGAGGTGTTTGATTGGGTTTAATAGGGTTGGGTTATTTTCGTTAATGTTGATTGAGGTTAGGAAGCGAGGTTGTCCTGTTAGGGTGAGGAGAATAGTGAGAGTACTGTAGGCGCTTGTTAGGGAAGTGGCAATGAGTGTGATAGATAGGGCTCAGGCGTTGGTATACGATATGTTTGCAGTTTCGATGATAAGATCTTTGGAGTAGAAGCCTATGAGAAAAGGCATGCCTGTGAGTGCTAGGTTACCGATGGTTAGGGAAGTTGAAGTGAGGGGTATTGTTTTAAATAATCCTCCTATTTTTCGGATGTCTTGCTCATTGTTTAGGTTGTGGATGATAGATCCGGAGCAAATAAATAGTATGGCTTTGAAGAAGGCATGAGTGCAGATGTGTAGGAATGCTAGGTATGGTTGGTTGATGCTGATAGTGACTATTATTAGGCCTAGTTGACCTGAGGTAGAGAAGGCTACAATTTTTTTAATATCATTTTGTGTTAGAGTGCAGACTGCTGTAAATATGTTGATAAGGGCCTCTAGGCATAGTGTAAGGCTTCGAATTAATGCGTTACTTTCTATTAGAGGGTAGAAGCGGATAAGTAGGAATAACCCGGCAACAACTATGGTGCTGGAGTGGAGTAAGGCTGAGACTGGGGTTGGGCCTTCCATGGCAGAGGGTAGTCAAGGGTGGAGGCCAAGTTGGGCTGATTTTCCTGCTGCTGCTAAGAGAAGGCCTATCAGTGGAAGGAGATTTGAGTTGGAGTCTAGGATAAATATTTGCTGAAAGTCCCATGAGTTATAATGTAGGAGAAATCATGTTATGGCCAGGATAAAGCCAATATTGCCAATGCGGTTATACAGGATTACTTGGATAGCTGCTGTGTTAGCATCAGTTCGAGTGTGTCATCAGCTAATTAGTAGAAAGGATATAATTCCTATGCCTTCTCATCCAATGAAAAGTTGGAAGAGGTTGTTGGCAGTAACCAGAATTAATATAGTGGTGAGGAAGATGAGAAGATATTTTAAAAATTGGTTAATATTTGGATCTGAGTATATGTACCACAATGAGAATTTTATAATGGATCAGGTGATAAATAGTGCGATTGGGATGAATATTATGGAAAAATAGTCTAATTTGAAGCCTAGTATTAGTTCTAATGTTTGGATTGTTGTCCAATGTCAGTTTGAGATGATTGTTTCTTGATCCAGGAAAATGTATAGGGTCGTGGGAAGGAGGCTAGCAGTAAAAGCACACATTGTATTTGTTTTTACGTAGTTAGGATGTAAGTGTTTTTTGTTGGGGTAAATAAAGGTAATGATAATTGGAAGAATTAGAGAGGTTAGGGTTATTATAGTAATGGAGGTGTACATGGTTATTACTTTTATTTGGAGTTGCACCAACGTTTTTGGTTCCTAAGACCAATGGATAACTGTTATCCTTTAAAAGTTGAGAAAGCCGTTTTGTTAAGTACGGGAGCATAGGTTAGCAGTCCTTGAGAGCTTTCTCGGTAAATAAGAAGTAGTGGGCTTCTATGGTTAGATTCACAGTCTAATGTTTTAGTTAAACTATATTTACATGAGGTGAAGCCTAGAATAATACTAGGGTTGAGGATAGAAGGAAAATGGGTGAAAGATGTATAAGTATTAATGTGTTTTCTCATGTAAAAGAGGACTTTATGTTAATAATATGATACGTAAGTATTCCTCATTGTGTTGTAGTAAATATATGGAGGAAGTAAAGGGCTGTAATTAGTATGTTGCGTCCTGTGAGTACAATGGTAATATGTGATCAGGAAAATGAAGTTATTACTACGAGGAGTTCTCCTATTAGATTAATAGTGGGAGGTAAGGCAAGGTTAGTAAGATTTGCTGTAAATCATCAGAGGGCTGTTAATGGAAGTAGGGTTTGAAGTCCTCGAGAAAGTATTATAATGTGGCTATGAGTTCGTTCATAGTTTGAATTTGCTAGGCAGAATAGTATGGATGAAGTGAGTCCATGGGCAATTATAAGGATAGTTGCGCCAGTGAAGCTTCAGGGGGTTTGAATGAGGGAAGGTATGATCGCTAGAGCTATGTGGCTTACGGAGGAGTATGTGATAAGTGATTTCAGGTCCGTTTGTCGAAGACAGGTTGAGCTCGTTATGATTATGCCTCATAGAGATAGCATGAGGAATGGATAGGCTATATATTATGTTAGGGGGTTGAGAATTAAGGTGAGTCGTATTATGCCATAGCAGCCTAGTTTTAAGAGTACTGCGGCAAGAACTATTGATCCTGCAATGGGGGCTTCAACATGGGCTATAGGAAGTCATAAGTGTAGGCTGTATAGGGGTATTTTTACTATAAAGGCTATTGTACTTGCTAGTCAAGTAAGGTTGTGGGATCAAGTGGTTGTTAGTTTTTGATCCACAAGAGTTAGTAATGTAATGTTTAGTGAGTCTAGGCTGTTATAGGTGTGGATTAATATGATGAGTAGGGGGAGAGAGCCGGCTAGTGTATAGAATAGAAAGTATGTGCTTGTGTTGAGGCGTTCTGCTTGGTTGCCTCATCGGGTGATAATAATTAGGGTAGGGATGAGGGTGGTTTCAAGTAAAATGTAGAATATGATTAGTTCTGTGGCTATAAATGTTAGGATTAGGGAAATTTGTAGGAGGACCATTATGGAAAGGTAGAGCTTTTTTCGTGAGGGGGATTCATTGTGTAGATAATACTGGCTTGCTATGGTTATGAGGGGTAAGAGTCAGGCAGTTAGTATCAGGAGGGGCGTTGTTAGCAGGTCAGAAGATAGATAGGTTGAATAGTTGAGATTGTTGTTAGTTTGGTTGAAGAATAGTAGGGGAATAAAGCTAATAATTAGGCTATGTGTAGTTAGGTTAATTCAGATTATGTCGTTTTTGGAAAATCAGATTGTCGGTAGCAATATAATTGTAGGGATAACTATTTTTAACATTGAAGTAAGCTTAGGTTGTGAATGTAATCTAGGCCGTATGTGTTAGAGATTGAGATTAATAAGGCAAGGCCTACTGCTGCTTCGCAAGCAGCAAATACTAATAGGGCAATGGGTATAATATTAGCTAGGGGGAAATGTATGTTTGAAGCTGTGATGGTGCTTATGATAAAGAGTGATAATATTATTCCTTCTAGGCACAGTAGAGAGGATATTAGGTGTGAACAGTAGATTAATATGCCTAGGAGTGAAGTGGTAAATGCTAGTGCAATATTTATATAGATAAGGAGCATTTGGTTAGTATGGTTATCATAATCTAATGAGTCGAAATCGTTTGTTTTGTTTAAACTACTTACCAATTCAGCACAGTCTAGTCCCTTTTGAGTTCATTCATAGGCCAGGCTAAGAGTTAAAATAATAATTAATATGATGGATGACTTGTTATAGAGAGATTTGTTGTCTGGAGGGCTCATGGTAGGGGTAGTAGTAAGGCAATCTCTAAATCAAATAGCAGGAAGGTGATGGCAACTAGAAAAAAATTTATGGAGAAAGGAATATGAGCAGAGTTTAGTGGGTCAAAACCACATTCATAAGGATTATTTTTTTCTGTATAGGAATTGAGTTGAGGCAGTCAGAATATGATGATTATCAATAGTAGGGTTAGTAGAGTGTTAATTGTTAAAGCTAATAATACGTTAATTATTCTTTTTCAAATGCTGTCGAAACTAATTGATTGGAAATCAATTGTACTAGTTATACTAAAAGTATAAGACCCTCATCAGTAGATAGAAATATAGAGGAATAGTCAGACAACATCTACAAAGTGTCAATACCAAGCAGCAGCTTCAAAGCCAAAATGGTGGTTTGTGAAATGATATAATAGTTGATGAATAAAACAGATAATAAGGAATGTAGATCCGATGATGATGTGAAGTCCATAGAAGCCTATAGCAACAAAGAATGTTGAACCATAGATACCATCAGAAATAGTAAAGGGTGCTTCAAAGTATTCTGAGGTTTGTAGTAGGGTGAAATAGATGCCTAGTAGGATTGTAATAGATAGGGCTTGGATTATTTGTTTTCGATTATTTTCTATTAGGCTATGGTGGGCCCAGGTGATTGTAACTCCTGGTGTGAGTAATACAGAGGTGTTTAAAAGAGGCACTTCTAGATGATCTAGGGGAGTAATGTGTGTTGGTGGTCAGTGTCCTCCTAGGTATGGGATTGGGGTGAGGCTTGAATGGTAGAATGCTCAGAAGAAGCCGGTAAAGAAGAAAACTTCTGAGATAATAAACAATGCTATTCAGTAACGAAGGCTTTTTTGGACGGGTATTGTATGGTGGCCTTGATAGGTACTTTCTTGGACAATGTCTCGTCACCATTGCTATATAGTTAGTATGTTGGTTAGTAGACCTAGTGTTAGTAGAGTAGCGGAATAAAAGTGGAATCATATAATTAAGCCAGATGTTATCAGGAGGGCTGATAGGGCTCCTGTTAATGGTCAGGGACTGGGTGGTAAGCATAAGATTGGTGAGTCATTAAGTATTGTCATGTAGATAAAGACTGACTAAGAGTGTGAAAACATAGGCTTGGATCAGAGTGACTGCGATTTCTAGAATAGTTAATAGCACTAGGAGTATGAAGATTAGTGAGGCGGTGGGGAAGTTGATGGTTGATAGTACTAGTGTGGCATTTCCAATTAGGTGCATTAGTAGGTGGCCTGCTGTGATATTAGCGGTTAAGCGCACAGCTAAGGCTACTGGTTGAATAAATAAGCTAATGATTTCAATGACTACTAGTATGGGAATAAGGGGTGTGGGTGTACCTTGTGGCAGAAAGTGAGCTAGGGAGCTTTTAGTTTTAAAGCGAAGACCTATAGTTACTGTACCTGTTCATAGGGAAATTGCCATGGCTAGATTTATAGATAATTGGGTGGTGGGTGTAAATGAGTGAGGTGTAAGTCCGAGAGGGTTGGTTATGGAAATAAAAATAATTAGGGATATCAGTATTAGAGATCAGGCTTGTCCTTTGGTATTGTGAATTATTATTATTTGTTTTAGGATGAGTTGAACTAGGTTTTGTTGAATAGTAATTAACTGGTTGTTAATCAGGCATTTGGAGGTTGGAAATAGTAACATGGGAAATAGAATGATGGGTACTGCAGCAGGCTGACCTAGGGTTGTTGGGGCTATGAATGGGGTAAATAAATTTTCATTCATTTTAATTGTCAGGGGTTATTGTGGGTTTGTGTATTAGGGGGTTTGTGTGAGGGGGATAGATAGTAATTTGTGTTTAATAGTTTTAATTGTATGATGAGGTATAGTGTGGGGAGTATGGTTGTGATGACAGTGAATCATGTGGATGTATCTAATTGGGGCATTTCACTGCAGAGAGGAATGCTTCTCTCAATCTTTAACTTAAAAGGTTAATGCTAGAATAGCTGTACAGTGGGTCTGCAAAAATTTTGAGGGCCATGGGGGCCATTAGAAGTATAAAGTGGGAAGTGGTGTGTCTATAGGGTGAATACAAGACCTATTTCAAAAATTTTTAGTGGAATTAATTCTGCGATGATAGGTATAAAGCTGTGGTTGGCGCCGCAAATTTCTGAGCATTGTCCATAATAGACGCCTGGTCCTATAGCGGTAAATGTAGTCTGGTTTAAGCGCCCAGGAATTGCGTTGTTTTTAGACCTAGTGTGGGGATGGTTCATGAGTGTAAGACGTCCTGAGATGTAATTATTATACGTATGGGAGCTTCAATTGGAAGGACTACTCCGTTGTCAACTTCTAGGAGTCGAAGGTCCCCTGGATTTAAGAATAAGGGGGGAGTATATAAGAGTTAAAGATCAAGCCTCCATAGTCTGTGTACTCATAGGTTCAGTATCATTGATGTCCAATTGATTTGATAGTAAAAGAGGGGTTGTTGATTTCGTCTGTTAAATATAGGATGCGCAGGGATGGGAGAGCGATTAAGACTAGAATGATAGCGGGTAAGATCGTTCAAATGGTTTCTATTTCTTGGGCATCTGTGATGTTAGTGTTGGTTAGTTTTGTTGTGAGTGTTGAGGATAGAACATATAAGACTAGAAAGCTGATCAAGGATATAAGAGCGTGGTCATGAAAGGCGACTAGTTCCTCTAGTAATCGCCTAGAGGGCGATGTGGCATCTTGTAACCCTAGTTGAACTGGGTGAGCCATATAAGGTATATAAGATTTAACCTATAATTTAGCTTTGAAAAAACTATGAAATAATTTTTCTAATACCTTATTGAAAAAGTTATAGAGGTTATAGAATTGGCTTGAAACCAGTTTTAGGAGGTTCAATTCCTTCCTTTTTTATCTAGTTTAATATAGGTTGGTTCTTCAAATGTGTAGTAAGGCAGAGGGCAGCCATGTAATCACTCTAGGTTAGTAGAAGGTTGTTCGATCAATAAGACTTTACGTTTTGAGGCAAAGGCTTCCCAGGTTATGTAGACTACTAATATTACTGCTACTAGGGAGATGAAGGAGCCTATAGATGATAGAACATTTCACGTAGTGTAGGCATCAGGGTAGTCAGAATAGGGTTGGGATATTCCGGACAAGCCGAGGAAGTGTTGTGGGAAGAAAGTTAAATTTAGGCCTACAAATATAATGGCGAAGTGGGCCTTGGCGTAAGTTTGGTCTAGTGTGTAGCCTGAAAATAGGGGGAACCAGTGAATAAAACCTCCTATAATAGCGAATACAGTTCCCATTGACAAGACATAGTGGAAGTGGGCTACAACATAGTATGTGTCGTGTAGTACAATATCTAGGAATGAGTTTGCTTACACAATACCAGTTAAGCCTCCTATGGTGAAGAGAAAAATAAAACCTAGGGCTCAGAATATTGCAGGGGATCACTTGATATTACCTCCATGAAGTGTTGCAAGTCAGCTAAAGACTTTAACACCAGTAGGAATCGCAATAATTATAGTGGCAGAAGTAAAGTAGGCTAGTGTATCTACGTCTATACCCACTGTAAATATGTGATGTGCTCATACAATAAAGCCTAGAAACCCAATTGATACTATAGCTCAAACTATACCTATATACCCGAACGGCTCTTTTTTTTCGGAATAGTATGTTACAATGTGAGAGATTATTCCGAATCCAGGTAGGATGAGGATATAAACTTCAGGATGGCTGAAAAATCAAAATAAGTGTTGATATAAGATGGGATTCCCTCCCCCGGCAGGATCAAAGAAAGTGGTGTTGAGATTAGGGTCTGTTAGTAGTATCGTGATGCCAGCAGCTAATACTGGTAGAGAGAGGAGTAGTAGGATTGCTGTGATTAGGACAGATGAAATAAATAGGGGGGGTTGGTATTGAGATATCGCAGGAGGTTTTATGTTAATGATAGTAGTGATGAAATTGATGACTCCTAAAATAGAGGAAATGCCTGCTAGGTGAAGTGAAAAAATAGTTGGTCCACAGAGGCTCCTGGGTGAGAGAAATTTCCTGCTAAAGGAGGATAAACTGTTCAGCCTGTTCCACCACGGGCTTCTATTATGGCGGATGCGAGTAGGAGTAGGAAGGATAGAGGAAGAAGTCAAAAGCTTATATTGTTTAAACGGGGGAATGCTATATCGGGAGCGCCGATTATTAAGGGTGTTAATCAATTTCCGAAACCTCCAATTATGATGGGTATAACTATAAAGAAAATTATAACGAATGCATGGGCTGTAACTATGACATTGTAAATATGGTCGTTGCCTAACAGGTTGCCGGGTTGGCCTAATTCAGCTTGAATAAGAAGGCTTAGAGCTATGCCTATAATCCCAGCTCATGTGCCTAATAGTAGATATAGAGTTCCAATATCTTTATGGTTTGTTGAGAATAGCCAACGGTTAACGAGCATAGGTGGAAAAAGGGGGCAAAACGGCTAAGTAAGCATTAGGCTGTAACTCTAAAGACAGAGGTTAAGCCCTCTTTTTACCAGCTCCGAGGTGATTTTTCAAGTTGAATTGCAAATTCAAAGGAGCAGCTTTAATCTCTGCCAGGGCTTCTCCCGCCTTTTTTCCCTGCGGCGGGAGAAGTAGATTAAAGCCAGTTGATTAAGGTATTTAGCTGTTAACTAAAATTTTATGGGTTTGAGTCCCATTAATCTAGCAAAGGCTTAGCTTAACTAATGTAATTGATTTGCGTTCAATAGATGCAGAGTAGAATTTTGCAGTCGTTATGTATTTCAGAAATTAAGCATGGTTTAACTTACTAAGGGCTTTGGAGGCTCTTGGTCTTACTTAACCTAAATTTCTAGATAATAGTTAGGGTTAGTGGGGAGATTGGTAAGAGGAAGGTAGTGAGAATAATAAGTGGGGGGATGAGAAGTGTGGATTTTGTGTTTTTGAATTGTCGTTTTATTTTTTATATTTTTGGATGTGGAAAATAGTATTATGGAGGTGGTGTAGATTAGGTGTATGTAAAAGTATAAGTTGAGTAGGGTCATGATAATTATAATGATAGGGATAGCGAAGTTACTGTTTTTTTGTAAGTTCTTGGATGGTAATTCATTTGGGTAGGAAACCTGTTAATGGGGGCAAGCCTCCTATAGATAAGAGAGTAGAGGATGTTAATAGTATTAATCAAGTTTATTTGTTTCAGGCGCAGGATAGCATGAGCGTTGTGGTATTTGAGTTCAGGTTGAGAGTTAGAAACGCAGTGGTTATTAGAATAATGTATATAGCCAGATAGAAGATTGTGATATTTGGGTTATATACTAGTGTTACTGTTATTCAGCCTAGGTGTGTGATTGAAGAGTATGCCAGAATTTTACGTAGTTGTGTTTGGTTAAGACCTCCTCAACTGCCTACTATGATAGATAGGATTGAGAGGATTAGGAGAATATTTGTATTAGCTGATGGGTGAATTTGATATATAATTGAGATGGGGGCTAGTTTTTGTCATGTGAGGAGAAGTAAGCCGGAAATTAAGGGTATTCCTTGAGTGACTTCTGGGACTCAGAAGTGAAAAGGAGCTATTCCTAGTTTTATAGTGAGGGCTGTTGTTATAATTAGAGATGAAAGTTGGTTGATGTTGTTTGTTATGGTTCAATGTCCGAAGAATAGATTATTGGAAATGATTGCTATTATGAGAATTATAGATGTGGTGGCTTGTATTAGGAAATATTTAGCAGCGGCTTCTGTAGAACGGGTTTTTTTTTTTTATTATTATTAGAATTGGGGTGAAGGCTAGTATATTTATTTCTAGGGCCACTCAGGCAAGGAATCAGTGTGAGCTTAGTGATGTAATGAGGGTGCCTATAATTATGGTGAGGTAGATAATACATTGAGCTAGTGGGTTAATTAGTACGGGAAGGGTATAACCAACATTTTTGGGATATGGGCCCGATAGCTTATTTAGCTGACCTTACTTTAGGATGGAGTGTGATAGGTAGCACGGAGAAATTTGGGTTCTCAGGGGTAGGTTCGACACCTATAGTCCTAGAAATAAGAGAGTTAGGACCTCTATTATTTACTCTATCAAAGTAACTCTTTTGTTCAGACATATTTCTAGGTTTGAGGGGGGATGCTGGAGATTGTAGTGGGTGTTGAGATATATCACATGAGGGGTGCTAGTGTAAGTGGGAGAAAATTTTTTCATAGTAAGTGCATGAGTTAGTCATAATGGAATGGTGGGTATGCTGTTCGGATTCATAAGAATAGAGAGGTCAGGAGGGGTGTTTTTGTAGTAAAGCATGTTGTGAATAGTTCTGGAGAATAAATGGAATATAATGTCCCTAGGAAAATTATAGTTGTTAGGGCGTTTATCATAATAATATTTATGTATTCGGCTATGAAGAATAAAGCAAACTGACCTGTGGCATATTCAATGTTATAGCCTGAGACTAGTTCTGACTCACCTTCTGTGAGGTCAAAGGGGGCTCGGTTAGTTTCTGCTAGTGTGGAAGTAAATCATATTATGGCTAAGGGTCATGATGGTAGGAGGAGTCAGAGATGCTCTTGTGTTGTGATGAGTAGATGAAGGTTGAATGAGCCGCTTATTAGTAGGATTGATAATAGAATAATAGCGAGAGTAACTTCATATGAAATTGTTTGAGTGACAGCTCGTAGTGTTCCGATTGGTGCATAGTTTGAATTTGATGCTCATCCTGATCAGAAAATGGAGTAGACAGCTAGGCTAGATGTAGCTAGGATGAATAAGAGTCCTAGGTTAAAGTTGATTAGGGGGTTGGGTATGGGAAAGGGGGTTCATAGGAGAAGGGCAATGGAAAAAGGCTAAGGCTGGTGCGATGATATAGAGTGGTAGTGGATGTTGATGGTTTTAGGGGTTCTTTGGTGAAGAGTTTTATTGCATCGGCAAAGGCTTGTAGTAGCCCGTAAGGGCCTACAATATTAGGTCCTTCACGTAGTTGTATGTAGCCTAGTAATTTTCACTCGAAGAGTGTGAGAAATGCTATGGCGGCTAGTGCAGGTATAATGATGAGCAGGAGGTTTGTTGTAGACATGATGTTAAGAAGAGAAGTTGAACCTCTGATTACAAAGTTTTAAATTTTATGCTATTGCCAGGTTCTGCCATCTTAACAAACCCTGCTCTTGGTTTGGGCATGTGGTGTTTTATCAGATTAAGATTAGGTCATCTGTGGAGTGAGGGCACTTTATGAAGTGGGCTCCATTTCTCTTGTCCTTTCGTACAGGGAGAAATATAGAATAGATAGAAACCGACCTGGATTGCTCTGGTCTGAACTCAGATCACGTAGGACTTTAATCGTTGAACAAACGAACACTTGATAGCTGCTGCACCATTAGGATGTCCTGATCCAACATCGAGGTCGTAAACCCTGTTGTCGATATGAACTCTGGAATAGGATTGCGCTGTTATCCCTAGGGTAACTTGTTCCGTTGGTCAAGTTATTGGATCAATTATAGGTGTTGGCTCGCTTTGGCTTGTGTAGTCTTAGCATAGGTTATTCGGAGGTTTAATTATGCTCCGAGTCACCCCAACCAAAATTTTTAATGCAGGAGTAATAGTTTATATGGGCCCGGAGATTTATATGAGTTTTTGGTTGCATTAATAAATTAAAGCTCCATAGGGTCTTATTGTCTTATGTCCGCCTCTTCACAGGCAGGTCAATTTCACTGGTTGAAAGTAAGAGACAATTGAACCCTCGTGGTGCCATTCATGCAAGTCCCCATTTAAAGAACAAGTGATTATGCTACCATGGCCCCGTCAGGGGACCGCGGCCGTTAAACATGTGTCACAAGGCAGGCAGTGCCTCTAATACTAGTCATGCTAGAAGTGATAATTTTGGTAAACAGGCGGGGTTGAGTTTGCCGAGTTCCTTTTACTTTTTTTAACCTTTCCGTAAAAGCATGCCTGTGTTGGATTAACAGTATAAATAATACTAGCTTGTTTGTATTTATTAATATTGGGCTGTTAAGCATCGGTGAAGTTTTTTGGTCTGATTTAGGCTTAGGCAATGGAGAAAATATTCATGTTACTTATACTAGCATTATTGCTTCTATGGTACAATGGATTAATCCAATGTAATGTGAGGAGTTCAGTAAGATGCTTGGGATTTTTTAGATGATTGATGTTGAGCTTGAATGCTTTCTTAATTGATGGCTGCTTTTGGGCCAACTATGGAAGTTGGGTTTTTTTACTCTCTATATAAGGTTTTTTCCTAATGTCTAAAGAGCTGTCCCTCTTTAGACTAACAATTAAGGTTACAGGAAGATTGGGTAGTTCTGTAGGTAAACATGAAGATGAACTAAGATTCTACCTTGGATAACCAGCTATCACCAGGCTCAGTAGGCTTGTCACCTCTACCCATAAATCTTCTCATTATTTTGCTACATAGACGGTTGTGCTCTTTCGGCTGTTTTTGGGTAGCTCGTCTGGTTTCGGGGGATTTGGCTTTAGTTCTCTTTGTGAAATTGTCTCTAGTTAATTCATTATGCAGAAGGTACAGGGGTGAGTCCTTGCTATTTTATGCTTGGTTAGTTTTTTCATCTTTCCCTTACGGTACTGTGTCTATAGCACCAGGATAAAATTTCTATCACCTATACTTTTGTATGGGTAAATGATTTAGTATATATTGATTTAGTAATAGTGTTAGTTATATTTAGGGCTAGTGTTAGCTTAAGGCAATCAAATGATGTTGAGATCTTCTGGGTGTAAGCCGGATGCTTTATGTTAAGCTATGCCTTGATTTATCCAAGTGCACCTTCCAGTACACTTACCATGTTATGACTCATCCCCTCTATATAAATGGTAGGAATGTTTAGTTAAGTTAGTCCTTAAATATACTTGAGGAGAGTGACGGGCGGTGTGCGCATGCTTTATGGCCTAATTCAATTAAGCACTCTATTCTTAAATTACTGCTAAATCCTCCTTGGACTCTTATGTTTCATAAGAGTTATTGTGGGGTTTTCTGGGGTAGAAAATGTAGCCCATTTTTTCCTATCTCGTAAGCTACACCTTGACCTAACGTTTTTCCCGGGGTGGGGGTGGGGGCGTTTGTGCTTACTTTGTGGCGTTTATTAGGGTTTGCTGAGGATGGCGGTATATAGGCTGAGCAAGAGATGCTAGGGTGGATCGGGGTTTATCGATTATAGAACAGTCTCCTCTAGAGAGATGTGAAGCATCGCCAAGTCCTTTGAGTTTTAAGCTGTTGCTTGTAGTATTCTGGCGAGTAGCTTTGTTGTTTTAACTATTGAAGTTTAGGGCTAAGCATAGTGGGGTATCTAATCCCAGTTTGGGTCTTAGCTATTGTGTGTTCAGAAACTTTAAAGCCACTTTCGTAGTTTATTTTACATCAGCTAAGGTTTTACAATTTAGATAGAGTTTAGCTTTATTAGATTAGATCTAAAACACTCTTTACGCCAGTCTCTATTCGCTTGGGTCAACCGTATGGCCACGGTAGCTGGCACGAAATTAACCAACCCTAAATGTAGCATAGCTTAGTTAAACTTTCGTTTATTGCTAAAGGTTTGTCACTGCTGTCTCCCGTGGGGGTGTGGCTAAGCAAAGTGTTTTGTGCTGCGTTGTGCGTGCTTGATACTTACTCCTTTTGATCATGGTGAGTTGTAGGGTGTCTTCACTGGAGCGGGGATGCTTGCATGTGTAATCTTGCTAAGAGTTAATAGAAAGGCTAGGACCAAGGCTATCTGTTTGTAGGGTGTGCGAACTTGTCTAGGCATTTTCAGTGTCTTGCTTTAGGTATATTAAGCTACATAAATGGGGAGAAAAAAGTATAATTGTGAAGTACTATCTTTGGGGTTGTGATGTTGAGGGTATAGATTTGGTATTAGGTGAGTGTGCAGGAGAAAGGAGAAAGAGGGAAAAGAGAAGGAGCTAGGTCAAGTGTGATAAATGAAGTAGATTTATATTAGTTGAGGGATAACAGTTGAAGTTGTGCACAGCTAAAAGATAAGAATTTAAGCTCTGGCTGAGTGGATTAAGGCTTTTGTTTTTGGGGTTTGGCAAAAGTGGATTTTTGTAGAGGAAACTCAGAGATAGGGGAAAGGGGGTTTGACAAAAATTTGTTATGATTTTATAGTATAACAGAAGATATGCTGTTTAGTCAGTTATTAATATGTCTTATAAGCATGAATTAAATAACACCTTGTGGTATTCATGTGGGACTGGGATATTGAACGTAGGTGCGATTATAATCGCAGGAATCAAAGACAGGCATGTGGTGTGGTGGGACCAGCTTTCTGCCATGGGGTCACGTGCATACCCGAGATAAAAGATACCAAATGCATGGAGAGCTCCCGTGACTGGTTAATAGAGTGACAGATCCATGATCCATCGAGATGTCTTATTTAAGGGGAACGTGTGGGCGATCTTGGCTGTATGGCCCTGAGGTAAGAACCAGATGCCGGATACAGTTCACTGTAGCTACCCCCACGAGTTATGGGCCGGGAGCCAGGAGAGTAGCACTCTTGTGCAGGATATTGATTTCACGGAGGATGGTGAACAAGGGACACCTAAGTGAGGGGGGTATCCGTGGTGACAAAGATGTATTTGACTGAAATGTGCTATGTCCAATGAACGATATTATGTGCAATGGTACAGTAAATAAAGAGATGTGTTGGTTGATATCCTAGGGGAAGTGCTTGGGCTTTGGAGAGTGGAAGTATGTATTGTAGTTGGTTTATCTAGTAAGGTTCTTGCTTGTAAGCATGTTTTCGAGAATTGTTAGTAGGTATGTAAAGATATGTGCTATGTACAGTTAAGCATTTATAGTACTGTATAATATTCATGTTGGCTAGCAGTAATGCACGAATTACATAGGAGTATATTAAAATAAATTAGTACTTAAGTTGCATTTAAAGTTTGCACACCATAGAATACAGAAAGTAGTTCAAATTAGAATGCCAGTTTTGGGTGTTGGCGGTGAAGTTAGGTACTTTCTTTCTGAATTGCCCTAGGGAGAAATTTCTATTTTTGGTTTACAAGACTGGTGTATTGGTTTGTACTACGAAGGCAGGTTCATTTGAGTAGGCTATTTTCGGTTAAGGAGGCAAGTGGTATTAGGATTTGAATTGTAATGAAGTATAGTGTGGATGCTACTTGTCCAATAATGATAAAGGGGTGGTTTATTGGTTGGCCTCCAATTCAAGTGAGGGTTAGTAGGATTGTGATTAGGAGTCATAGTAGAGATTGGCTAAGAGGCTGGAATATTATGCTTTGTTGTTTGGATTTATGGAGTATAGGTACCATCGTTAGGATAAGGATTGACAGGAGGAGTGCTAATACCCCTCCTAATTTATTAGGGACTGATCATAGGATTGCATATGCGAATAGGAAGTATCATTCTGGTTTAATGTGTGGGGAAGTGCTTAGTGGATTGGCTGGGGTGTAGTTGTCTGGGTCGCTTAAAAAGTCAGGTGAGAATAGTACTAGTGTTATTAAGATAAGAAGGAGAAGGGCTAGGCCTAAGATACCTTTCACTGTGTAGTAGGGATGGGAGGTAATTTTGTCGGAGTGGGAGGAAATTCGGCAAGGGTTATTTGATCCTGTTTCGTGTAGAAATAGTAAATGTAGAGTTGTGAGGACTGTGATAATAAAAGGTAGGATGAAGCGAAGGGTGAAGAATCGTGTGAGAGTAGGATTGTCAATGGAGTATCCGCCTCAGACTCATTGGACGAGATTGGTTCTGATATATGGAATTGCTGATAGTAGGTTTGTAATTACTGTGACACCTCAAAATGATATTTGGCCTCATGGGAGTACGTAGCCTATGAAGGCTGTTGCTATGGTTATAAGTAGAAATGCAATGCCGATATTTCAGGTTTCTAGAAGAAATAATGAGCCTTAATATAAGCCTCGGCCTATGTGTAGGAAGAGGCAGATAAAGAATATAGAGGCACCGTTAGCGTGTAGATAGCAGATGGTTCAGCCATAGCTTACATCTCGTATAATGTGTACTTAACCCAGCACCCCCACCACGGAAACCTGAAGATGGGCCCATCTGGTATTTTAGTTTTCAACGCAACTTTACCAAAATACCCACCACCAATAACCTGAACTGTTGAAACCACAGATACCACTACACTGCATATAGCCAAAAAAAAAAAAAAAAAAAAAAAAAAAAAAAAAAAAAAAAAAAAAAAATCGTACATATACTTCACTATGGCATGCATCCAGAAGCAAAACCAAAGGACTCTACCCAATGAACATTATAGGCACATCCTCAAGCAAAAGTACACCTTAATAAAAGTAAATTCAAAAATAAGTAAATTCAATAAATAATAAAAACTTTTACACCACATGCAGACAAATCAAAATAAAAATATAGGAAACATGAAAAGCAAAGTAGTATCACACCCCAAAGAAATAAAATAATCATCCACCAATATATCTTAGTAAAAAAATCTTCAAAATTTCAGATAAAGAATATAAAATATTTATTCAATGATGCACAATGGGATGCAAGAGTAATCGAAAATTAATATCAGAAATTTAGAAAAGTAATTTAGTTTGTGAAGGAGAACTTTACCAAGGAGACAGGTCATTGCAGCCCTTTTTAACAGGATAGGTTAGTTTTGCAAAACCGTTTTATACTTGAATAGGATTTAAGACAAGTAATGTTGAATAGAAAATATTCTGTAACAAATCAGGTTAATGATTTAATATTCATTATTAGCAGCCAACATGATTTGTAGGCCAGGTGTGGTAGCTTACACTTTTAATCCCAGCACTTTGCGAGGCCAACATGGGAGGATGGCTTGAGGCCAGGAGTTCAAGATTAGTCTGAGCAACATAGCAAGACTAAATAGCCATACTTTTGTATACTATTCAGCACCAAAATGTCAATAATAAGCATTAAATAATACTCATTTTAGCTTTTGTGTTAATTAACAATGAGCAATAAATTCTTTTTTAAATTAAAAAAAAACAAAAACAAAAAAAACAAGCAAACAACAAACAAAAAATTCTGAAATTAAAAATATTTATTGATAAAAATACAAAATACATTTGAAAGCTTCAATCATAGACTAGACTGAGCAGAAGAATAAATTTCAGAACTAGAAGAGAAGTATTTTGAAATAATCTAGTTAGAGGTAAACAAAGAAAAAATAATTAAACAGAATGAAGAAAAATTTAAAAATCTTTGAAATAACATAAGGCAACCAAATTTATGAAGTGTTGGTATTCCTGAGCATGAAGAGAGATCAAGAAGTTTGAAAACCTGTATAAGAGTATAATATATAAAAACTTCCCGAGTTCAGCAAGAAAGTTACACATTCATATATAAATGAAGGTCAGCAATCCTCAAGGAGACGGGATGCAAGAAAGACTTTGACGTGGTACACTATAATAAGACTAAAGTCAAACCAAAAAAGCAAATTCTGAAAACAGCAAAGGCATCTGGTAACCTAGATGGAAACTCTACCATACCAACAGTGGGCATCTCAGCAGAGACCCTACAGGACAGAGGGAAATTGGCTGATATATTCAAAATGCTCAAAGAAAACTTTTTAGTCAACGGTGTAAATCCAGCAAGGCTGATCTGCATAAATAAAGGATAAATAGTCTTTTTCAGACAAACAAATTCTGAGGAAATTAATCAAACCTAGGATGAGCCTATAAGAAATGCTTAAGTGAGTCCTACACTTGGAAGCAAAAGGAATATATTCACCATCATGAAAACGCAGAAATGTATAAAGGTCACTGGTAAAGCAATTACACAAAGGAGAAAAAGAATCAGATAACAAGATTAAGGACTTACAAAACCTAATGCATTAATAATAACCTTGAATGTAAATTGACTAAATACTTAATATACAAAGATTGGTGAATGGATACAACTATTGGTTAATGGATATAACATTACGAATAAAATGATACAACTACATGCTGCTCATAAAAAAACTTACCGCTGAATATATATAGATTAAAAGGGTGAAAAAATATATTCCATGCAAATAGAGATCAAAAGTGAGTAAAATGAGCTGTACTTACATGGGAAAAAACATATCTTAAATCAAAGCCATTAAAAAAGGCAAAGAAGGTTATTCTGTAGTGATAAATGGATCAATATAACAAGAAAACACAACAGCTCTAAATAAGTATGCACTTAACACTGGAGAACTAAGAATCATAAACCAAATATTATTAGACCTAAAGTGAGAGATAGACAACTATAAAATAATAGTTGGGGACTTCAAAACCCCATTCACAGCATTAGACAGATTATCAGGTATAAAAATCAAACAAATTTAGGCTTAAGTGATATTTTAGACAAATTGGACCTAGAAGAAATTTGCAAAATATTCTTCTTATCAACTGCAGAATACAATTATTTTCATCAACGCATAGAACATTCTCCAGCATAAACCATATTTTAGCTCACATGTGGTCTTAAGAAAGTCTTAACAAATTTTTAAAAATCAAAATCATATCAAGTATTTTCTCAGACTACAGTGAAATAAAATTAAAAAAAAAAACAAGATGTAACACAGAGACTATATAAATAAATGAAAATTAGTGAATATGCTTCTGAACAAACATGGGATCAACAAAGAAATTAAGATCAAAAATTTTAAAATATTTGAAACGAATAAAAATAAAGATACAACATACCAAAACCACCACAAAGCAAAAGCAGTGTTAAGAGAAAATTTAATAGTGCTAAATACCTATATCAAAACGATAGAATTATTAGAAATTAACAATTTAACAACACAACTCATGGAATTAGAAAAGTGAGAAGAAACTAAACTCAAAATTAACAGAAGAGTAGATTGCAAAAATTTTTCTCCCATTCTGTAGGTTGCCTGTTCACTCTGATGGTAGTTTCTTTTGCTGTGCAGAAGCTCTTTAGTTTAATCATATCCCATTTGTCAATTTTGGATTTTGCTGTCGTTGCTTTTGGTGTTTTAGACATGAAGTCCTTGCCCATGCCTATGTCCTGAATGGTACCGCCTAGGTTTTCTGAAAATTTTTGCAATCTACTCATCTGACAAAGGGCTAATATCCAGAATCTACAAAGAACTCAAACAAATTTACAAGAAAAAAACAACCCCATCAAAAAGTGGGGAAAGGATATGAACAGTCATTTCTCAAAAGAAGACATTCATACAGCCAACAGACACATGCAAAAATGCTCATCATCACTGGCCACCAGAGAAATGCAAATCAAAACCACAATGAGATACCATCTCACACCAGTTAGAATGGCAATCATTCAAAAGTCAGGAAACAACAGGTGCTGGAGAGGATGTGGAGAAATAGAAACACTTTTACACTGTTGGTGGGATTGTAAACTAGTTCATCCATTATGGAAAACAGTATGGCGATTCCTCAAGGATCTAGAACTAGATGTACCATATGACCCAGCCATCCCACTACTGGGTATATACCCAAAGGATTATAAATTATTCTACTACAAAGACACATGCACATAGCAAAGACTTAGAATCAACCCAAATATCCATCTGTGACAGACTGGATTAAGAAAATGTGGCACATATACACCATGGAATACTATGCAGCCATAAAAAACGATGAGTTGCGTCCTTTGTACGGACATGGATGCAGCTGGAAACCATCATTCTTAGCAAACTATCACAAGAACAGAAAACCAAACACCGCATATTCTCACTCATAGGTGGGAACTGAACAATGACATCACTTGGACTCGGGAAGGGGAACATCACACACCGGGGCCTATCATGGGGAGGGGGGAAGGGGGAGGGATTGCATTGGGAGTTATACCTGATATAAATGACTAATTGATGGGTGCTGACGAGTTGATGGGTGCAGCACACCAACATGGCACAAGTATACATATGTAACAAACCTGCACGTTATGCACATGTACCCTAGAACTTAAAGTATAATAATAAAAAAATTAAAAATTAAAAAAAAAAATTAGCAGAAGAAAAAAATAAAAAAGATCAAAGAATAAGGAAATGAAATACAGCCTATATAGACCACAAAGATCAGCAAAATGTAAAGGTGATTCTGTCAAAAGATAATCAAAATTTATAATCTGCTAGTTAGAGTACAAAAAAATGAGGAAAAAAAACAAATAAAGAAAATTTGAAATGAAAATATGTCCAACTGATAACACAGAAATATAAACCGTTGTAAGAGACTATTATGAACAATACACTCACAAACTAGAAAAACAAGAGAAAATGGATGAATTCTTGAAAACATAAAACCTCCCAAAATTGAACAAGGAATAAATAGATAACTTGCACATATCAGTAATGAACATTGATATTGAATCAGTAATAAAAAGTCTCTCAATTAAAAAAAAGCCCAGCACCAGCGAAATTCTACCAAACATGTGAAGAATATGTAATTCCAGTCTTCCAGAAACTGTTCAAAAAAAAAAAAAAAACAAAATCAAGGAGGAGGGAATTCTCCTTCTTTTTATGAGCCAGTATTTCCTTGACACTAAAATAAACATGAATACAACAAAAAAGAAAAATTACAGACCAAAATCTCCCATTAACATATACACAAAAATTCTCAAACAAAATACCAACAAACAAAATCCAACAACACCTGAAAAAGATAATACACCATGATCAAGTGGGTTTTATACCAGGGATGCAAGGGTGGTTCAACATATATTAATGAAGAAATATGATAAATCACATTTGATCATCTCAATAGATACAGAAAAAAAGCACTTGATAAAATTTGGCATTTTCTCATAATACAAACCCCCACAAACTATGCATAGAAGGTATATTCCCCAAAATAATCAAGGCTGTTTGTGACAAACCAACAACCAACATTGTACTAAATGGAGAGGTCAGTCGATAGCATTCCCTCTACAGTAAAAACAAGACAAGATATCCAGTTTCATCCTTTTTATTCAACATAATACTATAAACCTCAACCAGATAAATTAGGCTGCACAAATAAATGGAAGGTACCCATATTGGAAAAAAGAAAGTCAAATTATCTCTGTTTGCCAGTGATATTATTTTACATCTAGAAAACCTTAAGATTCTACTAAAAACTCTTAGGTTGAATCGTGAATATTATTAATTAACTTAGAAAATACATTATCAGCATACAACAAATCAGGATCATTTCTGCTACTCTATCCTTTCTTCTATTTCTGCCTGTCATTTCTGCTACACCAACAACACACTAGCTCAGAAAAAAATAAAATAAAATAAAGGAGGCCAGTTTACAATAGTTACAAAAAAATGAAATCCCTAGAAAAAAATTAACTAAGGAGGTGAAAGATAACTACAAGGAAAATTATAAAATACTGATGAAAGAAATCATAGATAACACAAACAAATTGGAAAAATGAATATTTTTTTAAAATAATCACACTGTCCAAAACAATCTGTAGACTCAATGCAATCCCTATGAAAATATCAGTGTCATTTTTAACAGAATTGCAAAACAAGAAACCTAAAATTAATATACAACTATAAAAGAGCCTTAATAGCCAAAGCAATCTTAAACAAAAAGATCAAAGCTGTGAGCATCATATTATCTCACTTCAAATTACATTGCAAGTTTATATAAACCATAACAGGATAGTATTGGTATAAAATAGGCACATAGATCAATGGAGCAGAATATAGAACCCAGGCATAAAACAACATACTTACAGCCAACTGCTCTTTTACAAAGCTAAGAAGAACATACATTGATGAAAAGACACTTTATTCAATCAATGATGCTGGGAAAGTTACATTACCATACATTAAAAAATGAAGCTTAACTCCTATATTTAACTATATATAAATTAACTTAAAGAGGATTAAAAACGTAAATGTGAGATTTAAGTCTCAACACAATCTTAGGGAAAATTCTGCATATTGATCTAGGAAATTAATTTATGACTGTGATCTCAAAAACACAGAAAACAAAAATAAAAACAGAGACATGGAACCTAATAAAACTGAAAACTTCTGCTCAGCAAAATAAATGATCAATAAAGTGAACAGATATACCCAAGACTGGATAATTTATAAAGGAAAACATTTTAATTGACTCAAAGGTCTACATGACTGTGGAGACTTCATAATTATGGCAGACGGTGAAGGGGAAACAAGATACATCTTATATTGTAGCAAGAAGGAGGGCTTGTGTAGGTGAACTCCCATTCATCAGATCTCATGGGACTTATTCATTACCATAAGAATAATATTGGGTAACTGCCCCAGTTATTCAATTATCCCCACCTGGTTCCACCTTTGACAAGTGAGGATTATTACAACTCATGGTGAGATTTGGGTGAGGACACAGCCAAACCATATTATTCCACCCCTGACCCCTCGCAAATCTCATGTCTTCACATTTCAAAACCACTCATGCCTTCCCAACTGTCCACCAAAGTCTTAATTCAATTCAGCATGAGTCCACAGCATGAGGAAAAATCCACAGTACAAAGTGTTATCTGACAAGGCAAGTCCCTTCTGTCTAAGAGCCTGTAAAATTAAAAGCAAGTTAGTTTTTACCCATATTCAATGGAAGTGTAAGCATTACATAATGCACTCATTCAAAATGAAAGAAATTGCCCAAAGCAAAGGGGCTACAGGACTCATGCAAGTCCAAAATCCAGCCAGGTAATTAAATCTTAAAGCTCCAAAATTATCCCCTTTGATTCCATGTCTCACATACAGGTCATGCTGATGCAAGAATTGGGGTCCCACAGCCTTGGGCAGTTCTGATCCTATGCCTTTGCAGGGTACAGCTCCCCTCCAGGCTATGTTCAAAAGTTGACATTGAGCAGTTACAGCTTTTCCAGGCACACCATGCAATCTGTCAGTGGATCTCCCATTTGGGGTTCTGGAGGACAGTGACCTTCTTTTTACAGTTCCTCTAGGCAGTGCCCCAGTGGGGACTCCTTGTGGGACTTCCCACCCCACATTTCTCTTTTTCATTGCCCTAGCAGAGGTTCTTCATGAGGTCTTTGCAGCAAACTTCTGCCCTGGACATCCAGGTGTTTTCATACATCCTCTGAAATCTAGGTGGAGGTTTCCAACCCTCAGTTTTTGACTTCTATGCATTTGCAGGTTCAACACCACATGGAAGCTGCCAAGGCTTGTGGCTTGCACCTTCTGAAGTCATGGCCTGAGCTGTACCTTGGCCCCTTTTAGTCACGGCTGGAACATTTGGGATGCAGAGCACCAAGTCCCTTGGCTGCACACAGCAAGGGATCCCTAGGCTAGGCCAAGGAAATCAGTTTTTCCTCCTAGGCCTCCAGGCCTGTGATGGGAGGGAGTGCCATGAAGGTCTCTGACATGCCTTGGAGACATATTACCCATTGTTTTGGACATTAACATTTGGCTCCTTGTTACTTATGCAAATTTCAGCATCTGGCTTGAATTTTTCCCAGATAATTTTCTTTTTTCCTATTGCATCATCAGGCTGCAACTCTTTTAATCTTTCAAGCTCAGCTTCCTCTTGAACACTTTGACACTTAGAAATTTCTTCCACCAGATACCCTATTTCATCTCTCTAAAGTGCAAAGTTTCACAAATGTCTAGGACAGGAGCAAAATATGGCCAGTCTCTGCTGAAACATAGCAAGAGTCATCTTTGCTCCAGTTTCCAATGAGTTCCTCATCTCCATCTGAGACCACCTCAGCCTGGACTTTATTGTCTATATCACTGTCAGCATTTTGATCAAAGCCATTCATCAAGACTCTAAGAAGTTTCAAAATTTCCCATACTTTCCTGTCTTCTTCTGAACTTTCCAAACACTTCCAACCTTTGCCTGTTATCCAGTTTCAAAGTTGCTTCCACATTTTCAGGTATCTTTACAGCAGCACCCCACTCCTGGTACCAATTTACTGTATTAGTCTGTTCTCATGCTGTTAATAAAGACATATCTGAGACTAGTAATTTATAAAGGACAGAGATTTAGTTGACTCACTATTCCACATAGCAATGGAGGTCTTAACACCACAGCAGAGGGCAAAAGGGAAGAAAGACACATCTTACATGGCAGCAGGCAATAGGGCTTATGCAGGGGAACTCCCGTTTATAAAACCATCATATCTCATGAGACTTATCCACTACCACAAAACCAGTATGACAGAAACTGCCTTCGTGATTTGCTTATCTCCACCTGGCCATGTCCTTGACACATGGGAATTATTACACTTCAAAATGAGATTTGGGTGGGGAACACAGCCAAACCGTGTCAATGACCAAATAAATTTTAGAGATATGACTTATATTCCTTAAAAGCCATCCTCTTATTAAACAAATTACTATAAACAGTACACATGTTTTAAGTAAATGCAAAATGTGGAAAACTTGAATTTAGAAATATTTCAAAACATGAGAAAAATAAAAGTAAACAATGAAGACACTTAATTTGCCTGAAAAAAAAAACCCTGAATTTTCCAATTGAAGATATTTGTTATTGCATAGTAGAAATAGAGAATTTAAAATTTCAAAACATTTATATATGTTAAATATCTTTAACAGAATGAATCATACATTACATTTTCGTTGTTTATATCAATCATTCTGAAAATGTAATATAGACTATAAGAGGTCAGGCACACCTGTAATCCCAGCACTTTGAGGGGCCAAGGCAGTCAGATTGCTTGAGCCCAGAAATTCAAAAGCAGCCTGGGTGACATGGTGATAGCCCATCTCTATGAAAAATACAAGAAAAAAAAAAAAAATGACTTGGTGTGGTCGCACACACCTGTAGTCCCAGCTACCAGGGAAGCTGAGGTGAGAAAGTAACCCAAGACTGTGTGGTTGAGGATGTAGTGAGTCATGATAGTGCTACTTCATTCCAGCCTGGGTGACAGTGACACCCTGTTAGAAATGACTGAATGAATAAATAAATAAATAATATCCCATGCTCTACTTTTTGAATATTAAAGGAAAAGTGAGATGCAAAAGAAGAATCTTCTTTGGTGGAAAGTAGGAAGAAGAATCTCTATAGAAAGAAGGGTATTAGGAACTTGGTAGTGAACGATTTTGATGAGGTTGTGACAAACACATTAGATGGTAGTGTCATGAAACGAAGGACAGTTTTGAACAGATGGGTGAGGAGGATGAGGATGTGTGCCACCTACTCACAGGTTACAATTGAAACTGTGGGAATTGATGGGATGACCAATACGCACAGCCTGTGTAAAAAGTGGCAGACTTAAAGGAGAAAAACCACAATGTGAAAACAAATGTCTATTGTTAGATATAAATTTATGTTGGGAAATATAATATGGAAGAGAATAGTCTGTTTTAAAAGAAGCCCAAGGAAACTACTCATATAGCCTTCACAAAAAAAAAATAATAATAATAATAATAATAAGAAATTTTATCTATATTTGATTATTTTGGCAAGTGTTTATGAAATTTATCCTTTACTAAAAATAAAGTTATAGCATGGAGTGCTACACATAGTTTCCTAGTGCTATAAATGCTACTGTGAGTAGACAATCCTGAAATAATAAGAGGATTTTAGGAGCTACAGAAAGATGAGATAATAACATTTTAGTTATCTTACTATATTTTTCTTTGAGTATTATGGATTCTAGTCCTCCATATCTTTATTGGAAATGCCATGGCTTTGCTGTATGTCTTCCATTTGCCCAAAATAGACTCTCATTTTCCACTTGCCTCTGTCGTTGGTGAGGCTGACCTGCTTAGATTGTATCAGTGGGACTTCTTGCTTTCTGGTTTCTAGTTTTTGTTGTTGTTGTTTGTTTGTTTGTTTGTTTGTTTGTTTTGAGACGGAGTCTCGCTCTGTCGCCCAGGCTGGAGTGCAGTGGCTGGATCTCAGCTCACTTCAAGCTCCGCCTCCCGGGTTCACGCCATTCTCCTGCTTCAGCCTCCCGAGTAGCTGGGACTACAGGCGCCAGCCACCTCGCCCGGCTAGCTTTTTGTATTTTTTAGTAGAGACGGGGTTTCACAGTGTTAGCCAGGATGGTCTCGATCTCCTGACCTCGTGATCCACCCATCTCGGCCTCCCAAAGTGCTGGGATTACAGGCTTGAGCCACCACCCCCGGCCTTCTGGTTTCTAGTTAAGTCTTTCCAATGGAAATTACGTGCAGGAACATGAGAGAACTCATAGTTTCATACCTGTCCCTCTCTGCTGGGACTTTGCAGGTAGACTGCCTCCCTATACGGAGGTTCAGAGCTTTTTTCAGGCGACTCTTGCCGGATGACTTTCTTTCTTGGTTCAGTAATTCCTTCCACTTCGTTCTTTCAGGCCCAAAGTTGGTAACGGATCACTCCATTACTAACTTCAGGCTGCTGGATTACCCTTTGTTTCGGTGTTTTACCTAAATCCTTCCCAACATTTTGTAAATCATTTTACTAAATTTTTCTGAATTTCAATTTGCATATGCCATCTTTTTTTATGTCAGGACACTGCAAGTACAATGTTGTATATTACATTTGCTTCTGTTTGGAAAGAGAAAGTGTGGAGAAAGGTGCAAGGAAGACACACTAAGAAAAAAAAAAGACGGGAAATTATGCACTATTTTTTACATTTTAAAAAGCTATTTTTTAATTCACATACAGTAAAATTTACTATTTTGGGAGCTACAGCCCTGTAGCATTAAGTACAAGTATGTAAAATTGTGTAACTACCAGTGCACTTAAAATCGAGAACAGCCTCGTGACCATCCAAAATTTCTTTGTGTTGCTCTTTGTAGTTAAATGCTATCCCCGTCTCTAACCCTGGCAATCACTGATCTGTTTGCCATCTCTGTTGCTTTGTATTTTATATTTCCACAAAAATTGATTTGTAAAATATGGAGTCTTTGGGTCTGGCTTCTTTCACTTTGCCTGTTGCCTTTGAGATTCATTCGTGTATTTGAGAATATTAATAGTTAACTCATCTATATTGCTGCATAGTATCCATCATTTCTTTACCCTCCTTCCAGTTGAAGAAATTGGGTTGTTTCCAGGTTTGGAAATTGTGAGACAAAACTGTTATAAACATTTGAGTGTAGGTTTTTGAGGATGTAACTTTTCATTTCACTTGGATAAATACCCAAAATGGGATTGTTGGGTCACACAGTGTTTAATATATACACACTGCCAAACACTTGATGTTGTCAATTTCATTTCAGAACACATTTTATTGGATGAAAAGTAGTAGTATATTTTGGTTTTCGTGTGCGATTTCTTGATGGCTAGTAATGATGTGTCTATTGTCATGTTCCTTTTGACCAGTGGTATATCACTTGTAGTGAAGTATCTAGTCACACATTTTGCTCAATTTAAATTGTATTTTTGAATTATTGATTATAAAAGTTCTTTATGTATTCTGGATATAAATATGCAAAAATATTTGCACATAAATATGCATATTTGTGCATATTATGTAACTGTTTATTACATTTATACATTTTGTGCATATTACACGTTTCCAATAGTTTTACATAGAATCATATATATTCATAAATACATTATGCATATTTAATTTTTTCCAATTATGTGGTCATTTTATTTTCTCATATGTGTCTTTGAAAGAGCAAACATTTTATTTTTAGTTTTATTTTAATATTTATTTTTCACATTTTATTTTATTTTATTGTTCATGATTTTGTGTCCTACTTGATAAATCTATGCTTGACCCATAATTAAAAATACGTTTGCCTAAAAATGTATATATTTTGCCTATAATTTTAAAGTTTTAACTTTTACTTTTAGTTCTATGATTGATTTTGAGCTGATTTATTTTAGCAATGAGATTTTAGAGATTAAGGTTTTTAATACCATGATTTTTAATATTGAGGAGGATTGAGGTTAATCTTTACGCAGATGTCATGCTTTGTTTTTCAGCACTGTTTTTTTAAAGACATCTTTTTCAATTGAATAACCTTTGGTATCTTTGTAGAATGACAATTTAACATGCAAATTTGGATGTATTTCTATACTTTCCATTTTGTTTTATTTGTATATTAATTCATATGCCAATAGCACACTATTTTCTTCCCCATAACTTTAGAATAAGTATTAAAACTAGGTAGTGTAAGTCCTCCAAGTATTTTTCTTTTATCATATCATTATGTATATCTAAGGACCTCTGCTTTTCCATATATATTTTAGATTCAGCTCATATTTTTTTAAATAATTATGCTGGAATTTTAATTAGGCTTACATTTAATCTATATATGAATTTGAGAAGAATTTTCATCTTTACATCATCAATATTCCAATTATTGAATATTTAATTATTCTCTCAAAATTTAATTTCTCATAGCTTTTTTCTTTTTAATTTTCAGTATGCACATTTTATAAACCTCTGGTTAAATTATTTTTTAAATTTTAATTTTATGCTTTTGTGAGTGGTAGTTTAATTTTTATTTTCTACACCATTCATATTGTGTAGCACCCAAACTGACTTTTGTGTATTAGATTTCAGTTCTTGTTACCCAATAAAAGTAGTTATCAGCTCTAGCACTTTTTCATGCATTGTTTTGGATTATCTATAGAGATGATTATGCCGTCTACACAAAAAGAAAGTCTGAATTTTTTCTTTGAAATTTTATGTGTGATATATTTTTCTTTCTCATTATTTTTATATTGCGTAGGATTCAACCTCTTGTACAAAACTGAAAAAAAAATGGTGGCAGTGAATGTGTTTATTGTGTTCAAAATTTTAGGCTAAAATCATTAATTTCTTCAACATTAAGCATTCTTTTTTCTATTCCTAATTTTCTGAGGAGTTTTTCCATAGAATTTTTTTTTAAATCAAGCATTTTATTTGCATTTATTAGAATGATCCTATGCTTTCTTCTCTTATATTCTCTTAATGTGGCAAAGGGCATTAATTGTAATATCTGAAACTAACCTTGTATTCCTGATATAAACCCCATTATTTTTCAAGCTGTAGAATTTTTTACATCATTCTCATTTTAAAAATTAGACTGAAATTTTTTGATTTTACATGATAATAAATAAGGGTAGTCAAGATAATTTTTTTTCCCTACTGACTTTTCAGTTACTTTTCAAAATTGAAAATAAGAGCAAATAATACAGAGTCCTTTTATACATCCTCTTTCAACCCATCGTTTCTCCTATTAGTGACATCTTGTACTGCTGTGGTACATTTTTAGAAATGATGACCCAATATTGATTCTTTAATAGTAGCCAAATTCCATAGATTGTATTAGGATTCGAGCTTTGTGTTGCACAGTATGGGTTTCAGTAAATTTATAACATTGGGTATTCACTATTACAGTACCATAAAGAATCTTTTTACTTTCCTAAAAAATTACTGTGTTCTATATATTCATCCCTCCTTCACTACCCTCCCTCAAAAAACTGGCAACCACTGACCTTACTGTTTCTGAAGTTTTGCCTTTTCCAAAATATCATAAGGCTAAACACATAAACTACGAACCCTTTTTAGTCTAGTCTTTTGTACTTGGAAATATACACGTAAGATTCCTATGTGTCATTTTTGACTTAACAGCTCTTTTCCTTTAAACAATTTTCTATGGATAATAGTTCATATTTATGAGGTATGCGTGATATTTTGTTACAAGTATAAAATGTATAATAAATAAATCTGCCGGGTGCGGTGGCTCACTCCTGTAATCCTAGCACTTTGGGAGGCCAAAGTGGGTGGATCACGAGGTCAGGAGTTCAAGACCAGCCTGGCCAAGATGGTGAAATCCTGTCTCTACTAAAAATACAAAAATTACCCAAGCCTGGTGGTGGGCACCTGTAATCCCAGTTACTCGAGAGACTGAGCCAGAGAATTGCTTGAACCCGGGAGGCGGGGGTTGCACAGGGCCAAGATCTGTGCACTCCAGGCTGGGTGACAGAGTGAGGCTCCATCTCAAAATATAATATAATATAATATAATATAATATAATATAATATAATATAAATAAATAAATCAGGGTAAAATTTCCATCACCTTAAACATTTATAATTAATTGGAGTTAGGAGCATGCCAATTCCATTCTTGTAGTTATCTAAAAATATACAATAAATAATTTTAATTATTATTATTGAGACAGCTACTTGGGACACTGAGTTAGGCGTATCACTTGAGCCTAGGAGACTGAGGCTAAAGTGAGCCATGATGGTACCACTGAATTTTAACCGGGTGACAGAGTGGAACACTGTCTGAATAATAATAATACCAATAATTTATTGTATATTTTAAAGTAAAAAAGCATGGGATCTCACTATGCTTCCCAGGCTGGTATAAAAGTCTTGGGGTCAAGCAATGACAGATGTGACCCATCATGCCTGGCACAATAAATTATTAACTGTGACTGAAATATTGTACCACCAAACAGTAAATCTTATTTCTTCTATCCAACCGAATGTTCGTATCCATTAACCAACTCTTCTTTACCTTCCTTCCCACTCTACACCTCAGCCTCTAGTTGCCATCATTCTACTCTCTAGCTCTATGAAATCGTTTTCTTTTCTTTTTTCTTTTTTTTTTTTTTTTTTTTTTTTTTTTTTTTTTTTTTTTTTTTTTTAGCTCTCGCATGTGAGTAAGGACATGTGATATTTTTCTTTCTGTGTCTGGCATATTTCATCTAGAAATCTAGAATAATATCCTCCTGTTCCATCCATGTTTTTGCAAATGACAGGATTTCATGGCTAAATAATACTCCATTGTGTATATATACCACATTTCCCTCATCCATTCATCCATTGATGGACACAGGTTTATTCTATAGTTTACCTAGTATGAATAGTGCTTCAATAAAAACAGGAGAGAAGCCAGGGCTAGGCATTGTGGTTCCCACCTGTAATCCCAGTACTTTGTGAGGCTTAACTGGGAGGATCACTTGAGCCCAGGAGTTCAACACCAGCCTGGGCAACATGGTGAGATAGCATCTCTACTATTTTTTTTTTTTTTTTTTTTCTTTTTTGCTTAATTGCCAGATGCGGTGTCAAGCACCTGTGGTCTCAGCTTCTCAGGAGACTGAAGCAGGAGAATCACTGGAGCCCAGGAGTTTGAGCTGCAGTGAGCCATGTTCACACCACTGCACTCCAGCCTGGGTGACTGAGAATTTGTCTCAAAAAAATTGTACTACTAATAAAAAAATAAATAAATAAACATAGAAGCAAATTAACTTATTTGATATACTAATTTTTTTTTTCTTTTGGGTATATATACAGCCATGAGATGTCTGGGTCATATGGTAGTCCAATTTTTTGTTTATTAAGACACCTTCATACTGTTTTTAGCAGTGGTTGTATTAATTTGCCTTCCCAGCAAGAGAGTGTGAGGGTTGCCCTTGCTTTATATTTCTTCACTTTCATTATTTTGTTGTCTTTTTGATAAAAGCTAAGCTTCTCCAATTCTTTCAGTTGTGATGTTAAGTTGTTAATTTGAGATATTTCTAACTCTTTGATGTGAACATTTAACGCTATAAATTTCCTGCTTATCACTGCCTTAGCTGTGTACCAGAGATTCTGATATGTTGTATCTTCATTCTCATTTGTTTCAAAGAACTTCTTGATTTCAACATTAATTTCATTGTTTACCCAAAAGTCATTCAGGAGTATGCTGTTTAATTTCTGCACAATTAAATGGTTTTATTAACCTAGATAGATGTTTAACATTAATATTTTTAAATTGTAAGCTTGTTTGTTTGTTTGAAATGGAGTCTTGCTCTGTTGCCCAGGCTAGAGTGCAGTGGTGCGATCTTGACTCACTGGAATCCCCACCTCCTGGGTTCAGGTGATTCTCCTGGCTCAGCCTTCTGAGTAGCTGAGATTACAGGCGCCTGTCACTGCGCCCAGCTAATTTTTGTATTTTTAGTAGAGACAGGGTTTCACCGTCTTGGCCAGGCTGGTCTCGAAATCCTGATCTCGTGATCCAACTGCCTCAGCCTCCCAAAGTGCTAAGATTACACACGTGAGTCACCGCACCGGGCCAGCTTTTGGTTTTATTATTTTTTTGCCATGGTTTTCTGTTTTTTTTATAAATATTATTTTGCTGATTTCTTTTTAAAAGTAATTTTTATTCCTATTTTATGTAAATATTTTTCTCTTTTTAAATATTTTTAAGCAGAAATTTCTGGCCACTGATTTTATGTAATTTATTAGCTCTAATAATACTGTATAACAGTATAAATTATCTCCTAATCAATATTCTTTCTGCATTCTGCCAATTTTAAATGTTGTATTTTCACCTCATTTCAGCTTAATATTTTCCTTTGTGATTTATTATTAGATTTATGCATTATTTAGAAATATGATGCTAAATTTTCAAATATTTTATGTGATTATTTTGCAGCTGATTTCTAATTTAATTCTATGTTAGTCAGAAAATATGCTCTACTCTAAACTTGCTTTACAATTTAACTAGGGTTTAGGGTATGCTTGATGAAGCTCATAGATTACTGTTTAGAATGTAGGCTCAGGATGTCCAGAAACTGAACTCTATAGGGTGGCATCTGAGTGCTAAAACAGAGGGTACAGTCCTGTTCCAAATGAAGATATAAAACTGGGAAAGAGGATGATGTAGAGATGTCACTTAGAAGTGAATGAGAAGTTCAAACAAAAAACATAACAAATAGATACATCTTTCTTTAGAGGCTGCAAGAGGCCTGCAGACTGAATACAATATGAATTGAATTGGAAGATATCATAAATAACTGTGTGTTTGGGCTTTCAGCTTGCAATAGGAAAAATGTATAGCACCAGTAGTACAAGATCAGAGGCCTTTTCTTAATATTTCTGATTTGATAAGCTAAAAGATGCTGATTATCATGTGGGGAGGAAAGGGAAAAGAAAATTACAATAAATAAATTTCTTTGTAGTGTAAGGTGAGGTAGTTTGAGGAATATTACATACATTTAAAATGCAAATGTGGTGCTGTCTGCTTATGAATCTTAAGGAGTAATTTTACAAGTTAAATTTTGGAAACAAAACCAGTAGTGTTAAGAATAACCATACAAAAAATCGCTTAACAAAGGATTAATTTTACTCAGTTGATTTATAACAATTCAGTTATAACCTTTTTAGTAAACTGATATAAAGAGATCAGCAACCCCTAATAGTCAGTGTTGCTTTGAAGCACGCTGCTGCTTTAAGAAGAATTAAAAATGACCGTGCAAAATGTTTTACAATACCAGGGCAGATAAAGTTCAGGCAGCCTTCGACTGAAACAAAAAGAGGGTGGGGTCAAAAATAAAACCTTTTGGAGGTTAAATATGAGATTCATATCATTTTACAACTCCAAGGATAAGGCTGAGGAAAAGAAGTTCTAGGATAATGACATTAAAGTTCTCTATTCCAGCTGCTTAATTTCTATATAATTGCATGGTTTTATTAACGTAGATAGATGTTTAACACTAATACTTTTAAATCATAAGCTTTTTTGGTTTTTGTTTGCTTGTTTGCAGCTAGAAAGCTTCATTTTTAGTGAACAATTTGAGAGGGGGTGGAAATAACAGGCACAAATAAATAATATTTTCACAAAACCCTATATGTCATAATTTCTCAAAAACGCTTACTATAGTATTATCCCATAGGAAGGACCGCACTATATGTGTGCTTAACCAGTTTTCATTTGAACAAAACTATATGGACTGTGATTTTTTTTTTTTTAAGTTATTTTACTTTAAGTTTGGGGTAAATGTTCAGGAGGTGCGAGTGTGTTACATACATAAACATGTGTCATGGGCCTTTGTTGCACATATTACATCAACCGATATTAAGTTAGTATCCATTAGTTATTTTTCCCGATCCTCTCCCTTCTCCCACTTTCCACCCTCCAATAGGCCCCAGTGTGTGTTGTTCCTTTCTATGTGTCCATGTGTTCTCATCATTTAGCTCCCACTTATAAGTGAGTACATGCCATTTTTGGTTTTCTGTTCCTGTGTTAGTTTGCTAAGGATAATGGCCTCCATCTCCATATCACGTCCCGGGAAAGGACATAATTGTGATTATTCTTATACTCATATATGTTGGTGCAATTTGTACAATATGGTAACTCTCTAATAAGAATTTGTCAGACCCAGGGATCAGTGGTTAGTCTGGATCACTTAGGGACTAAGGGAAAACCCTTTTCACATACCTCTAAAAGTTCACTGAAAATTAAGCGACAAATGATGGATGAATAGGAGAAAAATCATTTAAATTATATTTTAACGTGCATTGCACAGCAGAATGATAATCACATAGCTCATTGGGGTAGAGATGTTTATATACCTTTCTCATAGAGGAAAGGGAGTGGGGAAAAGGTGGATATTTGAGGAATAGTAAATAATTTTTAGGGGAAAGTGAATGGACTTGGAGGACATACAATGACCTAGGACAACATCTGCTGGGTCTACACGGTAGATGATATTATTATTATTTTTTTTTTCTGCAGAGTCTAGCTCTGTCCCTCACACTGGAGCATGCAGTGGGGAGATCTCGGCTCACCGCAAGCTCCTCCTCTTGGGTTCACGCCATTCTCCAGCCTCAGCCTCCAGAGTAACTGGGACTACAGGGGCCCTCCACGACGCCCGGCTAAGTTTTTGTATTTTTAGTAGAGACGGGGTTTCAGGATGGTCTGGATCTCCTGAACTCATGATCCACCCACCTCATCCTCCCAAAGTGTTGGGATTACAGGCGTGTGCCATCGCGCCCGGCCAGTAGATGATGTTTCGTTACAATAGTCTGTCCAGGCGTCTTGGCAGACTTTTCGGTCTTTCTTCCTGTGATATGAGTTCAGTTAATGAAAACTCAGGGAAGGGACCAGAGATGGTTGTTTTCTTCTTTGGCAGTCCAGACTGCAGATTAAGGGAACTTCAGAGAACAGCTTCATTCTGGGCTTTGGGCAAAATAGAGGGTTAAGAGACAGGAGGAAGGACGAAAGTTTGAGATACCTTGAAGCTCCTTTTAAAATCCAGCAGGTCCAAGTGATGTCATTGTTCAGTTCCCACCTATGAGTGAGAACATGCGGTGTTTGGTTTTCTCTTCTTGGACTCGGGAAGGGGAACATCACACACTGGGGCCTATCATGGGGAGGGGGGAGGGGGGAGGGATTGCATTGGGGAGTTATACATGATATAAATGATGAATTGATGGGTGCTGACGAGTTGATGGGTGCAGCACACCAACATGGCACAGATATACATATGTAACAAACCTGCATGTTATGCACATGTACCCTAGAACTTAAAGTATAATAAAAAAAATAAAAATAAAAATATAAAAAAGAAACATTTCTAGATTCAAATATTCTAATGAAAATGATACTTCATTAAGATGTAAAAATGAATAACATCATGCAGGATGTTACTTAGCATCACGGTTTTCTATAGGTGTAAAAGTCTGATTTAGATTTACAAGTAATTTATAATAATTATTGATATAGATTATTTATTTAAATTCTGTTAACTTGATAAGAAGGAGACTTCCTTTACCTCTGCTGTTTAGTAACAAGGCAGAAAATATACAGAGCTGCTCATTTTAATGTCATCATGCCATTTTCATTTGTAATTTTACATAGTTTTTGGGAGTAAGAATGTATGTTTTCATTAAATATGAACATTAAAAAAATAAATAAATAAAAACAAATAAAATAAAATCCAGCAGGTCAAAGTGGCATATTACATACATTCAGAATTAAATTAATGTAGGTTAATAGTAAAATTAAGTACTTTCTTATACTTATTTAATTTTAGGAAACAAAATGACCCTTATTCATTATACCTACTGAAGATTAAGAGATTTATTTTTCCTAAAATATTAAATTAGAAAGCCACAGGCCCTTTTACCATAAGAGTTAACAGAAATTTTATCTTTACTGCTATAGACAAACAATTTTGCATGTTTGCACTCTATAAATAAAAATTGATTTGGATATCCTTTCTTATAGGAAGCATTCTGTTTGTCCAGAGACTAGAGGGTAGATACTTGTAATTTTTTAAGGCATTGCTTATATCAAATTTATTTGGTAGTCTATTTTTAAGGAAATGAGAAGAATATTTTTGTATGGAAACCACTCAGAGAAAATACTGATAGCTACTTTGAATATTGTACAATGTTCTCACATCTACATGAGTTATGTTTGGATATGAACCCTGCCTTCCATTTTATGTGGCCCGGTTTTGCAAGTTTTTTTGTGTGTTTGTTTTTTTTTTTTTTTTTTTGTGACTTTCATGAGTTTACAAACCTGGATATTTACAAACTTGGAGTTTAAAACTTAGTTTGTAATATAATAATTATAGTTACATTTTATTGAATAAATAGTATGGTTGAGGTACTCAAATAGATGTTAAAATGTTCCATATTTCCCTTGGATGATATTATATATTAATGCATTAATATCTTTATATACTAGTAAGAAATCTAAGGTTTAAGGAGGTCAAGTAATTTATACAAGGTCATATTCCTAAGAACTGCCAGTACATAGACTAACATCTATGGAACTCAGAACATATTCTTCAAACTCTACATTTTGCTTTTTCCTTTAGTTATAGAAACCATAGTTCTTAAAAGAAACATGGAGATATAAATTTTGTCTAAGGCCAAAGGCCTAGAAAACTGAGCTTCACAGTGCTTCTTCCAAGAAATGTATGTTTACCTGTTATAAACTGCACCAAGTAGGTCACCGAACCATTAATCAGTATAACTTCTTAGTGACTGTGTCTGGGTCATAGTTACTGGTATTTTTTTTTTCAGAAACAGGTAAAACTATACAATAAGAGATCTATTATTCAGGTGACACTGCAAGAAGAAATTTAAAACACATCTCCTATCCCACCTACATGCAGAGCTTTGAGCAACTGATACAGACAATGAGTCCAAACAAGCAAAAACCAAGAAAGTGCACAACCATAACAATTATAAAATAGACCACTTGGTTAAACAGGTAGAGAGATGAATTTTACACTTACCATTAAATTATACAAACAGGCTGTTTGCTATTTACAAAGACTTCCTTAAAAATCAATGGACAATTTGTCACCTAAATAACTATGCAGTGAACAAGATGATAAACAATCATGCTTTCAGTAGTAAGTTCCCTGATAAAACAGAATGGCATTCCTGCCCAGATGCTGCCCAGATGTAATAAGAAAATGACACCCAAAGAAAGATAGAAAAGTAATTAGACCTTACTAGAATACAGAGTATAATAAACTAATTAATTATTTTTGCAAATCCCTTGTTGACTAGACATTAACGTAGAAACCTATTGCATATTTTCTATATTTAGAGAGATTATATAATTTACCAACTCAACCAATATATTTTTGATAATGAAATGAGGCTCTATTCATATTTCTCTAAAACAACAGGTAGGAATCAGGCTTTCCTGGGCATAATAGGATGTATGGTTATTTTATTAATAGTTATTATATTTCAGTGTAGTAAATTCCTATAATTTTATGTTGCCTCAGCATCTGATATGGTTTGCTTCTGTGTCCCCACCCAAATCTCATGTTAAATTGTAATTCTCAATGCTGGAGGTGGGGCCTGGTGGGAGGTGATTGGATCATGGTTTCTAATGGTTTAGCACCATCCAATTAGTGCTGCCTTGTGATGGAGTTCTCACAAGACCTGACAGTGTGCAGCACCTCCCCTTCATTCTCTCTTCCTCCTGCAGGCCATGTGATGATGTGCTTGCTCCTCCTTTGCCTTCTGCCATGATTGTAAGTTTCCTGAGGTCTCCCCAGAAGCAAAAGCATGTACAGCCCACAGAACCGTCAACAAATTAAACCTCTTTTCTTCGTAAATTACCAAATCTCAGATATGTCTTTAAAGCAGTGTGAGAACGGATTAAAACAGCATCCATTTTGAATATGGTCTTAACTTTGTCATACTACAATAAGAGCTTAGTCACCCTTGACACAGTTTTCAATTATCCACTTCCTCCCAGTTCTTTATTGTGGTTAATCCACATATCTATCTTGTACAATTGCCTCCTGATGATCATCTTCATGTCCCATAGACGTATACATACAACCTACTTAACTCAACCCACTGACCCTGAACCCTGCAAAAACTGCTGAGATGCTCTGGTGGCCATTCTCAGTCACTAAGTGACTCCTCAGAACTGGCACCTGTTTACTCTAAACCAATCAATTAAAACTCCCCTTAGAAATTCTGCTTGGGTAATTCTCTGGACTCCAATAAAGTCCTTGATCCATAGGAACTTAATTTTTTTCTGGCTCCGTACTTGCTAATTGAACACATTGATTCTTTGGTTTTCCCATCAACCCATGGGTATGTCTCATTTCTTATGGACCTATAAGTAATAACCTACTTAGATTATTCAATATGTTTTTGTTTTGTTTTCTCCTTTGTGTCTCATTCAACCAACATACCAGAACCTAACTTTCTTCCCTGTCAAAGTCAAAGTTCTTCTACAGAGAAGCTATCTTGTCAAGAATACACTAAACACAGTTTTGTATAATAAACTAAAGAAGAGCCAAAAAAGTGTCTGTCAATGTAAACAGTCTCCTTCCTGTGAGAAGGAGGCCTGGTCATGTGGTGGACACTCAGGTACTAGGCCTTCCTTCTGAATAAAGAAGTATCTAGTGAAAGGCACACTGTAGGTATGAACGATCACTTCTCCTGGAGCCCCAGCAGGAAAGAGCTAGACTTCATAGACACTCTCCAGAGAGAGATCTCAAGGCCAAATTAGAGAAAATTACAACAGTCAATATATGTAACCTGGAATAATCATTCAACCATTAGTTGTGCAACTTAGTTAAGTTACTTACTTTGGAAATGAAAAGAATAATACCTAACTGGAGGGGTTGTGAGAAGGACAAATTATATTTCTAACACAGTTAACACCTTGTCTGGCATGTTAAAGATGGTCAATAAATGAATACATTTATAATTCTAGTTCTCATTGTGTAGGTTACTTTTGTATCATCAATCTATTTGTAATAGTAATTAAGCTCTCTGAGTGGTTGAAATCTCATTTTTTAAAACTTGAAAGGGGCAGAAACTCTCTGATTCTAACATATCAAACTCCTATGCTTAGATTGGTCAAGAGCACATCATATACCTTAAAAATTCTGTCTTTATAAGGTTGTGTGTATACTGCTTTTAAGAACAAAAGTAATGCCATTCTACTTTGACTAGTGAAATGAAATAGAATATTTCTAGTAATATGTTTAAAAGAAAATATTAGTTTAAACTCTAAAAAAACCCAATTCATTCACTTATCTGAAGCAATGTATTATTTTTTATTTAAATAAAGTAATAACATTTTATTATTTTAAGAAGCATAAACTTCAATTAATATCTATATCAAATTTTAAAAACACAAACATAAGATGTGAAAATTACAAAAGGTAAAGTAGAGTCTTTTTCCAACTTTCAGAGATTTACTTCTTTGTCCTATTATAGGCAAAAACTATTTTATTTTCATTTTTTGTAATAGTGATAACACTATATTTGTATTTGGGCATGTCTATAAGCGATTATTAAAATACTGCTATGAAGAGAATGTCTGCACCCTGTTCCCAAAAATTCATAAATTATACCCTAAATGTGATATTATTGGAAATAGGGCCTCTTGGAGGTAATTAGGGTTAGATTAGATCATGAAGTGTAACCATCATGGTGGAATGAATGGTCTTATAAAAAGAGGAAGCAACACAAGATTTCACTCTCTGGGTGCCTACACCAAGGAAGGCCATGAGAGGACATAATCAGGAAGAGGGGCTTCACCAAAATCCCTCTCATACTGGCATCTTTATCTCAGACTTCCAGTCTTCAGCACTTCAAAAAATAAATATTTGTTGTTTAAACCACACACATTTGTTTGTTATAACAGCCAAAACAGATTGAGGCATATATTATAGCTTATTTGCTTCTAAGCATTTAATATAATGCCAATTGTGTAATTTCAATACTAAGAAATTGAATTGGTCAAGCTCTTAATTAAAACATTCTGTATTGCTTAAATTTGAATCAACATAATTTGAAGGACCAGTATTGTAACAGCAAATGTAAAAAATAGTAAGCATTATTTTCCAAAGATATCACTATTATAATTGTGTAGCTTCATATCTGTAATGAAGCATGGTAAGGGACAAATAAACCGTGATTTATGTTTTCAAGAAAGTTTTAAGTATAAGCAATTTAAGACTATGGTTTATTCATTTTTCATGGTACGATCAATTTGCCAATCCTTTTAGTCTTTCCCTTTTCAGGACTCTGAATAACCAAGCCACATCTTACTGTGAACAAATTAGTTTTGACACCTTGGGACATTTCATTATTTGCAACACTGAGTCAGATGAAGGTGAAGCTGAAATTTTTCAAACTCTGGAAAGATATACATGCTAAAAATGTCTTTGTAGGATAGTTTCACCCTGAAAATTCACTTAATAAGTATAATAAAAATGTGCAAATAAGGCTGTATATTTCTAAGAAATAAGCATATTACAAATTAAATAGAAATATAAATTTTAGCAGTTAATATTTTTTACATCCTAGTATTCAGAAGTCTTTTTCAGAGGCATAGAAAATCTCAGAGATGGCAGTGAGTACAAAGTTCATTCACTACAGCCATTCATTTTACAGTTCAGGGAACTGAGGTTCAGAGAGGTTAAGTGATTTGCCAAGGTCATTCTTCAGTTGCTATTAAACTTAGAGAGTCAAAACCCAGAATTATTATTTACTCAATATTATTTTATTAATTTTATTTTTTTATTTATCAAAACAGTAGCAACTTAGGAACATCCAAGCCTGTTGTTGGTGAATAATATATTTAATGTGAAAATTGTGCTAATTAAATTCATATATGTATTAAAATGGTACAGTTAATTTGCCCAAATGAATTCATAGTTATGCCAATTTACATGGCTATTATGAAATAATTCTGAGAATATTTAATTTGTGAATTTTTTCAGTCATTATTTCATTAGTAATTATTTAATGTTTATTGTGTGAACTACTTCAGGAATGTATGTATGTATGTTTATGTGGGGGCATGCGTAAGCATGTGTCTGTTTTGATTTTCTTCACAGTTCTTATAGTCCTGATTAAAAAATGATTTTCTGAGAGTGATAATTGGTTGATTTGAGGACATAAAATAAATATTTCAATAAATATTTATTCACATTTGTCCATGGGAGAAAAATGATTTTAAGATGTGTGTTACTTAATGCAAAATATGTCATGAACACACACACTAGTTTTGTAAATTTACTTGTTTATATAACATATAATGTGAAATAAAATTGATTAAACTTTTAAGTATTAAAGTATATAGGGAATGTGAAGAGTCCATTTTTTACCCTTATTAGTGTAAGAATATTCAGCTTGAAGCTGTTAAAAATAAGTGTGTATACATGTATATATTATAGTATGTATATATAAGTATATATTTGTTTATATTATAGTATATATTAATATACTTCTTTATTCTGAAAGAAGGCCTAATGCCTGAACATGTAACACATGATTTGTGTGTGTGTATATATATATAATATATATATGTCATAAATCTATATAAAGATTTATGAAATAAAAGTGGAAAACTATAATAGAGATATATATAACTATGTATAAATATTACATAAGAAGCCATAAGTCTAGAGAGAAATATTTGTCTTCTATGCTCATTTTTTCCTTTCTACAATTTACACATGCATATTCTGCATGAATTACATTTTATAACATTGAAAATATCTGAACGTTTTGTGTATGTCACGAAATCTAAAGTTACTCGTTGATTAATGAGTACATCCTCCACTATTGTTAAATGAACAACAAAAATTGCATTTGTAAAAATTTGTGTTTGTGTCTGTAGAAATTTGTGTTTGTAAAAATATATATTCAGACTTTTAATTACTTTTATATACTAAATTGCTTACCTTATTTATCAGTTATTTTCATTTTCTGATTTCATTGATGTATAATGAAACTTTGACAAGTCACCCACTATTATAAAGATACATATCTAACCTCTTTATATGGTACACAAAAGCATCTTTGCTTGTAGAAGACTTTTTAACTGTTCATCTTACACTGTGTGATTGAATGATGTTAAACAAGTTCTATAATGAAAGTATTATCTAAATACTCAGTTATTCATGTTTATATATTATATATAAAAACATGCATATGTAGCATGTATATTATATGACTATATATCTTTGCCAATTTACTGCATTATTGATATGTTTTCAGAAAAGTATAATCTCAACAGTTTTATAACTAAAAGTAATTTGATTCTTCGGTGATTGATGTCATTCAAATTTCTGTTAAGCGTTTTCCTAGCATTTCATTAAAATATATTGATATTGTATAGTTATTCTAAGCATATAGAATCATGTGATTTGTTTTTTGTTGAATTATTTACCAATTTCTATTAATGCGATTTTGCATTTACTTGTTTGAAAATTTTTGTGTTCACAAGTAATTTGAATAATATATTATGTATTTATCTGGGAAGAAAACCAAGATAAATTGTCAACACATTATTGAACTAGGGAAAATGGCCAGTGCATTAGGATGGGAGTATTCATTTTTTTAAAAACAAGAATTAGAAGCAAATGCCTCAAAACAGTAACGGACAATCATAAACTATTTTCCCTTGAAATATCTAAAAGTAATTTGAATAAATTACTCAATTAGCCCCTTAGCAGCTTCCAGTGGTAGACATTGTATTGCAAGTACAATGTAGTTTGTATTAACAGCATTGATGAAAAGTACAAGTGCAGATAATCTAAAAAGAAACTGGTGTTTAGCCAATGGTAGTCTTGTACACAGTGTTGCACATATAAATTGTTTGCTAAGGTGAGAAGGCAACCAAGATTGTTTGGTTTTCTCTTTTTTCTCCCTGTTAATTTGGTTATCCTCCTGAATTGCCTTAACTCTTTTTATTTATTTTTTCCATTCTCTTTGTTCTCTTTTAAAAGAGAAAATAAATCTAAAATTGAGATACAATTATTTTTCTCTACCTATATCCAGATTATGTTGAATGCCTATGCAAACATTTATTAAAAACAGCAAACACAATAAGAACAACAAAGCATATCCTTCAGTTTTTGTTTATAGTAACCACAGGTGTTCAGGGAAATAGGATTCTGTGACTTATAGAATAGACAGGCTGTTCTCTTTTATTTTTAAACCACTTCATTAAAATATAATTTTATACATTTAACACTGATCATACTTAAAGAGTACATTTTGGTAATGTTTACCATAGTTATATACCTAGAAAATCAACACCATAGTCAAGAGAGTAAATGTATTCATCACCCGAAAACTTTATATTTAGTTGTAATCCTTTCCTCCTAGTCTTCCTTCCCAGATGATAATGTTGTGTGTTCAATTGCTATATTGTTTTATATTAGTTTGCATTTTCTGGAGTAACATATAAAAGGAATCATACAATATGTTTTATTATCTCACTTCTTTTACTAGCAAAGTTATTCTGAGATTCATCCATGTTAATATGTGAATCAATATTTTGAATGGTAAATAATTTTTCATTGAAGATATGCCAGATTTGATTATTCCATTTACATGTCGGTGAACATTAGGATTATTTCCATTTCTGCTTACAAAAAAGCTTCTATCAATATCTTTGTATAGAAGTTTTTGTATGGAGATATATATATGTAGACATATATATACACATATATACATATGTGTGTGTGCATATATATATTCATTTATCTTGAGTAAATGCCTAGGCGTAACAATCTGGTTCACACAATAGATGTGTGTTTAACTACAAGATGATTTCCCAAAGTAGCTGTACAATTTTACATTCTCACAAGCAGCAATTTAATGCAAAGCAAATTTGCAAATAGGAAGGAATTGTTGTAAAAATAAATCATGTTATTAAATATAAATTCAAATGAATTTGTAATCCAAAGTTTTTTCATAACTGGGACTCCTAACATGTTACTATCTTTACTGAAAATGTAAGAACACAATCTAACATTTAAAAAATTATGCGGGGAGTTTTAAGTTTTCTAATTAAAACAACTAAGGAAGCAAAAGGTGAACACTGTAATACACAGTTATAATCATTTCAAAAGTTAGAAAACTTACAAATTGTTTTTTTTTTCACTGTATGGAACACACTGAAACATCATCTACTCATGAATGTACATTTGCTTTTCTGGACCTGGTCTTCTAACTCAATCTAGTGAAAGGCATATTATTGTAGAGTTTGGAAGGTTCAAGTACACTAAAATATTTTTGACAAAGAAGACAAGATCGGACATTAAGAAGATCTTATTCTGGAATTTTTCCTTTGTAAAACTCAGATGAAATGTTTAAAATTGGAAATAAATTAATGATTACAAACTTTACCACAAATATAATTTGTAAGTATTATATGCTACATTTATTTTTATAATAATGTGCAGTAATAATGCTTACAAATAAAAATGTTTACGAGCATTATTAGCAAGAATTTTAGGAACTTTTTCCTGAAGTTTGAAAAGTGTTTTGTATTTTCCAAGAGGCCAAGCACTCAGCCTGCCTCAATGAGTATCAATCCATCTTCCACACCTATACATGAAGAACAAAGTGACTGATGACTTTAATCCTGTCTGGCTTCTCAGTGTAAAGCAATGTTGGTGCTGAACTTAGCCTTTTACCTCTGTGCAGAAGGTCTGTGGCTGTTATGAGGTCTATTTACTAGTTACCTGCACAAGCTTCTATGATACATCAATAGAGGGTAGAGTTTACACATTGAGTGTTACAGCCTTCCAAAGAAAATATACATTGCTCTTAATGTTACAGTTCCATTGTATAGTTGCATTTGGTCCTCGTTGCTGAATTCCCAGAAGGTGACACCTCCATCTCGGAAATTTTGAGCTCTTGTCCTATTCCTTGGAAACTGCATGGGTTTTGTGTGAACTAAGAGGATAAATGTGGTGTGCAGAGAGAGGAAATTGAAATGGAAATGGAATGGGTGTAGTTAGGGCTTTCAATACTTTCATTGTGAATTGAAATTATATTATTCTATTAAGTATACTAAAATTGGATATCTAATATATATTAGAATTGCATGATAGAATCTATATTAGAATTCCTAATATATATTAAGCTGTTAGAATTATATAATTATAATATATAGATATATAAATAAGTTGAATTTAATGCATTTTATTATATATTGTTTCTTCATTTCTAAATTATAGATTCCTACCTTACAATGTTATCATGGTTGTCATTCAGGTTTGGAAGCATAAAGCAAAGTGTATTTACACACTTTATAAAAGCAAACATAGCAATTAGAAAATAATGACAATAATCTTTATAAAAGTGTTTAAAAAGTCTGCCAATTGAGGTCAGAAGTTCAAGACCAGCCTGGCCAACACGGTGAAACCCCGCCTCTACTAAAACTACAAACATTAGATGGGTGTGGCAGTGCACACCAGTAATCTCAACTACTCGGAAGGCTGAGGCAGGAGAATGATTTGAATCCAGAAGCAGAGGTTTCAGTGAGCCGAAATGACACCACTGCATTCCAGCCTGGGTAACAGACTGAGACCCTGTCTCAAAAAAAAAAAAAAAAAAAAAAAAATTCCACTAAGAAAAAGACTCTGGTATATTTTGGTTCTATTTAATCAACCAGCAGTAACTTACTGCACATTCTGTTTTCCATTTTCTGAATGGCCACAGGAAACTAAGAAAGACAGCTGACAGAAATGAGAAGTTGTTCAAGTAAGGGAGACAAACACCCAAAACTACTGAATACTAAGAAAATTGGTTTTATTAATGGTGCCAATCTCAAGATTGTGTTAGCCTAATAAAAGAGACATTGACATAGGTTAAGAAATTGCCCCATCTAACTATATACCCTGTGGCAGATCTCTGCACCCTTTGAAATTCTGCATTAAATGTAGTATAATCATTTCCAGAACATCTTGTTGAGAAAAATCTGAGTTATTTCTTTGCTGCATTGACATTAGGACATTACTCATAGTTTTAGCTAGGACCTTTACTAAAAACATTTATGTATATAGCATCTATTCTGTAAGAGATGTATGTCTAAAGTTTGAATTTGCAATTATATGTATATTAGTATTTTTAATTTCAAGTGATCCGCTTGCAAATTAGTCTGTGAATAAAAAGCCAAGAAAGATTTTTTTTTAAGTCACTAATTTTTTCTATATGAGAACATGGATTTGGAATTTTTGGTGTTGCTTATTACTTAAATTATTCAACATGATTAGTCTTTCAACAAAATTGTCTTCATGTGCAGGAGTCACTATAATCAGAATGAAATGAGGTAATAAAACTGAAGCACAATCAATGTTGATTATATGTTAGAGGAAAGAATAACTATACCTGACATAGGGTGCACGTGGGATGGTAATATTTATATAGAAAGTGTAATTAATTGACTTATTAGACCTAACTCTTTAATATTTTCTGTATCCATGCCATTTTCCATGTAACCCTGCTCTGTGTCTTTGGGCTAGGCCATGTGATTTCACTGGTCCAACGAATGCCTGTAGAATTTCAGCAAAAGGAGGCTTAATATAAGCTTGCAGGTTGTAATTACCTAGGTGCAGTTCTGACACAGTCACAATAAGAAAAGTTATCTGATAGTCTGCTGATACATAGAGTATGAGAAACAGATGGAGCTGGCTTGCAATCTGCTGGTCAAAATGCGCCCACTCTAAATAAACTTACCTAAAAATGCACAGATAAAATGGATTTTTCCATGAAAAGTTGCACAATTTTAAAGTAGTTTGTTATTTATTATTTCCACAATGGTTGATAAATAGAAAATCATAAAGAGGAAACTGCAAGCTGCAATCAGAAAATGGAGGGGCTTTTATTTTGGATTTCATTCTTCCACAAGGAACTGTTCATATTTAAATTTGCACGATGCATTCATATGTTAGGGATAAACCACATATCAGCCTTAGAGTACAAATTGGTTTCAGAATCAATATTTAGAAGGTTGGATTGAATTATTACTTCAATATCGTTTCTGGTATTGCTGAACTTGTACATTATTGATTAATGATTATGAAAGCTTATTGGCTAACTTAATTTCTAATTAGAATAAAAACATTAACACCATGATAAAAAAAAAAAAAAAAAAAACTTGTCTGACAAATTATTAGCATCTGTATATTCACTTTCAGATACTGACAAAATATTTGAGTCATACACATGTCAATGATCATGGAACAGATATGGCAAAGTCCGTAAGTTACATATCATGCAAGTTTAGTATTTTGCTGATTTTTAAATTTGTGATTACAACATAGAAGTACTTAATGTACAAAAAAGAGAGGGTCCTTTTAATTGTCTTTCTTTCATCGAAGACAAATCACTTGATGACAAATTATTTTTAAATTGTCTTTGTTACATACTTATAAAATATAATGAAACAAAATGAAAAACCAACCAATGTGTTTGAAGTGACATATTATGAAGTATATTTCCCAAAAAATTTAAATAAGTTAATCTTCTAAATCTTATTTCTAGATTGTAGGAAAAAAATGAAGAATTAAAAATTAAGAAATTCTCCATGCCTCATTGTCTTATTTCTCACCTGCTAAGTACAGCTACCAAGATTTGATAATTCTACAATGTGTATATACTTCAAAATATCATGTGGCACATGATAAAACATACAAAATTATCTGTTTTTTTAAGTTTAATAACAATAATTCAAAAACACTACGGTTTTCTCAGAAATTTTACCTTTTCCTACACAAAATATTATTTTAACTATAAATTACATCAGCTTTATTTTAACATTAAGCAAATTACCTATATAAAATTTCATAATAACTTTCTTCCTTAAAACTTGGCTTAGTGTGTAAGTGGTTTTAAGTGTGCCTAGTGGAAATTAGAAAGGTCCTCTCATTTAGATGATGATAACTTTGATATCGGATACTATTTCCCATAAATGTGCTATCATAATTAATGAACATAATTCTGCATAATATTTATTTACTTGGAAGTATTTGACCTCTGTTAGAGGCATAATAAATTATGATGTAATTATTTTTTTTTGACAAAGTCTTACTCTGTCACCCAGGCTGAAGTGCTGTGGCCTGACTCCGGCTCACCCCAAACTCCGCCCCCCAGGTTCAAATCTTGTGCCTCAGCCTTCAGGCATGCACCACCACACCTGGATCTTTTTTGTAGAGATAGGGTTTTGTCACGTTAGCCAGGCTGATCTCAAACTCCTGGCCTCAAGTGACCCACCTGCCTTTATCTCCCAAAGTGCTAGGATTACAGGCATGAGACACCACTCCTGACACTTGATGAGATTAATATGAAGACATAAACACAACCAGATGCTTATCTTTATAGTTTCTCTTCTCTTATCTGAATTCCTAGGTTTATAAGTAAGCCAGGTTATAAGTGATTCACAATATTACAAGTTTGTACATGTATAGATTTAAGTACTTTTTCTTGAAAATTACCTTGGGGTAAGTTTTTCTGTTTGTTTACTGTAGGTATATTTTACACATGAATATGAAATGTTGATTGCATTGATGTTTTCAATCAATATCAGTAAGAAAAGCCTTCAACTATTGATACATGACAAATTGATATGTCTTAAAAATTATCATTTAAAAAAAAATGATCAACCTGTACTTGAAATGTAATGAGTATTAGAAAATGCATATCAAATTATCTCTTTCCTTTTCCATGGCAGATGTGTGATTTGGTATTAAATTAATTACCAAATGCCTTTGCATTCTGACAGTTGGATATTTTATACTTCAAAGGCAAATAGATTTTGAAGTAATATAACAAGCTTAGAAGAGTGAAGTGCAGCAGGGCAGAAAAGTGAAAAATCAACAGGCTGAGTTGTTAATATTTTCCAGAAGAGTTAATAAATCATAGTGTGACAACAGTAAAAAATGCAAGTCATATGTAGTACAAACGTAATTCCCTATAAATCAAATTTTGTATCTGTTTAACATTAATACAATTAAAATTCAAGATGGCACATTATTGTACACATGGATTTCTAGTTAGATTTATTATGTTTCTGAATATCATCCTAGAAGTTCCTCGTATTTCTATATTTGTTTTGTTGTAACCGGCAGTAAACATAAAAACTGAACATTTTGGAAGTTTAACATTTTTTAATGAAGACATTTCCAAGTACCAGTGCTTTCAAACTTTCTTTCTTTTACAGTTAGCTCAAGGTTAATAGAAACTCTTTAACCCTGAACTAACTTTATTTATTAATAAAATTTAATTAGATACAAGTCAGATATAGCATGACAATTCTAATCTATATTAACTGTTGCTTACAAATGTTAAAAAATTCATCTGCATATTATAATCCAAAGTTCTTGAATGAAGTATCATTTTGAAACTCATCTACAGTCTTATTTTAAGTAATTTGATTGCCTATTACTTATGAATGTTGACAGAAAAAAATTTGGAAATAAATTTCCATGTCTGTAAATACAACTTATTTTAATAGAGATACACAAATTATTTATTTTGAAAGCTATGTATTTGATCTTAGGGACTTAAATATTTCTCACAGAAACTCTTATTTAATTAAAACAATTTGCATATCTTCTATCAGATAACATTTATTTTAAAAAGGCTTTTAACACAAAAAATGTTGCAACATTTTTGCTAACGTATTGATTATTCAATCACCATTTATGCAAATAGGTACTTCAGTATTGTTTATTTGCTAAATATAAATATTCTGTGGAAGAACTAGTATTAATCATTCTCTGGTGAATAAGTATAAATATTTTAGAGGCTTTTATAAATAGTTCAATTCTGCATTTGGCATTTTTTTTAATGTTTGCTTTCACATTGTCCCCTTTCCAGCCTCTCTCTTCTCCCTCTCCTTCTTTACCCCTCTCTTTCTCTCTCAATCTCTTTTTCTCTTTACTCTTCTCTCTCTGCGTGTCTCTCATAGCACTGTGCCCTTTTCTTTACACATGATAGATGTTTACTTTATATGTTTGATAAAAATACACTACAAAATGAACAAAATATTTGGTAAATACTCTGAAAATGTTATAAAAATATTAACCTATGAACCATAACAAATGTAATGGAAAATTGAATAAGTAAATTGTAGTTCATTCATTTTTCAGGCTTAAATATACTATAGATACCATACATAAAAATTTATTCACCTAACTAAACTGACAATTCTTTTAATGCTCTCATTTTCTGGGGCACACACATAGCAGGCATCAGGTTTGGTTTTATGTTTATTAAAGAATTTAAATATTATTCAAGTAAGTATGGAAGAATATCACAAATGCCAATAAATAGCTTTCTACCACAGCAAATAATTTTGATTAATCATTTAATTTTTATTTACATTTTATATTTACTATAAATAGAATATAAGGAGTAAAGTTAGCTAAGGTCAAATATCATTATTTCATGAGATTACCCAATATTATTTTTACTGATCATATTCTTTTTATTTTAAAAACATATGCAAAGTAAGAGTTGAAGTAAGTGAAACTCACTCAAATTCAGAAATTGTTCCACTTCTAGACATGTACTCAAATGAACTGAAAACGGATGCAAACAAATAAGTTCATGCCAAAGTGTGTTGCGGCACTATTTACAATAACCAAAAAGTGAGAACAAGCCAACTGTTCATCATCAGACGAATGGACAGACAAAATGTAGTATTATAATAATGAAGTGCCACTTGACTGTACAAAAGAGTAAAGTACTAATACCTGCTACAGCAATAATGACTTGAAAGCATTATGCAAGGGTGAGGAGGCAGAGCAATATAGCTAAACAGAATCCTCCAGTGAACATTTCCCTCTTAAGAATGTCAAATTAAACACCTATACAAAGAGGAAAACACTTCCATAAGAATAAAAAATCAGATGAGTGATCACAGTACCTGGTTTTGTTATTATGTCAATAGAAGAAGCACAGAAGTGGATAGGAAAGGCAGTCTCGAATTGCATACAAAATCCCTCCTTCATTACCCCTGGCAGTGGCCTCAGTAGCACAGAGAGATAATCTGTGTGCTGGGGAAGGGAGAGTGCAACGATTGTAGAACTTTGCATTGGAACTCAGTGCTGCTTACCACATGGGACAGCAACACAGAGCAGAACTCAGCTGGCATCCAGAGAAGGAGCATTTAGACCAACCCTGGCCAAAGACAAATAATTCATCCTGGTGGCTGGAACCTGTGTTCAGGCAAGCACCACCACTGCAGGTTAATGTTCTCTGAGGTTCTAAACAAATTTGAAAGGTAATCTAAGCCACGAGACTGCAATTCTAAGGGAAGTACTGCTGCTGGGTTGGGCTTAAAGCCAGTAGACTTGAAGTGAAAGTGAGACATCAGCTGGAGTGGCCAAGGGAGTGCTTGTGTCACTCCTTACCGAATCCAAGGCAGCTCAGCTCAGTTTAGCCAAAATGGGTTAGAGGGGCAAGTGGGAGTTTGTGGTCTCTGCTTCTGGGCTTTGGCTCCTGGATGGCATTTCTGAACCTGTAGTGGGCCAAAGGGAAACACATTGGCCTGAAGAGAGAGATCCAGGCCTGGCAGCATTTACCACAAGGTGACTGAGAGCTCTTGGGCCTTGAGTGAGCATTGATAATATCTAGGCAGCAAACGACATGGGCTCCTTGTAGTGGTGGCCATAGTGTATTAGTCAGAGTTCTCTAGTGGGACAAAATCAATCGAATTATATATGGGAGTTTCTTAAGTATCAACTCACATGATCATAAGGTCCCACAATAGGCCAGCTGCAGACTGAGGAGCAAGGAGAGCCAGTCAAAGTTCCAAAACTGAAGAAACATTTCTGATGATTGATGATTGAGGGCAGGAATCACTCAGAACAGAAGAAAGATGTAAGCTAGGAGGCTAGGCCAGAGTCTCTCTTTTTCACATTGTTTTACCTACTCATATTCTAGCCATGCTGGAAGCTGATTAGATTGTGTCCACCCAGATTAAAGGTGGATCTACCTTTCCCAGCCCACTGACTCAAATGTCAATCTCTTTTGACAACACCCTCACAGACAAACCCAGGATCAATACTTTGTATCTTTCAATCCAGTCAAGTTGACACTCAGTATTAACCATCACAAGTCCATTCTTTGTCAACTTGAACCCATACACATCTCCTGAGATCATACATAATCTTCAAATAATGACAATAATAAGGTCATAATTACAGCTAACCTAATACAACTATCCTTGGTACAAATGGAAATACACCAATCCCCCACCGAAATACTATTACATAAAGTTAACAATACTTAAATACTGATATGAGTCAATAAATCTTATGTCACATGAAAAAGGAGAAAGGAAATAAAATGATATTTTCTTAGTACAAGTGTATACATGAACAAACATGTTTTTAAAAAAAGAATAAGGAAATACTCATGATAATTACAGTCATCATTTCTGCAGCTGGTTAAATGGTCATAGCTGGCATTGATGACTACCAGTACCCATTCTGTAATCCCTTTTCCTTCTGAAACACCTCAGCAGGTCATGGTTTTTTTCCTGGTGCAGTGATCCAAACCTTCATTCCTGAAGGGTCTGAGTCATTTGCAGTACTGTTTGGATTGGGCTATTATAGTTTCTCATTGACCTTAATCACATGGCATGGTAATACTAAGAGACCTAATAAATATCTTGTATTTTATGCATACTCTTCCTTACCTCTGTTCCATAGCAGTAGACTGATTTCATCTTGATAGTCCAGGTCAGTCACCCCAGCCAACACAGTAACTTCCTTCTTAGCCTGTTGACCCAATGGTAGGAGGAGCCCAAACTGTCCAGGTGGCAATCTTAGTTTCCAGTTTAACAAAACTGTTGTGTCTCCTTGTTGCAGTGTACCTCCCTTTGGAACTAAGACCTCTAGCCCACCAGAATGTAATGTCGCAGAAACAGGAAGCAAAAACTCTGCTAGTGGATCACTAGAGGTGATGGTGATTGGTGCCACTTCCACGTCCACTCCTTGACTTCTGGACCTATGAATCCTAGTTATAGGACAAACAATACCATATATTGATCACCGATTCAGAACATACACGACCTTCTTGAGAACTTTGCCCTAGCCCTGCAAAGTATTGTCCCATAGTTGGCATTGTAATTATGACTTCAAAAGGCCATTCCACTGCTTTTTCAATCCAACTGCTTCAGGAGGATTGGGAACACAATAAAACCCATGAATTTAATGAGCATCAGCAACCTGCTGCACTTTTTTAGTTGTAAAGTGGATGCATTGGTCAGAGGCAATGCTGTATGGAATACCATGATGGTGGATAAGGCATTCTGAGAGTTCACAGATGGTAGTCTTGGCAGAAGCATTGCATGAAGAATAGGTAAGTGTCTGTTTCAGTGAGGACAAACCTCTGCCCTTTCCATGACGGAAGAGGTATAGAAGAAAACAGGGGTATTGGGGCTGGCTCCTGAGAAGAACCAACATTATTTTGCCTGGCAACTGCCTCAGGGGAAACCATCACTGTTGCCTCAGGCAGTTCAGGGTTTATCTCCTCAGACAAAGTTTGAAAATCTGATGGCAGCATGGGTCAAGGAGGGGATCTTGTGACTATTTGGGATTGGGAAGCTGTTCCCCCTGGCAAAAAAGTTTCATCAGAGTTTACAAATGCAGTGTCCCCAGTTTCATCAGGGTCCTTCCACGATTTCCCATTTTAAGTTGCAGTCTCACTTTTTTTTTTTTTTTCAATTCAATGCCCTCACTTCAGCAGTAGACACCTGGCAAGGCTGTGCATGTACCTGTTGTAGCATGTCAGCGACTTTCATGATAAGAGCCTGTGTCTGATTTTCTACACTTTCAGCTGTTTCTCTACTGGAGATAAGACCATCATTCAGGGCAATCCTAGCAAATTTGAAGCCCAATATCTGCTTCTGAAGCTGGGAGACAGAGTCTTTGAGTTCATCTTTTTATTTCAACACTTTGTCCAGTGAACGTAGGAGCAGCCAACCAGTTTCATTATGTTCCTTGGTTCTCTGCATGTGGTCAAAGGTATTCTGTATAGAATCACTAAACTCTTTGACTCTCACAAGTGATAAATTAGGAGTTTCAAATGCATTTATTTTGGATTATTCTCTAAACAGTTCACGCCATGGACTATCAGTGTTCTCCATACTATTAGAAGTAGAGACTTTAGCATTTTTGGGTCTAATCATATTAAGCAGTCAACAGTAGGAACCCTAAAACCAATGAAAGAATTCCATACTTAATATCATTTTCCTTTAGAACCACTCCTGGTACCAAAATCCGTATTAGCCAGGGTTCTCTAGAGAGACAGAACTAATGGAATATATGTGTGTGTGTACATCTGTATCTATTATCTATATATATACACATAATTCAAAATAGCTATTTTGAGGAAGCACATTAAAATTCAAGATAACACAGAAAAGTAATTCAGAATCCTATCAATAAATTTAAGAAAGTGATTGAAATAATTTTTCAAAAATATGGCAGAAATTCTTTAGCTAATACATTCAATTAGCATACTGAAGATTGTATCAGAGTGTCTCAAGCATAACTGATCAAGTAGAAGAAAGAATTAGTGATCTTGAAACAGACTATTTGAAAATACACAGACAGAGGAGACAAAAGAGTAAAGCATATTTATAAGATCTTGAAATAGCCTTCCAAAAGGCAAATCTAAGAGTTGTTGGCCTTAGAGAGAGAGAGAATGGGGTAAAAAGTTTTTTTCAAAAGGATAGTAACACAGAATCCCAAAACCCAGAAAAATATGAACAGTATTTAAGTACAAGAAGATTATAGAGCACCAAGCAGATTTAACCCAAATAAGATTGCTTCAAGAAATTTAATAATCATATTCCCAAAAAGCACGGATAAAGAAAGTCTCCTGAAAGCAGAAAAAGAAAAGAAACAAATAACACAATGGAGCTGAAAAATGGCACATAATTCTCAGTGGAAAATTACAGGTCAAGAGAGACATATATAAAGTGCTAAAAAAGAGGAAATTTTATCCTAGAATAGTATGTAGAGCAAAAATATCCTTTATTCATGAAGGAGAAATAAAGACATCCCCAGAAAAACAAAATCTAAGAGATTTTATCAACCCCATAACTGTCCAACAAGTATGCAAAAGGGAATTCTTCAATCTGAAAGAAGCAGACCTAAATGAGCAAGAAATCATCTGAAGGTACAAAACTCACTAGTAATTGTAAGTACACAGAAAAGCAGAATGTGATAACTCTTACTGTAGTGTATAAACTACTCATATGCTGAGTAGAAAGACTAAAAGAGGAACCCATCAAACATTACTACCAAAAATTCAAGCATAGTATAATAAGAAATGAACAGAACCAACACAAAGTTTAAAAGTAGGAAAATGAAGTTAGAGTGTAGAGTTTTTTAGTTTTCTCTTTAGTTGTTTCTTAATTAGTGTGAAGTCATAATAAACTTAAAATAATGGTTTACAAAGTGTTATTTGCAAGCAAGTAACCTAAAATTTAAAAACCTATAACAGCTACACACACACATACAAGAAATTTAAACATACTGCCAGAGAAAATTACCTTCAGTGGGAAGGATGAAAGGAAGGAATAAAAGAAGGAACAGAAAACCACAAAACAATTAGAAAATAAATACCAAAATAGCAGTAGAAAGTTCTTACTTATCAGTAATAACATTGAAGGTAAATGGACTAAACTCTCATTGAATTGTTTGTAACACAAAGGAAAGATAAATGAGGTGATGAATAGCCCAATTACCCTATTGTGATTGTTAAGCATTGTGTACCTATATCAAAATATCTCATGCAACCCATGAATATATACACCTATTATGTACCCAAAAAGATTTTTTAAAAAACTGAATGAATAAAAGTTTCCAATGATCTGCTGCATACCAGAATCACACTTTACCTGTAAAGACACAGATGGATTGAAAATAAAGAGATGCCAAAATATATTCCATGTCAATTGAAATAAAAAAAAAAAAAAAAAAGATTGAAGTAGCTATACTTATATCAGACAAAATAGAATGCAGGACAAAAACTATAAAGTAGACAAAGATTATTACATAATAATAAAGGGGTCAATTTAGCAAGAGAATACAACTGTAAATCTATACATACCCAACACTGGAGCACCCAGAAATATAAAATATATATATATATATATATACACACACACACACACACACACAGTTAAAGTTAAAGACAGAGGTAGACCCCAATACAAGAATAACTGGAGACTTAAATATCCCACTTTCAACATTGGATAGATCATTCAGACAGAATATCAACAAATATCAGACTTAATCTGCCCTATAGAAAAAATGGATCTAACAGATTTATTTTTCAGAACACTTCATCCAATGGCTGCAGAATACACATTCTTTTCCTCAGCACATGGATCGCTCTCAAGCATAGACCAAAAAAACAAACCTTAAAAATTCTAACAAAATGAAATCAGATCGAGTATTTTCTCTGACCATAGTGCAATAAAACTACAAATTGAATACATGAGGATGTTTGGATATGATACAAACACATGAATTTAAACAATATGCTCCTGAATAACCAATGAATTATTAAAGAAATCTGAAATAAAATGTTAACGTTGCTGAAAACCAATGAAGATAGAAATACACATTCCAAGGCCTACAGAATACAGCAAAAGCAGTATTAAGAGGAAGCTTCATAATAATAAGAGCCAATAAGAAAAAGTAGAAAAACTACAAATAAACAACCTAACAATGCATCTTAAATAAACAGAGAAACAAGAGCAAATCAAATAAAAAATTAGTAGAAGAAAATAAATAATAAAGATAAGAGCAGACATAAATGAAATTGAAACAAAACAATACACAAATCAATACTGCAAAAGGGTCATTATTTGAAAAGTAAAGATTGACCAACTTTTAGCCAGACTAAGAAAAAGAGAAAATATCCTATATATATATATATATATATATATATATATACATACACACACACACACATATATATATATATATACAATCAGAGACCCTACAACAAATATTACAGAAATACAAAGGATCATTAGAGGGTACTATAATAACCTATATGCTAATAATTTGGAAAATCTAGAAGGAATGGAATAATTCCTAGGCACCTGCAACATATCAAAATGAAACATGAAGAAATTCAAAACTGATCATATCAATAACAGGAAACAAGATCAAGTCATAATAAAATGACTCCCAGCCAAAAAGAAAAAAAAAAAAGCCCCTGAAACTGATGGCATCACTACTAAATTTTAGTAAACCTTTAAAGCACTAATATCGATCCTACTCAAACTGTTTGAAAAAATTGAGGAGTGAATACTTTGAAATTTATTATATGAGTCCATTATTACCCTGATACTAAAATCAGACAAAGATACATCAAAAACATAAAAATATATATAAATAAAAAAAATTCCAGTATGATGAACATTGATGGAAAAATTCTCACTAACTACTAGCAAACTGAATTTAGTAACACATTAAAAAGGCCACTGATTATTACCAAGTGAGATTTATCCCAGGGATGCAAAGTTGGTTCAGTGTACACAAATCAATCAATGTGATACCCAATATAAACAGAATAAATGGGCCGGGTGTAGTGGCTCACGGCCGTGATCCTAGAACTTTGGGAGGCCAACGTGGGTGGATCATCTAAGCTCAGAAGTTCGAGACTTGCCTGGTCAATATGGCGGAACCCCATCTCTACTAAAAATACAAAAATTACCCAGCTAATAGGGAGGCTGAGGCAGCAGAATCACTTGAACCCGGAAGGCGGAGGTTGCAGTGAACTGAGAAAGCACCATTGCACTCAATCCTGGATGACAGAGTGAAACTCTGTCTCCAAAAAAAAAAAAAAAAAAAAAAAGAGAGAAAAGAAAAAGAAAAAAGAAAAATAATGCAGAATAAATGATGAAAAAATTATTTCAATTGATGCTGAGAAAGCATTAGATAAAATTCAACATCTCTTCATGATAAAAAAAAAAAAAAGCCCTCAAACAAACTGTATAGAAGGAATATGCCTCAACACAATAAAAACCATATATGATAGTACCACACCTAGTATTGTGCTGAACGGACCACACCTAGTATTGCACTGAATGGGAACAACTGAAAGCCTGAAGGTGTGGTGTGTAGACTACTCCCATCTTGAGTAGAAAGACTGACTGATGAAACTATTAAAAATAGTAACTTCAACAAGTTCTCTTAAGGGTTTTAGGTTTTAAGATTTTTAAAATTTAGATTATCATAAGGCTTACAAATAAACTGTCAGATGTGGAACAAGACGAGGTGTTCACTGTTGTTCACTTTCATCACTGCTATTCAGCATAGTTTTGAAAGTCAAGGTAGAGGAATTAGATAAGGAAAAGAAAAAAAAAAGGCATTCAAATAGGAAAGGATGACTTCAAATTATCCTTGTTTGCAGATGATATAATCTTTTATATGGGGAAAATAAGACTCCACCAAAAACCTATTAGAGCTGATAATGAAATTCGGCAAAGTTGTAGAATACAATATCAACATACATGAATCAGTAGCCTTTCCATATATTAACAGTGTGCAATCTGAAAAAGAAATCAAGACATTAATTTCATTTAGAATTGTAGAATAGCTAGAAATAAAATAAGATATAGGAATAAATCCAACCAAAAGAGTGAAATATTTGTACAATAAAAACAACAAAAATTAATGCAAGAAATTAAAGAAGACACAAAAAATGAAAAGATATTCTGTTAATTGATTAGAAGAATCAGTATTGTTAAATATTTATACTGTCCAAAGCAATCTGTAGAGTCAATACAATTCCTGTCACAATGCCAATCACATTATTCACAGAAATAGAAAAAAAAAATCTAAAATTTATATGGAGCCATAAAAAGACACAAATAGATAAAGTTATCCTGAGGAAAAACAAAACAAAACTGGAGGACTCACATTACCTGACTTCAAATTATACTGCAGAGCCATAGTATCTAAAACAGCATGGTACTGGCATAAAAAATGCCACAGACCAATGGAACAGAATAGAAAAAATAAAAATAAATCCATATATTCATACTAAACTCATTTTCAACAAAGGTACCAAGAACATACACAATCAATTCATTAAATGGGGCTGGGAAAACTGGATATCCATGTTCAGAAGAATGAAACTAGATCCCATATCTCACCATGTACCAAAATCAAATTTAAATAGATTAAAACTTCAGTCTATGAAATTCTAAAAGAAAATATTGGGAAAAATCTACAGGACATTGGTCTGAGCAAAGATTTATTAAGCAATACCTCACAAGCACAGGTACCAAAAAAAAAAAAAAAAAAAAAAGGACAAATGGTATCACATCAAATTAAAAAGCTTCTGCACAGCAAAGAAGGTATTCAAGAAAGTGAAAAGACCACCCATACAATGGAAGAAAATATTTGCAAAGTATCCATCAGAAAAATGATTAATGACCAGAATACATAATAATCCCAAAAAAAAACTCCATAGGGAATAGTCTAGTTAGGTGAACAAAAGATATGAATAGATATTTCTCAAAAGAAGACAGACAAATGGCAAAAGGTATATGAAAAGATATTCAATATCATTGATCAGAGAAATGTAAATCAAAACTACACAATGAGAGACAATTTCACTGCAGGTAAATTTGTCTTTAGTCAAAAGACTGGAAATAAAAAATGTTGTCAAACATGTAGAGAAAAGAGAACCCTTGTACACTGTTGGTAGAAATGTAAATTAGTACAACCTCAATGGATAACTGTATGGAGGTTCATGAGAAAAGTAAAAATGGAACCATCATTTTATCCAGCAATCCCACTGCTAGGTAATTAGTCAAAGTATGAAAATTAGTATATCAACGGTGTTTATTGCAGTAGTATTCACAATAGCCAAGATTTGGAAGCAATCTATGAGTCCATCAGCATGTGAATGGATAAAGAAAATGTGGTACATGCACACAATGGGGTACTATTCAGCCATAAAAATTAATGAAATCTGTCGTTTGTAGCATGGATTGACATGGAGAACATTATATCAAGTGAAATAAGTCAGGCACAGAAAGGCAAACTTTGCAATTTTTCGCTGATTTATGGGACTTAAAAATTAAAACAACTGAACTCATGGAGATGGAGAGTAATACCACGGTTACAAGAGGCTGGGAATGGTAGTGGTGCAGAGTGGGAAAGTGAAGATGATCAACGAGTACAAAAATATAGTTAGAATTAATAAGATATAGTATTTGATACTATAATACAGTTTCCATAGTCAACAATAATTTATTGCACATTTTTAAATAATAAAAGAGTATAATTGGATTGTATGTAATGCATTCACCTCAAGATAAATGACTGCAGTGATAGATATCCCATTTGCTCTGATAGCATTATTACACATTGTATGCCTGTATCAAAATATCCCATGAACCACATAAATACACTATCTACTCATAAATATTAAAAATTAAAAAATACTGTGCTAAGTGAAATAATTCATACACAAAAGAACAAATACTATGTAGTTCCTCTTACATAAGTTATTTAGTATAGGCAAGATGATAAAGAAAAAACTATGGGATTCCAAGGGTTGGGGAGTGAAGAAAATCCACACTTCCTTAATGAGTGAACATTTTCTGTTTTAGAAATAGATAGCATTGATTGTTATGTAATGTTGGGAATGAAATTTAATCCAAAGTTGCTACATCTACATTTCATGGTAGTGACTTCTTGCGTAATCGTCACAGCTGTTTCATAGCTCTTCCCCAGTCCCCCACACCATGCAAGCCATGCAGAAAACTAGTTTCAGTGGGTGATGTTGGCAACGGAAACCAGTAGCTTTGCTGTCAGAGAGAGTAAATAGGTATTTTATGTTGAGGATTGAGAGTGAGCAAAACACATGTCTTGGTCGAGTAAAAGTTATAGCAAAAGATATGGGAAACTTACAGTTTATTTAGACTGAGGCTGTTTAGTTTGGGGTTGAGCAGGAAATTAACCAGTAATTTACCAGAGATATTTTGGGAAAACAGCTACAGAAGAACTAGAGAGTCTTCCTCAACCTCGGCTGTCTGGGCCATATTGTGCAAAAACAGTGCAGGCCAGGGTGAATGCTGTGGCACCTAAAACTGAGAGTGCAATGAGAACCATTTTAAATTTGAATGTGCTTTCAAACACCCACAAAAATCAATCGTCATATAGCTTCCAGCCTTAGGGGTTTGACATGTTTCAGCAAAACATATGTTCATATCATTGTCTAAAAACCTGACTATACAGACACAAATGCAACCTATAAAAATCCAGTTTAGAAGCTGAAAATACGGAGGAAAATAAGATATCAGTAGTCATAATTCTCAGGAAACATTTCTTAGTTTAGGCCCAGACAAATTAACATAGAGGTAAAATAATAAAAATGTAAATAAAATAAGGCCAGACATGATGGTACAAGGCTGTAATTCCAGCATTTTGGGAGGTTCAGGAAGGTGGAGGTCTTGAGCCTAGGAGTTTGAAACCGGCCTGAGCAATGTGGCAAAATCCCATCTCTACAAAAAATAAAATTAGCCGGGTGTGGTGGCACACGTCTTTAGTCCCAGCTACGCTGGGGGCTTAGGTGTGAGGATTGCTTGAGCTTGAGGTTGAAATGGAAATTTAAAAATAAATCAAATATATACATTATTTAAATATATGATAAATAGGGTCAGGTCTGGTAGTTCATGCTCCCTCAGAACTTTGGGAGGCTGAGGTGGGTGGAAAAGTTGAAGCCAGGAGTTTGAGAGTAGCCTGGCCAATATGGTTAAGCTCTGTCTCTGCTAAAAATACAACAAACAGACAGTCATGGTGATATACTCCTGTAGGTCCAGTTACTCAAAAGGCTGAGGCCTGTAGTCCCAGCTACTCGGGAAACTGAGGCAGAAGAACTGCTTAAACCTGGGATGAGGAGGTTGTAGTGAGCCCAGATTGTGCCACTGCACTCCAGCCTGTGTGACAAAGTGAGACTCCAAATATATATATATATACACACACACACACACACACACACACACACACACACTATATATATACATGACAAATGAAATTAACAAAAGCAAACTAAATACATACTTGACGACATAAACCTGCTAAATGTCATGAGGTCATAAACCTATCAAAGAGTATCAGGCTTGGATATTTCTATAAGTACACAATGATAGCTAAGGAGAAGAAACATGCCTTTATCAGAAAAACGTCCTTTGGATTAAATAGCACACCACAAGCCTAAAACATTGTCTATGGAGTCAGTAATGGACAATGATGGTTGTCTGACTGCTGCCCCAACATGAATTGGAAAAGCATCCTGAACACAAAGCTAAAGTAAGTATGACTGAGAAGTGACAACGTGATAGTAGCCCTCACTCGCTCCGGGCACCTCTTGGGCCTGGGCGTCCACTCTGGCCGGCTCGAGGACCCCGTAAGCCTGCGCCTGCCCTGTGGGGACCCCTCTCTGGGTCTGGCCTAGGCCTGCTCCCTCTGCTTGCAGGAGGTGTGGAGTGAGAGGAGTGGGTGGGAGCCGGGGGTGCACGCAGCACGTGCGGGACCGTGTGGGCTCCTGGTGGGCCCCACACTCCGTGTGGCTGGCCAGTGCCTGCTGGTTTTGATCTGAGGACAGCTCCCTCTGGACTGCTGGAGTGCACGGGCTAGATGCCGCAAGGTCCTTCCCGAGCCATTGAGAGGTGAAGCTGGCTGGGCTTCTGGGTTGGGCGGGGACCTGGAGAACTTTTCTGTCTAGCTAAAGTTTTGCAAATGCACCAATCACCACTCTGTGTCTAGCTAATAGGTAGGGGACTTGGAGAACTTTTGTGTCTAGCTTAAGGATTGTAAATGCACCAATCAGCACCCTGTCAAAACGTACCAATCAGTTGTCTGTAAAACGGACCAATAAGCTCTCCCTAAAATGAACCAATAAGTAGGATGTGGGTGGGTCCAGATAAGGGAATAAAAGCAGGCCACCTGAGCTAGCAGCCACAAACATGTCAGGTGTACTTCCGTGTTGTGGGGGTGTTCTTTGGCTCTTGGCAATAAATCTTGGTACTGCTCACTTTTTGAGTCCATGCCACCTTTATGAACTGTAGCACTCACCCCAAAGGTCTGCAGCTTCACTCCTGAAGTCAGGGAAACCAAGAACCCACCAATTCTGGACACATGACTATTTATTTCAATTATAAAATGTTAGTGTGAAGTCCTAAGTCATTAGTTATACCAAATTGGATTGCAGAACATTATAAGCATTTAGTGAAAGACAGGCTTTAATTTATTTTTCTAAATGGTCCTATCTCTCACGTAGATTGAATTTAAGATAATATTTCTGTGTTTGATGTATTATTAAAAAAGGTTCCAGTTTTGTGTATTATCTTTAATGTCTTCAACATCTTACATTTACCTTATCCCTGGCCTCCTTAACGTACTATAAGCTGAAATAGAAAATGTAGTTATTCCCTTTTAAAATAATGTTTTATGTCAGTTCTTTCTCTATATCTTATTCTCTCTCTCTCTGTCCTTTTCACATATACATACACAATCATGCACAACACACAATGGCCCATATCCTGATTTCAAGTTACATAATGCTTGAGATGAATAATAGCACATTTTCTTACTTGCTATAAAATTTAAATGTAAAAGTTACTAATGTGCTCTTTTTATCTAAGTCATTTGTGAAATGTTAATAAATATATGTCTTAGTTGGAGACATCTAACGGTTCAAATAACATTTCTACCATGCTTACTGTAACAAATGAAAGAATTGATAGTCTTGTTCATATGTTACTTTTGAAAATTATATTTCCATTAGCTATTTTATATAGTAGCTATTTTATTCATTTTCAGATTCCTGTCTGTACAAAACCCTTAGCTGTTAATATTTCACAGATGAACTTATTTTTCATGGTAAAACACATGTAAAATTTACCATTTCAAACATTCTTAGGTGTAAAATGTAGTGGATCTAAGTACATTCACATTCACTTCATTGACTGATACTTTGTACCTATGAAGCAACAGTTTCTCAACACTCCTTCCCTCAGTGCCTGGCAAAGTGCATTCAACTTTCTGACTCTATAGATTTGACTATTTTAGGTACCTCATATTAATGGAATTATATTATTTGTCCTTTTGTGACTTGCTTTTTTCACATGGCATGTCTTTAAGATGAATCCATATTCTAGCATGTGTCAGAATTTCTTTGTCTTTTAAGGCTGAATAACAGTCCATTATCTGTATATATCACATTTTATTTATTTATCAATTGACATGGGTTGCTTCGGCTATTCTGAATAATGCTGATATAAACCTGGGTGCAGATGAATTTCATTTTGTTTTTAAATTGAAGAAATATTTACTAAAAATAAAAATTCCTTTTAGAGATGGCTTAATTCACCATCATCTTTTTCTTTTCTTGACATTTTCCCTGGCAGGTGGTTATAAAAGTTTACAGACAATTATCATAATAACTTCTGAATTAGACTCTTTTCACAAACATCTTTAAGAAAAGTAACACGTTTTAAAAGACTCAAAAAGTATCAATGCTTCTGTATTGTATATACACTGAAGTTGGGATAATTTATTTTTAATACCCACTGCACAAGGAGCTTCTTTTTAAAACAAAATTACATACATTTAATAATACATTTTATGTGTGGTATGCTTATATATTTGTATACATGTTTATATATGATTATATATGTTTGTGTGTAAATACACATACACACATAAACAGAGACACTGTATGTGTGTGTGTGTGTGTGCAGTTTGTGTTCAAGTAATCAGAGCCTGGTGAATGAATCATTTATAATTTGAACTTATAATAAGGAAAAGGGAAACAGAGTGTCTTTGTTTATATCACGTATTCAGAAGTGAAAATTAACTCTTGTAGGTCTTGCACATCTTAGATGGATAGCACAGGGCCTCCCAAAATAGTATATAATACACATGTCTTTAGGGGTGGGCAGTTACAAGGAAAGCAAATTTTTTTCAGTGTATTGATGTAAAGGGATATCTTATAATTATGTATTTAAAAAGGTGTGTGTGCATGTGTGTGTGTACACATGCATGATTATGTGAACAGAGAAAGAACAACTTGCTAACACAGATACAGAAAAGGGAAAGAGAAATAATAATGTCAATAGGTTGATAGAGACAGGGAAGATAATGTAAACCCAAGAGGAATAAAAAGATAACACCAAAAAGTGTAGTCTATAATATATGAAGTAATTTATAAATTTATAAAAAATATGAAAATTATTTTAAAAGCCAAAAGTAGGATTAAAGAATAATGGTGATACTCACAATTTATTTAATAATGACAAAATAGAAAGGCAGGTAAAAAGCTTGAAAGTTGTTGCTCTTGTGCTCATAACAAGAAAGAACCCAACAAACAGAACACTGACAATTATTATTAGAGCCATCAGAAAATTGAAGTCATAGGGCAAATTTCTGCACCCCAAACTTGAGACACAGACAGACAGATACAAAGAATCACAACTTGCTGGAACAGAAACCCAAGAGCAGCAGTCCACTGCTGAACCTGGTAAGGTGGCAGAAAAACTTATACTGTAATCAATGAATTGCTAGAGGCTTAATGTGGAAAAGTTTGAGAGTTAAAAACTCTGGAGAAAGAGTATCGAGAGGGTACACATTCATGAGTCTTACCTCCAGGAACCCTCCTAGGTTCTCAAGAGAAGTTAAGAGAAAAAACTCCCCATGCTCTAGGCATGATGTATTTTTAAATACAACTAGAGAATTTATTTATCCATTGTGGTTTTGATTTGCATTTCTCTGATGGCGAGTGATGATGAGCATGTTTTCATGTGTCTGTTGGCTGTATGAATGTCTTCTTTTGAGAAATGTCTGTTCATATCCTTTCCCCACTTTTTGATGGGGTTGTTTGTTTTTTTCTTGTATATTTGAATGAGATACCATCTCACACCAGTTAGAATGGCAATCATTAAAAAATCAGGAAACAACAGGTGTTGGAGAGGATGTGGAGAAATAGGAACACTTTTACACTGTTGGTGGGATTGTAAACTAGTTCAACCATTATGGAAAACAGTATGGCAACTCCTCAAGGATCTAGAACTAGATGTACCATATGACCCAGCCATCCCACTACTGGGTATATACCCAAAGGATTATAAATTATTCTACTACAAAGACACATGCACACGTATGTTTATTGCAGCACTATTCACAATAGCAAAGACTTGGAATCAACCCAAATGTCCATCAGTGACAGACTGGATTAAGAAAATGTGGCACATATACACCATGGAATACTATGCAGCCATAAAAAACGATGAGTTTGCGTCCTTTGTAGGGACATGGATGCAGCTGGAAACCATCATTCTCAGCAAACTATCACAAGAAGAGAAAACCAAACACCGCATGTTCTCACTCATCGGTGGGAACTGAACAATGACATCACTTGGACTCGGGAAGGGGAACATCACACAATGGGGCCTATCATGGGGAGGGGGTAGGGGGGAGGGATTGCATTGGGGAGTTATACCAGATATAAATGATGAATTGATGGGTGCTGACGAGTTGATGGGTGCAGCACACCAACATGGCACAAGTATACGTATGTAACAAACCTGCACGTTATGCACATGTACCCTAGAACTTAAAGTATAATAAAAAAATAAAATAAAAAAAAGAGAGAGAATTTATTTATCCTTATGAAGGCCGGCTGTCAAGTGAAACTACTTTACTGTACTAGACATTGACCAACCTGGGGAAGGCAAATGCGTAACTCCAGCCCACTTTAGTCTTCCATAAACTAAATGCCCAATTACATTTTCCTCTAGCCTTATCTCACCTGTGTTGAACGTCATGGTTCCTACACAGCTGTGTTGTGAAGGTTACAGCCTGCGGGTACAGGCTTACTAAAACAGTGAGACATAACCGTAAGACTATTAATCATTTTTCCTACCCCCAGACCTTCCTAGGAAATCAGTAGGGCTACTATATAATAGCAGAGGGGTAGAAGGAAAATAATCGCACACCTCAGATTTTTTAAAAGGCTGACAGAGAAACCCAAAGACAGCAGGGGAGATAAAAGCAAGGGCACAGGAGAATATTTTAGTGTCTGACACCTGCAGCTGGATGTAACAGGGAAGAGTCTGACTCCTAGCCCAATAAACATGAAACCTCATACTAAAAACCAATCTACCTCAATTTCTCCACAATACCTCATGTATGGCTTTGTACAAAAAATTTTCATCATACTAAAATACAAAAAAATAAAAAGTTTGAAGTGAGGAAATAATCATGAGAAGCAGATCCAGATATGGCAGGAATTTTCAAATTATCAGACCTGGAATTTAGAAAACGCTATGTAGTACTTTGAGGAATTTAATGGAAAAAGTAAATGACTTGCCTGAACATACCAGTGATATCTATAGATAGATGGAAACATTGAAAAAGCATCAAAAGGAGATGCAAGAAACCCAAAGTGCCTTTTATGGGCTCTTCAATATAATGAACACAACCAAGTTGAAGTAAATTTGAAGGCATGGCAATAATTAAACTGCAAAAGGAAAAACAGAATAAAGAAAAGTAAAACAATATACAAGAACAGTGATACTATTATTAAAGGTGTAAAATAAACAAATATCAGAAGTATAAAAAAGAGATAGAAAAACTGAAGAAATATTTAAAGTATAGTAATGAAGAATTTTTTAGAATTAATGTCATCTGCCAAACTACAGATATAGGACATTCAGAAAACACTAAGCAGAATAAATATAAAAGTCTAAATGTAGGCATATCATGTTTAAACTGCAGAAAATCAAAGACAGAATAAATCTTGAAAAAAACCAGGGGAAGCAAACACCTTACCTAAAGGGAGCAAAGAGTAGAACTGCATTGGATTTTTCTTTTGTTAAGTATATATGATTTCCTATCCATAAACATAAATGCACAAAATATTCCAGCTACAGTTATCTGCATCTATGTGTATATCTGTCTATATGAGCATAAAATAAGTTACAACAGGTTTAAATATTAGTCTGCTACCATTGTTTACCACAGAGATTGAGAGTGAAAAAGAATTTAAGAGAGGAGGATAGTGGAAATTATGAAAATTATTATTTTTTTTCCTTTAAAACTTTTTTTGTTTTTAAATTCTTAAAATAAGATTGTATCTTTTAAAACTTTGAAATCAAGCAAACGAAAATGAATTACATACCAGAAAATTTGGCAATATGATCTAAACCTGTTTCCATTGAAACACAGAATATTAGTGTTGTAGAATATATTGTAATTATTGTTGTTGTTATTGTTATCATTATTATAAGCATTTAATGATATTTTTCCTACTATTTGTATTAGTTTGGGGTTTTTTGTTGTTGTTTTTCACACTCTTCATTTGCTTTATTCTGCCCGAAGTTTTTAAATTTGAAGAGGATATTTGTCAGGTGTCTTTTTTTCTTTTTCTTTTCTTTTCTTTTTTTTATTTCTTTTTTTAGACAATATACATTTTTTATGTGGTGCTTGCTTACATGGATAAGTTATTTAGTGGTGATTTCTAAGATTTTGGTTCACTCATCCCTGAGCAGTGTACACTGAATGTAATGTACAGATTTTTAGCTCATCCACCTCCCACCCTTCCCCTTGAGTCCCCAAAGTCCATTGCATCATTCTTGTGTTATTGTGTCCTCATAACTTAGCTCCCACTTATAAGTGAGAACATATAATATTTGATTTTCTATTTCTGAAAAATGTTCCAGAAACAAAGTCAGTTAACTAAGCTTATATTATACCACTTTCAAATCCCTAAGGGTATTAAAAAAAGATAAAAGCAGAAAAAAAAAAATTCCAAGGAAAGCAACTTCAAAGACTAAAGAAGTAGCCCACACATATAAAAAAGAACCAGCATAAGAGCTAAGGCAACTCAAAAAACTACAGCATCTTCTTACATCCATGCAATTGCATTAGTTCTCCAGAACCAATTCTTAACCAGACTGCAATGGCTGAAATTACAGAAGCATAATTCAGAATGTGAAAATAAAGGAAGATCTCTAAGATTCAGGAGATAGTTAAAACCCGATCAAAGGAATCTAAGGAATACAATAAAATGCTGCAGGAGCTGAAAAATGAAATGGTGATTTTAAGAAAGAACCAAACTAATCTGATATAGCTAAAAAACTCACTTCAAGAATTTCATAATACAATGTCAAATATTAACAGAAGACTCATTCAAGCTAAGGAATGTACATCAGAGCTCGAAGACTAGTTATCTGAAATAACTCAATAAGACAAAAACAAAGACAAAATAATGAAAAATAATGAACAATCCATTGAGAAATATGGGCTTATGTAAAGTCACCAAAACTACAACTCATGGGTATCCTTAAAAGACAGGGAGAGAAAGAAACTAACTTGAAAAACATATGTGAGAATATCATCCATGAAAATTTCACCAACCTTTCTAGAAAGGCTAACATTCAAAGTTAGCAAATGTAGAGTACCCCTGCAAGACACTATACAAAATGATTATTTCCAAGCACAGAGTCATCAGATTCTCTAAGGTTGAAATGAAACAAAAAGGTAAGAGACAGCTAGAGAATAACGGCAGATTACCTACAGAGGTAACCCCATCAGGCTAACAGTGAACCTTTCACCGGAAACACTGTGAGCCAAAAGAGATTTGAGGGCCTATATTCATCACTCTTAAAGAAAAGAAATTACAACCTACAATTTTGTGTCCAGTAAACTAAGTTTCATAAGTTAAGGATAAAAAAGATCCCTTTCAGCTAAACAGATGCTAAGATAATTCATTATCATGAAACCTACCTTAGAAGAGTTCCTTAAGGGAGTATTAAATATGGAAATAAAAGACCGTTACTGGCCACCACAACAGCACATTTAAACATATATCTTTGACACTACTAAACAACTACACAATTATGTCTACACAATAACCAGCTAACAATACAATGGCAGGATCAAATCTCCAGATATCGACCTGAATAAAAATGGTCTAAATTTCCCAATTAAATATTTGAACAGCTATCAAGTTGGATAAAGAATTGCATTGGGAGTTATACCTCATGTAAATGATGAGTTGATAGGTGCTGACGAGTTGATGGGTGCAGCACACCAACATGGCACAAGTATACATATGTAACAAACCTGCACATTGTGCACATGTACCCTAGAACTTAAAGTATAATATTAAAAATTAAAGAAAAAAAACCTAAAAAAAAAAAAAAAGAAGTGAGACTCAACTATATGCAGTTTTTAAGAAACCTATTTCACATGAAATGACTCCCATAGGTTCAAAGTATAGGCATAGAGAAAAAAATCTAACAAGCAAATGGAAAACAGGGAAAAACAGAGGTTACTCTTCTCATTTTAGACTACATAAACCAAGGATGATCAAAAAAGACAAAAAGGGTACATACTGATAATGTGTTCAATTCAACAAGAAGGTCTAACTATTCTAAGTATATGTTCACCCAACATAGGAGCACCCATATTCATAAAACAAGGTCTTAGATATCTACAGAGATACTTAAACAATAATAGTGGAAGACTTCAACTTTGCAGCCACAGTATTAGATTATCAAGGCAGAAAATTAACAAAGATATTTGGGTTTGAATTTCAAACTTGACCAAATGGATCTAACAGACATCTATAGAACTCTCCACCCCTCAAAACAGAATATACATTTTTCTCATCTTCTCATGGCACATACTCTAAAACTGACCACATGATTGGTGATAAAACCATTATCATCAAATAGAAAAAGAAAAAAATAAATAAATAAATCATATAATCCAAACTCTCAAACATCAGGTCAGTAAAAATATAAAACAATACCTTAAAGAAATGCTGAAAACCATACAATTACATGGAAACAAAACACCCTGCTCCTTAATGACTTTAAGTAAACAAAATAATTAAGGCAGAAATCAAGAAATTCTTTGAAACTAATGAGAACGAAGATTCAACATACAAGAATCTCTGGGGTGCTGCTAAAACAGTGTTAAGAGGGAAATTCATAGCATTAAATGCTCACATAACGAAGTTAGAAAAATCTCAAAAATCTCAAATTAACAACCTCACATTTCCCTAGAGGAAATGTGAGAATAAAAGCAAATCAATCCTAAAGCTAGCTTAAGACTAGATAACCAAAACAACAATAATTTCAGCTGAACTGAAGAAAATTGAGAGAAAAAATACAAAAGATCAACTAATTCAGGAGATTGTTTTTTGAAGGAATAAGATTTATAGATCAATAGCTAGACTAATAAAGAAAAAGAGAAAATTCAAATGAACACAATCAGAAATAACAAAGGAGATATTACTACTGACCCCACAGAAATAAAAAAATAAATACAACTCAGAGACTACTATGAATATCTCTGGCACACAAATTAGAAAACTGAGAAGAATTAGACAAATTCTTAGAAACTTACCACCTCCCACAATTGAATGAGGAAGAAATTGAATACCTTAACAGACCAATAATGACTTTCAAAATTGAACTAGTAACAAAAAGTTTACCAACCAAAAAAAGCCCAAGACCAGAGGGATTCACAACTAAATTATGCCAGATACTTCAGGAGGAGCTGCTATCATGCTTACTAAAATAATTCCAAAAAATCAAGGAGGAGGAACTTCTTTGTAACTCATTCTGTGATTACATCATTATTCTGATACCAAAACCTGATAGAGTCACTACAAAAAAAGGCATCAGGCCAGTATCATTGATGAACATAGTTGCAAAAATCCTCAACAAAATTCTAGCAAACCGAATCCAGCAGTATATCAAAAAGCTAATACCCCATAATCAAGCAGTCTTATTCCTGGAATGCAAGATTTGTTCAACATATGCAAAATAATGAGATACATCACATAAACAGAACCAAAAACTAAAAAACACGTGATTATCTGAATAGACACAGAAAAGGCTTTTAATAAAATTCAACATCACTTTATGTTAAAAGATATTAAAAAACTGGCCATTGAAGGAACATAACTGAAAATAATAGACCTATCTATGACATACCAACAGCCAACATCATAGGCAAAAGCTAGATGCATTCTCCTCAAGAATAGGCACAAGCTGGACACATTCTTTTTGAGAACTGAAAAAAGATAAAGATGTCCACTCTCACCACTCCTATTAAACATAGTATTGAAAGTTTTGGCCAGAGCAATTAATCGACAAATAAAAATAAAAGACAGCCAGATAGGAAATGAGGATGTCAAACTATCCCTGTTTGCATTGAGCATTGAAAAACTGGTCAATACCACTAATTACCAGAGAAATGCAAATCAAAACAACAAATGAAATATCATCTCATGCTAATAAATGGCTGTTACAAAAAGTCAAAATATATTAATAGCAGATGTAAGGTCTCAGAAAAAAGGGAATACTTATACACAGATGATAGAAATGTGAATTAAGATATACACCATGGAATACTATGCAGCCATAAAAAAGGATGAGTTTGCGTCCTTTGTAGGGACATGGATGCAGCTGGAAACCATCATTCTTAGCAAACTATCACAAGAAGAGAAAACCAAACACCGCATGTTCTCACTCATAGGTGGGAACTGAACAATGAGCTCACTTGGACTCGGGAAGGGGAACATCACACAATGGGGCCTATCATGGGGAGGGGGGAGGGGGGAGGGATTGCACTGGGGAGTTATACCTGATATAAATGATGAATTGATGGGTGCTGAAGAGTTGATGGGTGCAGCACACCAACATGGCACATGTATACATATGTAACAAACCTGCATGTTATGCACATGTACCCTAGAACTTAAAGTATAATTAAAAAAATAATAATAATAAAATAAAATAAAATAAAGTAAAAAAAAAAAAAAGAAATGTGAATTAAGTTCAGCCGTTGTGAAAAACAGCTTCTCAATTTCTCAAAAAACTTAAAACAGAACTACCATTTGACTCAGCAATCCCATTATTGTGTATATCCCCAAATGAATATAAATCACTCTATCATAAAGACATATACATGTATATATTCATCATAGCAGTATTCAAAATAGCAAAGAATGAAATAAACCTAAATGTACATCAACAGTAGACAGAATAAAGAAAATATATGTGTACACCATGGAATAGTAAACCACCATAAAAAAGAATGAAATCATGTTCTTTGCAGCAACATGGATGAAGTGGTAGTCCATTATTCTAATCAAACTAACACAGGAATAGAAAGTAAAATACCCATATTCTCACCTTCAGTGGGAGCTGAACACTATGAACTCATGAATACGAAGAATGAAACAACAGGCACCAGGGTCTACTTGAAAGTGGAGGGTGGGAGGAGGGTAATTATCAAAATTCTACTCATCAGGTACTATGCTTATTACTTGGATGACAAAATAAGCTGCACACCAAACCCCCATGACTTGCAATTTTCCTATATAACAAACATGCACATGTACCCCTGAATCTAAAATAAATGTTTTAACAAATATATATGTATGCATATGTATATTTATTTTAAAATATTTTTAAATATAGTATGTGGGCTAACTTCAGATTGAAACCTTGCTAAATTCTCTTTGAACTTGTTTCCTCCTTCCCTGTAAAATGTGGGTAATCTTAGGCTAAGGAAAGTAATGTATGTGACATTTTGGAAGTTGATATAGTGATTGGTGAATAATATTGCTGTATTTAGAAGAGATTTGTCATAACTTTATTTTCTCTTAATTGAAATTTAAAAACATAGAGGAACAAAAAATGTTATATTACAAAATACATTTTAAAAATATGGCTATTTAAAAGATAATTCTTTTTTTTCATTCCAAAATATATTGATAAGTTTATTAAGGAATTACAAATGTGCTGTGGTGAATACAGATGTGAATCTCTATTTTTTTTTTTTTTTATTATACTTTAAGTTCTACGGTACATGTGCATAACGTGCAGGTTTGTTACATATGTATACTTGTGCCATGTTGGTGTGCTGCACCCATCAATTCGTCAGCACCCATCAATTCGTCATTTACATCAGGTATAACACCCAGTGCAATCCTCCCATGATAGGCCCTGGTGTGTGATGTTCCCCTTCCCGAGTCCAAGTTATCTCATTGTTCAGTTCCCACCTATGAGTGAGAACATGTGGTGTTTGGTTTTCTGTTCTTGTGATAGTTTGCTGAGAATGATGGTTTCCAGCTGCATCCATGTCCCTACAGAGGACATGAACTCATCCTTTTTTATGGCTGCATAGTATTCCATGGTGAATATGTACCACACTTTCTTAATCCAGTCTGTCACTGATGGACATTTGGGTTGATTCCAAGTCTTTGCTATTGTGAATACTGCCGCAATAAACGTCTGTGTGCATGTGTCTTTATAGCAGCATGATTTATAATCCTTTGGGTATATACCCAGTAATGGGATGGCTGGGTCATAAGGTATTTCTAGTTCTAGATCCTTGAGGAATCGCCATACTGTTTTCCATAATAGTTGAACTAGTTTACAAACCCACCAACAGTGTAAAAGTGTTCCTATTTCTCCACATCCTCTCCAGCACCTGCTGTTTTCTGACTTTTTAATGATTGCCATTCTAACTGGTGTGAGATGGTATCTCACTGTGGTTTTGATTTGCATTTCTCTAATGGCCAATGATGATGAGCATTTTCTCATGTGTCTGTTGGCTGTATGAATATCTTCTTTTGAGAAATGTCTGTTCATATCCTTTGCCCAATTTTTGATGGGGTTGTTTGTTTGTTTTTCTTGTAAATTTGTTTGAGTTCTTTTTAGGTTCTGGATATTAGCCCTTTGTCAGATGAGTAGATTGCAAAAATTTTCTCCCATTCTGTAGGTTGCCTGTTCACACTGATGGTAGTTTCTTTTGCTGTGCAGAAGTTCTTTAGTTTAATTAGATCCCATTTGTCAATTTTGGCTTTTGTTGCCATTGCTTTTGGTGTTTTAGACATGAAGTCCTTGCCCAAGCCTATGTCCTGAAGGGTATTCCCTAGGTTTTCTTCTAGGGTTTTTTATGGTATTAGATCTAACATTTAAGTCTCTAATCCATCTTGAATGAATTTTCGTATAAGGAGTAAGAAAAGGATCCAGTTTCAGCTTTCTACTTATGGCTAGCCAATTTTCACAGCACCATTTATTAAATAGGGAATCCTTTCCCCATTTCTTGTTTTTGTCAGGTTTGTCAAAGATCAGATGGTTGTAGATGTGTGGTATTATTTCTGAGGACTCTGTTCTGTTCCATTGGTCTATATCTCTGTTTTGGTACCAGTACCATGTTGTTTTGGTTACTGTAGCCTTGTAGTATAGTTTGAAGTCAGGTAGCGTGACGCCTCCGGCTTTGTCCTTTTGACTTAGGATTGTCTTGGCAATGCGGGCTCTTTTTTGGTTCCATATGAACTTTAAAGCAGGTTTTTCCAATTCTGTGAAGAAACTTATTGGTAGCTTGATGGGGATGGCGTTGAACCTGTAAATTACCTTGGGCAGTATGGCCTTTTTCACGATATTGATTCTTCCTATCCATGAGCATGGTATGTTCTACCATTTGTTTGTGTCCTCTTTTATTTCATTGAGCAGTGGTTTGTAGTTCTCCTTAAAGAGGTCCTTTACATCCCTTGTAATTTGGATTCCTAGGTATTTTATTCTCTTTGAAGCAGTTGTGAATGGAAGTTCATTCCTGATTTGGCTCTCTGTTTGTCTGTTACTGGTGTATAAGAATGCTGGTGATTTTTGCACATTAATTTTATATCCTGAGACTTTGCTGAAGTTTCTTATCAGCTTCAGGAGATTTGGGGCTGAGACAATGGGGTTTTCAAAATATACAATCATGCCATCTGCAAACAGGGACAATTTGACTTCTTCTTTTCCTCACTGAATACCCTTTACTTCTTTCTCTTGCCTGATTGCCCTAGCCAGAACTTCCAATACTATGTTGAATAGGAGTGGTGAGAGAGGGCATCCCTGTCTTGTGCCAGTTTTCAAAGGGAATTTTTCCAGTTTTTGCCCATTCAGTATGATATTGGCTGTGGTTTGTCATAAATAGCTCTTATTATTTTGAGGTATGTTCCACCAATACCGAATTTATTGAGCATTTTTAGCATGAAGGGTTGCTGAATTTTGTCAAAGGCCTTTTCTGCATCTATTGAGATAATCATGTAGTTTTTGTCTTTGGTTCTGTTTATATGCTGGATTACGTTTACTGATTTGCATATATTGAACCAACCTTGCATCCCAGCAATGAAGCCCACTTGATCATGGTGGATAAGCTTATTGATGTGCTGCTGGATCCGGTTTGCCAGTATTTTATTGAGGATTTTTGCGTCGATGTTCATGAGTTAGGGAGGATTCCTTCTTTTTCTATTGATTGGAATAGTTTCAGAAGGAATGGTACCAGCTCCTCCTTGTACCTCTGGTAGAATTCAGCTGTGAATCCATCTGGTCCTGGACTTTTTTTCGTTGGTAGGCTATTAATGATTACCTCAATTTGAGAGCCTGCTATTGGTCTATTCAGGGATTCAGCTTCTTCCTGGTTTAGTCTTGGGAGAGTGTACGTGTCCAGGAAATTATCCATTTCTCCTAGATTTTCTAGTTTATTTGCATAGAGGTGTTTATAGTATTCTCTGATCGTAGTTTGTATTTCTGTGGGGTCAGTGGTGGTATCCCCTTTATCATTTTTTATTCCATCTATTTGATTCTTCTCCCTTTTCTTCTTTATTAGTGTTGCTAGTGTTCTATCAATTTTGTTGATCTTTTCAAAAAAACAACTGCTGGATTCATTGATTTTTTGGAGGGTTTTTTTGTGTCTCTATCTCCTTCAGTTCTGCTCTGATCTTAGTTATTTCTTGCCTTCTGCTAGCTTTTGAATGTGTTTGCTCTTGCTTCTCTAGTTCTTTTAATTGAGCAAGATGGCCAAATAGGAACAGCTCCAGTCTCCAGCTCCCAGCACGAGCGACACAGAAGACAGGTGATTTCTGCATTTTCAACTGAGTTGCTGGGTTTATCCCACTAGAGAGTGTGGGACACTCGGTGCTGGTCAGCTGAAGCAGGGCGAGGTATCACCTCACCTGGGAAATGCAGGGGGGAAGGGAATCCCTTTTCCTAGCCAGGGGAACTGAGACACACAACACCTGGAAAATCAGGCAACTCTCACCCCAATGCTGCACTTTAAGCAAACGGGCAAACCAGGAGATTATATCCCACACCTGGCCGGGAGGGTCCCACGCCCATGGAGCCTTCCTCATTGCTAGCACAGCAGTCTTTGATCTAACTGCAAGGCAGCAGCGAGGCTGGGGGAGGGGCGCCCACCATTGCTGAGGCTTAAGTAGGTAAACAAAGCCCTGGGAAGATCGAACTGGGTGGAGCTCACAGTAGCTCAAAGAGGCCTGCCAGTCTCTGTAGACTCCACCTCTTGGGACAGGGCCCAAATAAACAACAACAACAACAACAAAAAGCAGCAGAAACCTCTGCAGACACAAAGGACTCTGTCTGACAGCTTTGAAGAGAGCAGTGGATCTCCCAACATGGAAGTTGAGATCTGAGAACGGACAGACTGCCTGCTCAAGTGGGTCCCTGACCCCTGAGTAGCCTAACTGGGAGACATCCTCCACTAGGGGCAGACTGACACCCCACACCTCACACGGTGGAGTACACCCCTGAGAGGAAGCCTCCAAAGCAAGAATCAGACAGGTACAATCACTGTTCAGCAGTATTCTATCTTCTGCAGCCTCTGCTGCTGACACCCAGGCAAACAGGGTCTGGAGTGGACCTCAAGCAATCTCCAACAGACATACAGCTGAAGGTCCTGACTGTTAGAAGGAAAACTAACAAACAGGAAGGACACCCACACCAAAACCCCATCAGGAGGTCACTATCATCAGCGACCAGAGGCAGAGAAAACCACAAAGATGGGGAAAAAGCAGGGCAGAAAAGCTGGAAATTCAAAAACTAAGAGTGCATCTCCCCCTCCAAAGGAACGCAGCTCATCGCCAGCAACGGATCAAAGCTGGATGGAGAATGACTTTGAAGAGATGAGAGAAAAAGGCTTCAGTCCATCAAAATTCTCAGAGCTAAAGGAGGAATTACATAACCAGAGCAAAGAAACTAAAAATCTTGAAAAAAGAGTGGAAGAATTGATAGCCAGAATAATTAATGCAGAGAATGCCATAAACGAACTGACAGAGATGAAAACCATGACACAAGAAATACGTGACAAATGCACAAGCTTCAGTAACCGACTCGATCAACTGGAAGAAAGTGTATCAGCGATTGAGGATCAAATGAAGGAAATGAAGCCAGAAGAGAAACCTAAAGAAAAAAGAAGAAAAAGAAATGAACGAAGCCTGCAAGAAGTATGGGATTATGTCAAAAGACCAAATCTATGCCTGATTGGGGTGCCTGAAAGTGAGGGGGAAAATGGAACCAAGTTGGAAAACACTCATCAGGATATCATCCAGGAGAACTTCCCCAACCTAGTAGGGCAGGCCAATATTCAAATTCAGGAAATACAGAGAACGCCACAAAGATACTCCTCGAGAAGAGCAACTCCAAGGCACATAATTGCCAGATTCACCAAAGTTGAAATTAAGGAAAAAATCTTAAGGGCAGCCAGAGAGAAAAGTTGGGTTACCCACAAAGGGAATCCCATCAGACTAACAGCAGATCTCTCAGCAGAAACTCTACAAGCCAAAAGATAGTGGGGGCCAATATCCAACATTCTTAAAGAAAAGAATTTTCAACCCAGAATTTCATATCCAGCCAAACTAAGTTTCATAAGTGAAGGAGAAATAAAATCCTTTACAGATAAGCAAATGCTTAGAGATTTTGTCACCACGAGGCCTGCCTTACAAGAGACCCTGAAGAAAGCCCTAAACATGGAAAGGAACAACCAGTACCAGCCATTGCAAAAACATACCAAAATGTAAAGACCATCGAGGCTAGAAAGAAACTGCATCAACTAACGAGCAAAATAACCAGTTAATATCATAATGGCAGGATCAAGTTCACACATAACAATATTAACCTTAAATGTAAATGGACTAAATGCTCCAATTAAAAGACACAGACTGGCAAACTGGATAAAGAGTCAAGACCCATCAGTCTGCTGTATTCAGGAGACCCATCTCATATGCAGAGACATACATAGGCTCAAAATAAAGGGATGGAGGAAGATCTACCAAGCAAATAGAGAACAAAAAAAAGCAGAGGTTGCAATCCTAGTCTCTGATAAAACAGACTTTAAACCATTAAAGATCAAAAGAGACACAGAAGGCCATTACATAATGGTAAAGGGATCAATTGAACAGGAAGAGCTAACTATCTTAAATATATATGCACTCAATACAGGATCACCCAGATTTATAAAGTCCTTAGAGACTTACAAAGAGACATAGACTCCCATACAATAATAATGGGAGACTTCAACACCCCACTGTCAACATTAGACAGATCAACGAGACAGAAAGTTAACGAGGATATCCAGTAAATGAACTCATCTCTGCAGCAAGCGGACCTAATAGACATCTACAGAACTCTCCACCCCAAATCAACAGAATATACATTCTTCTCAGAACCACATCACACTTATTCCAAAATTGACCACATAATTGGAAGTAAAGCACTCCTCAGCAAATGTACAAGAACAGAAATTATAACAAACTGTCTCTCAGACCACAGTGCAATCAAACTAGAACTCAGGATTAAGAAACTCAATCAAAACCGCTCAACTACATGGAAACTGAATAACCTGCTCCTGAATGACTACTGGGTACATAACGAAATGAAGGCAGAAATAGAGATGTTCTTTGAAACCAATGAGAACAAAGATACAACATACCAGAATCTCTGAGACACATTTAAAGCAGTGTGTAGAGGGAAATCTATAGCACTAAATGCCCACAAGAGAAAGCTGGAAAGATCTAAAATGGACATTCTAACATCACAGTTAGAAGATAATTCTTATTAAATACAATTATGTCATAATTACTTTTACCTGGAAATGTTACATAGAAATTTATATTAGAAGAAATAATATTTTTGTTTGATAAAAATGAAAAACATTCTAATTAGAATTTATTTTTGTTATTAAAGAACAAAACTGTGGGCTGGGCACGGTGGGTAACGCCTGTAATGTCAGCACTTTGGGAGACCAAGGTCGATAGGATCATGAGGTTAGGAGATTGAGACCTTCCTGGCTAACACGGTGAAACCCCATCTCTACTAAAAACACAAAATGTTAGCAGGGCATGGTGGTACATGCCTGTAATCCTCAGCTACTCGAGAGGTTGAAGCAGGAGATTCACTTGAAGCTGGGAGGTAGAGGTTGTGGTGAACTGAGATCGTGCCACTGCACTCCAGCCTGGGGGACAGACGGAGACTCTATCTCAATAAAAAAGCAAAATAAAAACAAAACAAAACAAAAAAGTACATAATTGTGTATGTCGAAAACTCCAATATAATAATTAAAAAGCTACCAGAATTAAAAATATATTTTGAAATATTGCCTTAAAAACACAAAGCAAAATAATAATAATAATAATAATAATAATAATAATAATAATACCAGCAACAAACAATTGAAACATAACTTTTTTAAACATAAATTTCATAAAAACACCAAAATAATGAATTATTAGAGGCATAATTAACAAAATGGTGACAATTTCTTTCAAGGAGAAAAAACATGCTTAGGTTTAATTAAATAGGATATACCATACTCATAATTGGAAGAACTGACATTATTAATGTTATTTAATCCTCAATCTTTTTTTATGCGCTCAATGTAGTCCCAATCAAAATGCTCATAGGGTATTTTGTAGAAATTACCATGATATATCTAAAATTACGAGGGTATGCAAAGGAACTAAATTATGAACCTTTTATAATAAGTAGAAATCAGGTGGAAGATTGTCACATTATCATAAGGCTAACATTCACATTATCACAAGGCTAACAATTGATGACAATGGCATCCCATCTCGAGCAGCTGCTGTGAAGACACCAGCTGCAGTGTGAAAGTGGCAGCCAGGACTGTATGCTCCATGGAGCCGGTGGGAGCCAGGAACAGGTGGGAGCCATGTCCCCTTCTGAGTTGAATAGATGGGAACCCTGCCCTCCTGGGCACAGCTGCAACTACCTAGTTGAGGCTGCCAACCTGAGCATCTCTGTACTCTTGGGGGCCCAGGAATCCCCCATCCCCACAGGCTCAGAAGGCAATAGAGAAAATGCTTCCAGGGCATGTCAGAGACCTTCATAGCGGCTGCTCTCATTATAGGCCCAGGGGCTAAGATAAAAAACTAGTATTTTGGGACTGGCCTAGGGCACCCCTGCTGTGTGCAGCCTAGAGACTTTGTCCTTTGTGTCCCAGCTGCTCCAGCCTTGGCTAAAAAAGGTCAAGGCATAGTTCAGGCCATGGCTCCAGAGGGTGCAAGTCCCTAGCATTGGTAGCTTCCATCCTTCCTGCAGGTGTACAGAAGTAAAGAACTGAGGTTTGGGAACCTCTACCTAGATTTCAGAGGATGCATGGAAATATCTAGATGTCCATACTGAAGTGTCCTGCAGGATTGGAACCCTCATGGAGAACCTCTGCCAGGGCAGTGCAGTAGGGAAATGTGGGGTTGAAATCCCCACATAGTGTTCCCACTGGGGCACTGCCTACTGGAGCTGTGAGTAGAGGGCTACCATCTTCCAGATCCCAGAATGGGAGATCCACAGTCATTGTGCATCAGGCACCTGGAAAGCTTCAGGCACACAACACCAGCCCGTGAAAGCAGCCAGGAGGGTATGTATACCCTGCAAATCCACAGGGGTGGAGCTGCCCAAGCCTGTGGAAGTCCAGCTCTTGAATCGGCATGACTTGGATATGAGACATGGTATCAATGGAGATCATTCTGGAGCTGTAAGATTTATCTGCCCTGCTAAATTTCAGATTTGCCTGTAGCCAGTAGCCCCTTCATTTTTGCCAATTTCTTCCATTTGGAATGGGTGCATTTACTCAATGCCTGTACCCCCATTGTATCTAAGAAGTAACTAAACTGCTTTTGATTTTACAGGTTTATGGGCAAAAGGTTATTGCCTTGTCTCAGATGTGGCGTTGGACTGTAGATTTTTGAGTTAATTCTGAAATTAGTTAAGACTTTGGGGACTGTTGTGAAGGCATGATTGATTTTGAATATGAGGACATTAAAATTGGAAGGGATCAGGGACAGAATGATATGGTTTGGCTCTGTTCCCACCCAAATCTCATCTTGAATTTTAGCTTCCATAAGTTCCATGGTTTGTGGGAGTGACCTGGTGGGAGGTACTTGAATCATGGATGGAGGTCTTTCTCATGCAGTTCTAGTGAAAGTGAATAAGTCTAACAATATCTGATGGTTTTATAAAGGGGAGTTTCCCTTCACACGACCTCTTGCCTGCCACCATGTGAGACGTGACTGCTTTTCTTTCACATTCTGCCATGATTTTGAGGCTTCCCCATCCAGGTGGAACTGTGAGTCAATTAAACCTGTTTCCTTTAAAAATTGCACAGTCTCAGGTAGGTCTTTATTAGCAGTATGAGAAGAAACTAATATAACTATGTGTCATCTTGTTTTTGGGAAATTAATTAGCAAAGTATTTTAGAGAAAACATTGTTTATCAGTTCCTATGTCTTCCATAACAAATTACAAGAAACATATTGATTTAAAACAAGAAATGTATTATTTCACAGATCTAGAGGGCAATGTCCAAAATCATTTTTATTGGGTTGAAATAAAAGTGTAAGCAGGGTCACATTCCCCCAGGAACCACTACAAGTGAGTCAATTTCTTGTCTCTTCCAGCTTCTGATGACTGCTTGCATTCCTTGGTTGTGGGCACTTGATTTCAATTTCTGCCTGCTGACCCCAAGGACTTCCCCTCTTCTATGGAATGTGTTAAATCTCCCTCTACCTGTAATTGCATTTAGTTACGTCTACCCAGGAAGTACAGGTAATTTTCTTATTTTAATATCTTTGTTTATTTCCATCTGCAAAGATAATTTTTTCCTTTAAAGTTATTTATACATTACAGGTACCTGAAATTAATATATTTGAGAGTCAAGAATTTTGCTTACCACAATTGACAGAATTTTTTAAATAGACAATTTCAAGCTATTTTGGTATATTTCATAGGGTCAGTTTTCTTCACTGATAATTCTAGCTTTTCTCCATTTAGGTACTTAATATGTTTGTCTTTCCCTAGGCAGCTAAAGTTGGACACATTCAAATTACATTTTTGTCAATGGCGTGTGTTTTCCTAGTGTGATTCATAACATTTATCTTTTTTTTTTTTTTTTATCATCTACTGCACTAACAAGTAATTGTAAAATTGAAGAGGCTCAGCCAGCCTGAGGGGGTCAATGACAATGAGAGAATCTGAAACCCACTTTGTTATACAGAAATAGAAACCCACTTTGTTACGTAGTTTGAACCCATCTTTTTCATTGACTTTTTAGCTATAATTTTTGCATTACATTTATTTTTTCCTTAGGGATTTCAATATGTATTTTTAACTTATTAAAACACACTTTTAGTTAATATTGTATCAGTTTATATGTAATGTGACTAATGACTACTTATTCTCATTTTTCATTCCTTTTCATAGATGTTATGGTTTTCATAAATATAAGTACATATTTTATTTTCTAATTATGTATCACATTTTTCTGCTTCTCAGCATGTCTAGTAAATGGTAATTGTGTCCTGGACATTTGGAAAAGTAAAAATTCTAGATTTTATCATCATTTTCTGAGGAATCTCAAGGGTTTTGGGGGTGTTGTTTGGTTTGTTTTTACAGTCAGGTAGTAAATTTACTAATGGGTGAAGTTGATCCTGCTGAAGCTTGATTTGTAATTAATCAATTAACTTTTTTAGTGAGTCATGAGGTGTCTTAACTTTAGTACTAGAACAACAGTTCTCTAAAAATGTAGCTTGTCTGTACAATAACCAAGAACCCAAGATATTCTGGGAGAGCCTTCTTCTACCGTTTATCAGAATTCCTAAAACCGACAGCTTTACGCGTTCTCTGAAATCTTTCTACAGATCACATATCTCCTTTACTTTTTGTTTAATGTAATTTGGTTTCATTTATGTAACTGTTTATCTTTATATGTGCCACTTCCCATTTCCCTCATTCTATTTTAGGATTCCCAACTGTCTTAACTATAGTTAACTTAGCTCATTTATATTTGCTGTCTGCCTTATGGTGAGTTTTCCCTCATAATTTCATGTGCTGACTAAAGATTTATTTTTAGATTTAAAAGTGTTCTTACATTATCACAGATTAAAATACTTCTATAGAGTCTGTGACATCAGCAAGGACGCAAGGTAGAAAGCTTCTGGTCTTTGCTCTGCCACAGAAACACTAGATAAACAACATTAACAACCAAAATAGCATTGTGAGAAATCTTGTAAGAAGCTGTAGAAATCAAGTAAACATTTGGTTGCCATTGTCCCACTTCCTTTTTAATGCAATGCCCTACAAGAAATGCTAAAATGAGTTGTATCGTTTAAAATCTCTAAATGTTATTTGAGTTTAGATTTTTCATTTCCATGGAATGATTGACTATTTTTAACATTTGAACATTCTTAGTACTTCTGTAAAGTATCAAGACTTATTGTAAGATATATGTATCCACATAAATGTAAATAGCTACATGTGTGCAGGTGTGTATATGTGTAATTATTTCATTTTTAGCATTACAGTGTTTTTGAATCACTCATGTCCTATTGGTAAATCTGATAATATTTATTGTGATTTGATATTTTCACATTCTACTTAAGACTAAGAAAATGTACATGCTTAGGAAAGAATAAAGAAATTTCTTTCTTAGTAGAGTAAGGTAACTTACTTTCTTACATGAAAAAACAAAAATATACCAAGTTGTTTGTTTATTCTCATTTATAATAATTGTTGTCATTGCATACCTCATATTACTTTTAGTAAGAAATCAGATTTAAAAATTCTTACGTATATTTCATTTTTTACATTAACCTAAATCTGTCTTTATAGTTTCTTATAGTTGTCATTTCAATTTAATTAACATATTACTTTATTCTTTTGCAAACCAGCCCACACATTCTTAGAAATATGAAGTTTTTGTGAAATGCAAATCAAGAAGTATGCAATGAAAAGTGCTTTCATCATACCACTTAAGATGGCTTATTAAATTTTTGATAGATGTTGTAGGAAAAGGCATGTGGTTTTTTAACATGGCCCTTAGATCTGTTGCTTAATACATCATTTATAGAAATTTAATTCTTTCTGATATCAACATTATACATTTATACACATATGGAAACTGTTTTACACTATAATTTTTCTGAAAATCATCATAATCATGTTTGTTTAATATTTTTCTTCATATTCCAACATAAAATGTGTGAAGTTTCTGTTACAAGAGTGAAGTCCTTCGTCTTTTACTCACTACTCACTTATCTAAATATTGCTATATAAAGATGTCAATCATAATTAAAAATTCATTTTCTAAATATGGCTGTATTTCATTAATATTTACTGAGCTTATAATTATGTCTTTTCATGCAAATGTTTGATACTAGATCTTTGGGAATATTTAGTACACATAAACAATAAGTATGTTACATTTTGGTGTTGTATTATCAGAATTTTTATTTGTTAGAGTTTATAATTAGAAACAAGTTTCTATGTTTTTATTCTGTGCAAACCCTATTCAATATAACTAATAGATTATCAATATTGAATCTTCTGTCTAAGTCTAAGTAGACAGCACTTGCTGTTGCCATGCAGAGACAGAAAGTTTAAGTTAAATATCTATTTATAGTAGCTCACTATATTTATAATTATTTAGACCATTGCACATATAAGACATTATGTTCACAAAATAAGTGGCTGAATAATTTTATTTCTAGCGTTTCCTTTAGTATTAATATTTTAACTCTGTAATTTTAAATACATTTTCATAATAAACTTCTACAAGGAATCAAAAGGAAATTTAAAAATAACATTCTGTAAACTACTACTACTCATCCATGTAGTTACATCTACACTTGAATATGACTTCATAAATTCAAAAAAATTATACCTATAACAAAATGTATGATAGTTTTTAACAACAAAGTTTCTATCAGTCATGAAAAGTTGTTGTTGTCGTTTTGTTGTGGCATATGCAGAGAATGCAATATATATATATATATATATATATCACAATATATATTTTCATTGTAATAAACACTTCATTGGTCTTATTATTGAATCTTCTGTGCCCATTCCATTCACAAGGGTAATAATTCAAGAAAATTTTGGAAATTTTATTCTCAGCCAATCTCTGATTTATACATAGATGTGGAATTGTTATATTTGTGTTATCTAGAATTATTGTATCTATATTATCCTTACTATGGGAAGTATCTGAAAACAAAACTTATACACAGAATGCCAGTGCAAAGATTCAAGGGACATGACATTGTTGAATCACTGAATTACTCATCAGTCAGATTTCTGAAGTTCAGTTTATGTGATAAAACATGTCTAATTACTATTTTAATGTATTAAATTCACTGAGTTTTGTTGTTGTTGTTAATTGTGGTTTACATCATGCTAACACATTTGAACCCTCTGGTCTTCAGAGGCGAGAGTTACTAGTAGTTTCAACATGTTAAAGTTTTATATCATTCTTTAAAATTATTTAATTTATTTATTCATTAATTTTGAGATGGAGTCTCATTTATTGTGTTGCCAAGGCTGGTGTGCAGTACCGTGATCTCAGCTCACTGCAACCTCTGCCTCCTGGGTTCAAGTGATTCTCCAATCTCAGTCTCCTGATCAGCTGGGACCACAGGTGCATGCCACCATGCCCAGTATTTTTTATATTTTTAGTAGAGATGGAGTTTCATCATGTTGGTGATGCTGGTATCGAACTCCTGACCTCAAGTGATTCACCTGACTTGGCCTCCCAAAGTGTTGAGTTTACAGGTGCTAGTCACCTCACTGGCTCTAGTTTTTCTTTAAAATTAAATAAGAAATATGGTAGTATGTATAAATATTCCAAAATTTAGTATTTACATTTTAAATTCAGTTTATTTATATGTAAAATCTAAATGTAAAAAAGAAAAATATGCAACCTTAGATTTGTTTCAAATGTGACATGTATACAGTTTTTAAAAAGTAAGGTAAAGAAATATCAATTTGCCCAGGTTGACACAAAAAATAGAAAATAGACCCTAGTAGGTACTCACAAAACTTTGAATAATAATTTATATTCTTAATCTCTGTTCTATACCTCTATTCTGGCCATAGAGCAAGTCCTGTGGCTTACCGACCTCTTTGTGGTTTCCATGAGAATATGAAGAAAGAAATTCTTCTTCTATACATTACGCGAAGTTCTAAATATAAACTGGTCTTTTTCCTAAAGAATATAATTATATGCTAAATATTGTTTCCAGATTCGTTTATTATAAAATTCAATTATTGTTAAAGGTTTGTGTAATATGAAGAGTGTATCAAGCTAATTTTGAACAGTTTGTGAAGGGAAAAATTTGAACCCTATTTGTTTATCTAAGCTGAAGATGACAAAAATAAATTTTCACTCTATTTCTACTTAATTTTTAAATAAATTAGGCAAGAAAGTAAATGCTTAGTACAATCAATAAGAGAAGACTGATTCAGAAGAGATTAATATATAACCAGTAACATCTCAATCTCAAGAATGCAATAGAAAAATTCATGGTTATGGAAGTACTCAGCAAAAACAAAATTATGCAAATGTAATACAGTTATCAAAGACTAAGGGTATTTTGGTCTGTTACGGAAGGAATGTTAGCATTTCCTCCTCCCAAATTCATATATTGAAACCCTAATCTCTCTCCAGCGGGACAGTATTGGAAAACGAGGACTTTGGGATGTAATTAGGTTATGAGGATGGATTTGTGCCCTCATAAGAAGAGATAGAAGAGAGTTTGTTTTCTGTCTCTCTGCTGTCTATCATGTGATGATACAATAAGATGGCAAAACATAAAATAGACTCTCACCAGGCATTGACTTTTCTAGCACCTTAATCTTGTATGTCCCAGCCTTCAGAACTGTGAGAAATAAATGTTTGTTGTTTAAGCCACCTAATCTACGGTAATTTTTCTATAGCCGCCAGAACTGACCACAACATAGTCCAACAAAATATTAGTCTCAGATAGCTTTGAATTTTCCTTTCTTTTTTTTTTTTTTTTTTTTTGACTTGGAGTCTCACTCTGTCGCCCAGGCTAGAGTGTAGTGTCTCGGCTCACTGCAAGCTCCGCCTCCCGGGTTCAAGCCATTCTCCTGTCTCAGCCTCCGGAGTACCTGAAGCCACAGGCGCCCGCCACCACGCCCGGCTAATTTTTTGGATTTTTAGTAGAGATGGGGTTTCACCGTGTTAGCCAGCATGGTCTGGATCTCCTGAGCTCGTGATCCGCCCTCCTCGGCCTCCCAAAGTGCGGGATTACAGGCGTGAGCCACTGTGCCCGGCCTGAATTTTCCTCTTAATGCAAACACAACCCACAAGGAGTGGACTGTGAACAAAATATCCTTCAGGTGATGGGCCCAGTGCTTGGGAAAGCTTCTGCAAACAATTCTCACAACAAAGAACGGGAAAGAGGATTCTCTAAGGAGACCTCAAATAAGAGCAGAAGAATTACCAAATCTCAATCTTTTGTCCCCAGATACTTGGGAGAAAGCAATGATAGTAAGGATAAAAAAGGTATGGCTGGAACACAGTGTCCTAGGGAAAATACTCATTTTTTCACCATCTGTGACTTAAAAAAGACGCACTTGTTAAACATCTACTATCGAACCACTGGGTTTAAATTAAATTATAGAAGTAATTACATTTAACAGAAAGCTCCATACATACCAATAAAATAAAGATGATAAATCTAAATAAAGAGAAAAGACTAATTATATGCTATTTTTCTTCAAAAGCAATTTTCAAATGTAAGAACACAAAATGTTTGAAAGTATAAGTATGAGAAACCTTTCAAATATTTCCTAAAAGAGCTAGTATAGCTATGTTAAGGAGATAAAGTAAACCTTAAAGCAAAATACAGCACGAGGGACAAAGATTGTAATTATAAAAAGATCTTTTCAACAGGAATGCGTAAGAATTCTAAGTGTGCAATTAATAAGATAGTTGTCATATATAATACAGTATTTAAAGATAAACTACATTAGAATTTGAAATAAAGATAAATCTGCCAACATCTTTTGTTATTCTTAAAAATCTTTTTCAAGTGAGACTATTTTTAAAAAAATTAGAAGATTTAGTGAATAACATTAATAAACAACAGATTTCATTGAAGTATGCAGCATGCAAATGCTTTTCAAAGAACCATGTGTTATTTATTTACCAAATCTATTTATTGACCAAATCTATTTACCAAAATAGATTATATCCTGAGTCATAAAAAGATTTCAGCAATTTTAGAAGACATGACATATAATTTCCTGGTGACTTGAAAATTAAATCAGATTCAATAACAAAAAGTTAATTAGAAAATTTCCAAGAGTTTGAAAATTAAGTGACACTCTGAACAATAAATCAAAGGGCAAATAACAGTACATTTTATTAAAAAATGAGTAAATTGATAAAATAAAAATATTTACTAGATTTAGGAAAGCAACAGTCATAAGATTTTTAATGTCATTAAATAAAATATTATCAGCAAAAGGTTGAAAAGTAATGGCATTGATTTCCCAAATATATATAACAAAATGTAAGTTATATGTAAATAAAGTAGAATACGGGAAATAAATATGATGAAGAAACTTATGAAATAAAATATAGATATAAAATGAGAAGAACTAAAAATTTTTAAATGAAAGATCCGAGCAAACCGATAAAATTTCTAAAAAGACTGGAAAACTAATGAGAGAAATATAGATTAATAATATCACAACTTTAACAAATTCTATGTACGGATACTAAATTTATTTAGAGTACAGTTAGGCAATTGTAGAAAATAACATTTTGTCAATTAGTCTGAAAATTTAGATGATAAAGGCAACTTTTATGAAACACTGAGAAAAACTCTAATAATAACATAAAAATAGTCCTATGTGTATATGAAAATATCAAGAGTCCTATATGAACCTAAGAAACTGAATTTGTAATTTGAAACACTCTTATAAAATCAGTTCTAGGATCAGATGGTTCACTTACAAATTCTTCAAAACATTCAAAGGAGAAATATCACTAATTTACAATCTACCAGAAAATATAAAACGTTAGAACACTTTTCATCTAATTTTTATGAAGAAAATATATGTTTTAAAGAAAAACTAAGATATAAGATAAAATGATGATGTTATAGCTCTTGTAAATATGTATATGTTTGTGTTAATACCTCTTGTATCTATATACATAAAATGCTATCAAGTTAAATTTATGGTAGATAAAAAACAACCTACCTAATAATCATTTGACATTTTGCAAGAAATGTAAGAATGGCTTAAAATTGAAAAGCAATATAATTTTCTGTGCCAATAAATTTTAAGCAATCATGTAATCATCTCAATAAATGTCACAAGTGCATTGGATAAAATCCATTTGTGATAATAAATAAACTCTCAACTTATTAGAAATAGAAGAAAATGTATTGTTCTGACACAAGGCACTCATAAAAGTCCTACAGAAACAATAATACGTACTGAAACAACAGTACATGCTAATGAAGTAGTGAATAAGGAAATCAACTACATACGGCTGAAAGAAAAATCATATTCACTTATATTCAATTACTTTTCTAGGACTCATTGGAGAACTGAGATGGTGGGACAAATTTAACACCTTGTGCCTCCCCCAAATTTGGAGACATAGAAATAAGACCTGAGATCTGCTTATCTGGAGCAGAAGGTACTGGAGCCATGAGCTGGTGGGACCATTTAGATGCATTGCTAGAGGCTAGTGTGAACTGATCTGAGACTGAGAAAATTGCAGAAGATTTAGTCTTAGGAAGTTTCAACATTTGGTTATTTTAACTTCAATTACCCCACCAAGTTCTTATCAAAAATATTTGAGGGAGATTGCCTCACGATTCTGGCAAGGGGAAGAAAAGAATATCAACTGTGAAATAGTTCCAAACTATTCGAGATAGCAAAGGCATACTCTTTGGAACAGAATACTTATTTCAAAATCTTTTTCTCAGGAAGAGTGGCATTAGCCCTACTCCTGTTCCTCTAGTTTTCGTATTTCAAACAAGGGAGGAAAACCATGTATATCACTTGGAATCGCTTGAGAAGGTCACAGCTCAAAGACACAGGCTCAAGAATTTGATTTACTTGGAAAATTATAGGACATTCCTCTCCCTACAGATTACTACCACATTAATAAAGTTTTAAAATAATAGCAATAGATTGATTATAGCTGAAACATTTGCAAGCAAAAGCCTCTTTGTGAGGAGAATGACTTAGGGAAACCCAAGTGAAGAATAAGAGCAAAAATAAAGACACCAGAGGAATTTTAAGCTTCTGTCACCTATGACAACAGAAAATATTAAAAATTTAACAGAAAACGTTTAACCCCTAGTCAGATTAAATCTTCAAACTCTAGTATTATTTACCTCAGATCTTATTAACTAATACACTCTGTCTGGATTTAAATAACAACAGCAACATAAATTAGAAGGCATTTCAAAATAGAAGAAAATAAAGAGTCTGAGCAAAAAAGGAAAGGAAAAGAACCAGACACATATGTCTATCTTTATGCCAGTACCACACTGTCTAGATTACTTTTGCTTCACAGTAAGTTTAAAATAGGAAGTCTGAGCTCTTTTACTTAAAAATATCTTAAGAAAACACAAATAGAAGCACAACACACCCAAACTTTTGTGATGAAACAAAAATAGTACTCTTAGAAAAGTTGGTAGCAATCAATGCCAAAAAAGAGGAAAGAACTCATATAAACAACCTAACTTTACACTCAAATAACTAGAAAAAGAACAAATTAAGCTCAAGCTTACTAGAAGGGAAAAATTTTAAAAAGATCAGAGCAAAAGCAAATAAAATGGAGACTAGAAAAGTAATAGAAAGATCAGTGAAACTAAAAGTGAATTTTCTGAAAAGATAAAATAATTGACAAACCTTTAACTAGAGTAACAAAGAACAAGAGAAAAAAGACCCAAGTAAACAGTTTTGTTATTCATTTTTCTTTTAGTTTCCTTCTTGACCCATTGATTGTTCAGGGGAGCATGTAGTTTATTTTCCACATATTGTGAATTTTCCAATATTTCTCCTGCTATTGATTTCTAGTTTTATACCATTGTGGTTGGAAAAGATACTAGATATTATTTAAATATTTTATTTTTATTTGGACTTGTTTGTGGTCTATGTTCCATGTACATTAGAGAATAATGTATATTCTATGCTTTGGGGTAGAATGTTCAATATATGTCTGCTAGGTTAATTTGGTCTAAAGTATGGTTTAAGTTGAATGTTTCCATATTGAGTTTCTAACTAAATGAGGTCATTGTTGAATAGATGTATAGAAGTCTGCAGCTATAATTGTATTGAAGTCTATCCCTACCTTTAAATCTTTAAATATTTGCTTTATATGTCTAGGTACTCCAATGTGGAGTGTGTATATATTTGTATTGTTATATCCCCCTAATAAATTGACCTCTTTATCACTGTATAATGATCTTTCTAGTCTCATTTTACAGTTTTTAATTTAAAGCCTATTTTATCTAATGAAAGTATAACTACCCCTACTGTCTTTTGGTTTTCATTTGGATGCAATCTTTTTTCATCTCTTTGCTTTCAATTTACGTGTGTCCTTAAAAATGAAATGAGTCTCCTGTAGGCAGCATGTAATTGGAATTTTTAAAAGTCCATTCAGCCACTGGAGTATGTCTCTTGATTACAGAATTAAACCCATTTGAATTCAAAGTGATTATTGATAGGTAAGGAGTTGCTACTACTACCATTTTGTTACTTGTTTTCTAACTGATTTGCAGACCTTTTCTTCCTCTGTTCCTCTCTTATCGTCTTTAGTAATTTGATGATTTTCTGAGTAGTGATATGCACTGAATCATTTATTTGTATCTTTTCTGTATCTACTATGAGATTTTATTTTGTGATTACTATAAGGCTTACATAAAACATCTTACAATTATATCAGGCTACTTCAAGCTGATAAAAAGATTGATGACTTACACAAACTATGTTTTTACTATTCCTACCCCACATATGTTTATAATGTCACAATTTACATTTTTAATAATTTTTATCTATTAACATATTATCGTAGATATAATTTTTATTCATGGTTTTGTGTTTGAATCTTCATATTATAAATATAACTGATTTTCACACCACCATTAATTTTCCCTTTCCATATTACAGTTCTTTGAGTCGACTATATACTTACTTTTGCCAATGAGTTTTATACACTCACATATTTGCATGTTACTAATTAGCAACATTTTCCTTTGGCTTGAAGGGCTCCCTTGGTATTTTTTTATAAGACAGATTTGGTGGTAATAAATTTCCTCAGATTTTGTTTTTCTGACAAAATATTTATGTCCCCTATATATTTGAAGAACAGTATTTCTGATTGTATTATTTTTGTTTAACATTTTATTTCTTTCAGATTTTTAAACACATCATCTCACTCCCTTCTGGTCTCTAAGTTGTCTGCTGAAAAATCCTAAGGTAGTCTTATCGGAGATTCCCTTGTATATAACGAATTGATTTCCCTTGCTGCTCTCAAGGATCTCTCTCTGTGTCTTTATTTTTGACAATATAATTATCATTTCTCTCTGAATGTGTCTTTTTGGATGCATCCTATTTGTATCTGTTGAACTTCCTAGGTCTGGAATATAGTTTCTTTCTCGGACTGAAAAAGCTTTCTGCCATTATTTCTTTGGTTATGTTTTCTGTCCCTTTCTGCTTCTCTTTTCTCTTAGGAATTACAGCGACGTGTATATTATCTCGTTTTATGGTAAAACTATCCTGTCTTTTTTATTCATTTTTTTCTTTTTATTCCTCAGATTGGGTGGTTTTCAATGACCTATCTTTAAGTTTCCTAATTCTTTCTTTCACTTCTCTGGTCTGCCATTGAATTCCTCTATTACATTTTTGAGTGTTGTTATTGCATTTTTAGCTGTATATTTTCTGTTCTGTACTTTTTGAAACATTATTTATCTCTTTGCTGAAATTCTTGTTTGTGCGCTGGTCTCCTAACCTTGATGAGCAATTTTGTTTCTTCTTTTGAATTCCCTCTCCAGTGCATCATATATCTCCATTTCCTTAGGGTTGGCTTCTGGAGACTTATTATATTCTTTTATTTGGAAGATATTTTTCTATTTCTTAATTTTCCTGTTCCTTCATTTTTATTGATCCTATGTGTTGGTTTCTGTATATTAGATAAGACAACTACTTCTCCAAGTCTGGTTATGTTAGCCTTATGTAGGAGATATTCCTTCACAATCAGCCCTGCAAGAGATTCTAGGTTTCTCTCAATTCTTTGTGATTTTTCCACTCACTGTCTTTGCTCTTAGTGACCTTCAGGAGATTACTATGTGCCAAGTTATGTTATTGCGTTGAAACAGGTGTGATAATTAAAATAGAAGCCAGTCTCTCAAGCAGCACCTGGAAAGTTGGAAGGTTAGATATGTGTTCCAGCTTCTTCTTTTCTTGTACAGAAGCTGAGGACTAAATTTTATCTACCTCTTACTCACCTTAGGCCAAGGAGATGATCCATGGCTAATGCCATGGAAAAATAGGAAAAATAGCATGGAATAACAGCCATAGACTTGTGCAAGTTTAAAAATCACCTTTTGTTCTCTCTGCCCTAGGAGACTCAGGAATTCAGAGCCCATCAACTTCCAAGGTTGACTTAGTAGCCAGAACCTTGAGTGGGGGCTATAACCATGGGTACTTGATGTGTGCAGAAACTTCTATCACAAAGAGTTTGCAGACCTAGCTTTTTCATTGAAACAAGCCAGAGAGGAAGATGTGGGGAGTGCCTACTCTCCTATTCAGCTTTGCAAAGGCCACATAACCTCCTCCTAGGAAGAGTCTGCAAGCCTGGATTTATCACTGGAGCATTCCAGTGAAGAAGTCACAGGGAGTGCCCATCCTCCTTTTCAGCTTCATTGAGGTCTCACATTCTCCTTCCAGAGGGAGACTTCTAGGCTGGAGTTACCACTGCAGCAAGCTAAAGAAGAAGGTAAAAATAGTGCCCTCCTGTTTAGGCTCGAGGAAACTAATTTATGTATTTATTTTCTATATAGCCTCCCAGGTTCAGGCTTTTTTGAATCACGACCACAAAGAAGAGGAGAAAAAGTGTACAGCCTAACCTTTCCAGAAAGAAATTGAAAGCCAGAATAATCTTAGAGTCTATGGCTGCTGAAACTGCAGTTCAACTTGTCCCCTAACCCCAGCTCCATTCTTCGTATTTCAGGAAAATTCTTTGGTACACTCCCTTCTTCTCCTTAAGAAAGGTGATTTAAGAGCCAGACTCTCTGTCAGGTACCACAAAAGTTGGAGTGGTATAAACTATATGTGTAGTACAGATCCCTCCCCTCACGGGAAGAAGTTGGGAGTTGGGTTTTCTTCTCTGATTGTAAGGCATTGTGCTAACGATTTGATTTGTGCTCAAGTGTATTTTCACTTTCCCTATGCATTTTTTTTGAATGGGGGTAGACAGAGTCTCACTCTATCACTCAGGCTAGAGTACAGTGGCACGATCTTGCTCCACTGCAAACTCCACCTCTCTGTTCAAGCAATTTTCGTGCCTCAGCTTCCTGAGTAGCTGGAATTACAAACATGCACCACCATGCCCAGCTAATTATTGTATTTTGGGGCAGAGAAGTGGTTTTGCCATGTTGGCCAGGTTTGTCTCCAACTCCTGGCCTCATGTGATCTACCTCAGCCTCCCAAAGTGCTGGGATTACAGGCATAAGCCATCATTCTCAGTGTTTTCCCTATGCATTTTGATTTGAATATTTTCCCAGTCTTTTACTGTCCAAGTCTTTCAACTAGATTTTGACTCTCAGTGAATGGATCCTTATGTAGGTGTTTACACTTCGTGTCCATTGAAGGAGGAGTACTCAAGAACTTCCTATTCTGCCATGTTGCAAGCACCATTCTACATTTTTAATAGAAAGCTCTTTGTGACTAGTAGTGACAATCAAAAGAAAATAAAAGCTAACATTTAAAGAGTTACTCCTCTAAATTTGTAAATGTGGCCATATCCATCTAAGTTAAAGGGGAAAAATAGAAAAAAATAATGCCATGGCTGTAAAAGCTATGATGTGCCAAGGAACAAAAACAACTAGACTGCTAATTGTTAATTTTAAATAATGCTACTAATTCCGAATTAGTGTCTAATTTTTAGCAGCTGTTCACACTTTTTAAAGGAGAAAGTCCATTTATGAATTGAAGTCCAATACTGGCATGAGTGATACTACATGTATACATTCAAAGGAATTCTCAGAGAAAAGTAAAACCATATTAGATATTTTTAAATAAGGGAATATGTATGTGACCTTTAAATGTCAAGTGGGGTGATAACTTCAATTTAGCACATATAATATGTTTTGTGACTTTATAACTTTTCAGAATATTTTAAAAATAAACTTTTAGATTTTTAAAATGTTAAATTATAGTAAGTAAAATTATAATTAAATTCTACTACATTGTATTGTTTTCATATGTATTTATTGTATTAAAATGTTAAAAACTCTACAGATCTGAAAATATAATTTTCTACTTTATACTTACCTTTGAAGTAATGTTGAATTATGCAAGATTGCATTATATGGTATTCATAAATGTATTCCTTGCATAAATGTTGCATTTCTCGTATTTTATTTTATCTTATTCTGTCCATACATATTTACAATTAACCAATGTGTGAAACTTAAGTTTCCATACCCTGATATTTTTCATAGAAGTTCATTTTAGACTCATATAAGGTGAAATTAATCTATGGTATAGCCATTACTATGCATGACATTCTGTCTCATGTATATCTTCTAGAACATAGGTATAAAAAAATCTTTGAAATATAATTGCTCTCTACTGACTATCTAAATTTTGTGGAGGGATACATTAAAAAGAGAAAAGGAAGAAATTGTGTATTCTAGCTAATAAAATTACTACAAACCCATATCTTTCTCATACTACTTTTTCTATAAAAGGAAAATCAGGAAATGTAGAATAAAATATCATGCATTTTAATTTTACTAATTATCAATATCAGAAATTTTTCTCTAGTTTTCTTTTTGAGAGTTTTATTTAAACTACTATTTTAAAAAGTTTCTCTTCTATTATGTGCCATGACAACATTCTCTTCAGCTAGTTTTTACCAAATTTATTAAGATATATATATATATATATATATATATATAATATGTAGTAAATGAACATAGTTAAAGCATCCAATGTGATAAATTTTAACATACGTATATATTTATGAGGCCTTTACCATCTGAAGGATAACTGTTAATTTTCCAAGTTTCATCTGGCCCTACTGTAGTTCTTTTCTTTCTGTTCTCTCAATCTTCTGGCTCATGTAATACCTAGGCACAACTGATCTGCTTTCTGTCACTATAGATAAGCTGAATTTTTTAGAATTTTTATGTGTGTGTGTGTATATACATATATATATATATATATATATAGAGAGAGAGAGAGAGAGAGAGAGATACAGAGGTTTTTAAAAAAGTAAGGGAAAAATAAGATAAGAATATGTGTGTGTGTGTATATCTATATTCTGCATGCATATATATATAATCTGCATATATATATATACACACACACACACACACACAAGTCACACATATGTTTGTGTGTGTGTGTGTGTGTCTGGAATGCTTTACTCAAAATAATTATTCTGAGAGCCATCAATGTCATGTAATTGCATGTATCAATAGTTTTTTTTATTGCATAGTAATATTGCTTAATATAACCCATAGTAATATTGTTTGCATATAATCCATTTTGATTGCCTATTCATTGGCTGATGGGTACTTGGATTGTCTCCAGTTTTTGGTTACACAATTAAACTGTGTTAAACATTACTTTATATGTCTTTCCTTTCATTTCACTTTCCAATATGACTTTACTGTAATTACCTAGAATGAAATGGCAGATTCACATGGAAGCTGTAGGATTAACTTTTTAAGAGTACAAAACTGGTTTTTAAAGTGTTTCAACCATTTTACATTCACATTGTATGAGTTCTATTTTCTCATTATTGTCACCACCATGTATAAGAAGATTTTTGAATTTCAGTCATTCTTATATATTGAAGTTGATATATATTTTAGATCATATTTTTTTATTCTCCAGTGTGTGATGATGTTGAGCATATATTTGAATAGTTCTTTGATATCTGTATGTCTTCTTTGGTGAATATAAAATTTTTGCTGAGTATTCAAGTTGGACTACTTATTTTTCTATTATTTCCTGTGAAAATATATTCACATATTTAAAGTCAAATATTTTACCAGATTTTCTAATTTTCTAAAATTTGCCTTACAGCTGGGAGCATGTTTTTAAATATCTTCATAATGTCTCTCAAAGATCATGAGTTCTTAATTTTAGTAAGTCCAGTTGATCATTGTTTTCTTTCATGGATCATAAGATTGATGTTACGGCTATAAAACATATCTAAATAGATTTTACATTTAGATTTTACATTTCTGTCTACCATCCATTTGGGTTAATTTTTGTGTATGCTATATGATTTTGATCAAAATAATTTTGGCACATATATAACTAATTGTTCCATCTTCACTGTTTGAAAAGACTATAGTTTCTTTATTGAATTGTCTTTGCATCTTCCCTAGAAAAAAATCAAACCTGTACTTGTTGAAATTAGGTATAGTGATCTTCGAAACACATTCTTTGAATTTTTGGACTCATCTAAATCCCTTGCATTTCTATATAAATTTAAGAATCAATTTATATTAACATGAAAAATCTTACATAGTTTTGTTTGGAATTGCACTGAACCCACAGTTAAATATGAGATAGTTGACATGTTAACAACATTGAGTGTTTTAACCAATATACTTGGTGTATATCTTAATTTGTCCATATAACATAATAATGAAGCTGGTTGGCTGCTCCTAAGTTCACTGGACAAAGTGATGAAAGAAAATGATGAACTCAGATATTCCATCTCCCGGCTTCAGAAGCAGATACTGAGCCTCAAATTTGCTAAGATTGCCCAGAGTGAGGGTCTTATCTCCAGTAGAGAAAGAGCTGAAATTGTGAAAAACAGACACAAGTTCTTATCATGCGAGTGACTGACCTGCAACAAAAAGTGCATGCACAGCCTTGCCAGGTGTCTATTGTTGAAGTGAGGGTATTGGTTGGAAAAGAATGGAACCCTGCACTTGGGATGGGAAATTGTGGGAGGACACCGATGAAACAGGGGACACTGCATTTGTAAACTATGGTGAACATTTTTTGCCTGAAGAAACAACTTCCCCATCCCCTGTAGTCACAATATCCGCTCCCAGACCCATGCTGCCATCAGCTTTTCAATCTTTGTCTGAGGAGATAAACCCTGAACTGCCTGAGGCAACAGTGATGGTTTCCCCTGAGGCAGTTGCCAGGCAAGATAATGTTGATTCTCCTCAGCAGCCACCCCCAATACCCCTGTTTTCTTCTAGACTTCCTCCATCATGGAAAGGGAAGAGGTTTGTCCTCCTTAAAATAGATACTGACTTTGGGTATGGGCTTGCCTATTCTGCAGCCAATGCTTCTGCAAAGACTACCATCTGTGGACTCACAGAATGCCTTATCCACCATCATGGTATTCCACACAGCATTGCCTCTGACCAAGGCACCTGCATTATGGTATTTGTCCATTTCTTAAGCAATGCTTTGCAGTTACATTGAGCAATTAATACACATAATTATGTATTTCAAAGTATTAAAAATTTCCAATGACATCGTAATTTTTTTCAATCTGGAATATTTTACGATTTCTTTCTAAGTAATTACAATGAAGTCATATTGGAGAGTGAAGTGATGAAAAAACATGTAAACTACTGTTTAACACAGTTTAATTGTATGACCTCAAACTGGAATCAATCCAAATATACTACAATGTAGTAATGCAGTTTATTTTGTAAAACAATCTTCTATACTGCACCCTTACTAATTCACTTATTAGTTCTAGCAGCATTTTTGCACATGTCATAAGATTTTTATATAAATAATTGTGCCTTCTACAAATAAAGACAAATTTATTTATTTATTTTCAACATAGATTAATTTTGCTTGCTTATTTTATTGGATTGGCTAGAGTTTTCAGTATAATGTTGAATGGAAATGACAACATTAGACATTCTTATTGTGTTCCTTATCTTTGAGAGAAAGCATTTTGTTAAATCTAGATTTTTCACAGACGTTCTTTAACAAGTCCATGAAGTTTTCTCTTTGTTTATTGGCTGATACATATTTTTATAAATTTCTGTTAAAAGATGTTGACTTATGGCAAATGTTTTTCTACTTCTAGCTTTATTTATCTTTTTAGTCTTTTTAAAATGGGGAATACATTGTTTAAATGTTAATGCACACTCAGTACTGTATTCCTGGGATAAAATTACTTGTTGCTGACGTACTTATTCTTTTGTATATCATTAAATTAAAATTTCAAACACAGTTTGTTAAGAATATTTCCATTTATGTTTATTCGGAATATTGGTCTATAATTTCTTGAATTGCAATGGTTTGTTTGGCATTAAAGTAATGTTTCATAAAATGAGTTAGATGCTATTCCAGGTTCATTCATATTACTTGTAAACTTTATTTAATTGTTTAACTTGTAACAGATTTCAGTAACTTCATTTATAAATTGAATGAAGCATAATTTTGTAGTTATTTGATTTTCAGTCAATTCTAATTTAAATAATTTAAAAAATATGTGTAGATTTGTATTTTTAAATTCAGTATATATTATTTCATTATATGAGTTAAATAATGCTTATAATGTATTTATTTTATTTATTTATTTATTTATTTATTTATTTATTTATTTTGAGGCAGAGTGTCACACTGTCGCCCAGGCTGTAGTGCAGTGGGGCGATCTCAGCTCACTGCAAGCTCCGCCTCCCGGGGTCAAGCCATTCTCCTGCCTCAGCTTCCCAAGTAGCTGGGACTACAGGCACCCTCCACCACGCCTGGCTAATTTTTTGTATTTTTAGTAGAGATGAGGTCTCACCGTGTTAGCCAGGATGATATTGATCTCCTGACCTCGTGATTTCACCCGCCTCTGCCTCCCAAAGTGCTGGGATTACAGGCGTGAGCCACCACGCCCGGCCATAATGTGTTCTTATTAAACATGAATGGTTATATAATATACACCAATTTGGGAAATTTTATATAATTATTTATTAGCTCATGCTAGTTAATATGTTATTTAGATGTTTTGAATACTTTATCTGTGAATAAGAGATATGTGAACATATTTGGCTTATTGAAGTTTTGACAATTTCTGTAATGTAAATATAGGCCAGGTGTGATGGCTCATGCCTGTAATCCCAGCACTTTTGGAGGCCGAGGTGGGCGGATCACAAGATCAGGAGTTCAAGACCAGCATGACCAATATGGTGAAATCCTGTGTCTACTAAAACTACAAAAAATAGCCATACATGGTGGCAGGCACCTGTAGTCCCAGCTACTGGGGAGGCTGAGGCAGGAGAATTGCTTGAACCTGGGAGGCGGAGGTTGCAGTGAGCCAAGATCATGCCACTGCACTCCAGTCTGGGTAACAAAATGAGACTCTGTCTCAAAAAAAAAGAAAAATGTAAATATAGCTATATCAGCATACTTTTTGATATAATGTGGCCAGTCTATTTTCTTACATTTTTCCGTTTTTATTTATTTACTTTAAAAATAATGTGTCGGTACATAGTGGGTGTATGTATTTACGGGATACATGAGATGTTTTGATACAGGCATGCAATTTGAAATAAGTACATCATGGAGAATGGGGTATGTATCCTTTCAGGCATTTATACTTTGAGATACGAATAGTGTGCAAGGGTCCCCTATTCTCCATATCCTTACCAGCATATGATATTACCTGTCTTTTGGACCCTTGCACACTATTGGTGGGAATATAAGTCAGTACAACCACTATGGAGAACAGTATGGAGATTCCTCAAAAACCTAAAAATTAAGACCATATAATTCAGCTATCCCACTGTTGGGTCTATACTCAAGCACATCAGTATATCAAATAAATATCTGCACACTCAGGTTTGTTGCAGCACTTACAATGGTTAAGAACTGGATGCAACCTAAGTGTCCATTAACAGATGAATGAATAAAGAAAATGTGGTACATATACACAATGGCTACTCCAAACCTGAGTGTGCAGATATTTATTTATTTATTTATTCCAGAATGAATACAAGGAGACGAGTATGAAAAATTAAATTGCCATGAGTATGGAGAAAGGACAGCATTCCACACCAATTGTGGAAGAGAACTGTAGGCCTGAAGAATAATCAGTAAGTCTGATGCCATTAAATAGCAACAAAATCTCTTTATTTCATAATTACCTATACAGTATATATATATATATAGTTTTGGGTTTGGTAAATATTCTCCTAATTGATGGCATACACATTAAAGTGAAATATTTGTTAGAAAAAAAAATCAAATATTTATTTGAACATTGTATTTTAACATGAAAGCCAAATAAAAAGTCTTAAAAGCAAAAGATATAATATAATATATAATGTCCTCTAAGTAATTTTCAAATAAAAAAAGATAGTTTGAAACTTTTAAAAAACGTTTTATGTTAAACTTTGTAAAGAGGTATTATTTTATCATTTATGTCTTCAAAATTTTTTTCAAAATATTTCTCAAAGTTTTATATTTATACTTTGTAAGTTTATGAAGACACAGTCAAGATTCCAGAGAAAATGATTATTGACAGATCACTAACCTTAAAATAATGAGCTATAGTTTACAGAGGTTGGATGCATATAATCTTCTTAGTTGATATTGACCACAATTCCATCAGTTTTTGTTCCATTTATGAATCAGTTTTTCAAACAATCCCCAAGAGAAAGAAGGGAGGGGGGAAGAGAGAGAGAGAAAGAGCGAGAGGAAGGGAGGGAGGGGGGGAGAGGGGGGGGGGGGAGGGGAGGGAGGAAGACAGGAAGACACCAATTTCTCCAAGACACTAAACTATTGATTTCTGGTGCTTAAATTGTCACAAAATTTGCAACAGAAAGCTACTAATGCTATCTCTGGTCGATATGTAGCACAGGCAGATGTTTTCACTCCTACCCCCCAACCAAAAAAAAAAAAAAAAAAAACTGATGCCAGAGCCTATTTTACCATGTATGATGAGGTAACTAGAAATTTGTTTCACTTTCACTTCAAAATGTTATTTTCTATTTTTTTCTATGTAACCCAGTTGGATCTGGTCACTTTCTGGTTGACTTTGAAAATGCAATGATTTACCTCACTATAATGTCTGTCTTAGCCAATTACATTATTTTTGGTAGGAAGTCATGGACTTGGGTGTCAATAATTGCTTTGAGGAAGTCACAGATGAGAGAGAAATGAGCAGGAATACAAGCATAAATTGTGAAGAAACTATGTGGACCTCAGTCGTAAATTTGCAGAAGAATTGTCCACAAGGTAATGATTAGAATCATATACATTATTTTGTTGAAATAAAAACCATTCTGAAAAGTTTCTGATATATAGAATTTGCTCATAAACATTTGCTTAATTAAATTGACCAGAAGATAAACACAATGTCTGGAAGACATTCAAAAAATACTCATGCAACCCATAAAAATAAACAGAAATTTCAGGAAACTTGGGACTAATTATGGTATTTCTAACAATGAACTTACTTTAAAATTTATACATTTTTCCCTCATTAAATCTGGAAATTAAGCAGGCACAGAATGATGTAAGGAATAATGAACATTATCAAAATATGGATTCAACTCTTCACAGCAAAACATGCAATTTAAAGATCTCACAGAGACTTATACTGAAAAAAAAAAAAAAAAAATGTGCTTTGCAACAGAAAAAAATAAGAAAGAAGGCTGGTCCGAATATGGGCTAGTCTGACGTTGATGATACTGTGGAGCATTTTATATTAGGATTCAATGTGGCTAGTCACGTCAACATTCAAAGCTGTTATAAATCAGGAAGCCATCTAAACTCTAGGAGAGAAAAAGGTACACTTCAGCTATTGATAAAATGTTCTTAGGATTCTGTTTGCATGTTTATCTCTCTAAATTTGAAAAAGCTGGATAGTCTTTATTGTACCCACATATGAGCTGAACTTCTCATCTGTGCATATAGCTTACAGCCTATAAGCTTACAGCCTGTATTTGTATATTCCAGAAATGGTTGCTGGTAGACATTTCTTTGAGGGTTTATCACGTTTGACCCTCAAAGAACATTTGGTTGTGTCTAACTTTTATTTTTTCTCCATGGGGGATTTTCTGGTGAAAACTGAAAAACTTACTAGATAAATTGTGAAAGAGCTATTAAAGAGCTATAACACTCAGGCTGTTTCTCTTTGATTAGTCTGCTTCTAGGGCCCTTATTTCAAGACTTTGAAATAGAAGGATCTGGTGTATAGAAATGCTTGAGTTTTGAACATTGATTTTGTATCCTGAGACTTCGCTAAAGTTCCTTATCAGCTTACAAGATTTTGGGCTGAGTCAATGGGGTTTTCTAAATATACAATCCTGTCATCTGCAAACAGAGACAATTCGACTCCTTCTCTTCCTATTTGAATACACATCATTTCTCTTGCCTGATTTCCCTGGCCAGAACTTCCAATACTGTGTTGAATAGGAGTGGTGAGAGAGGGCATCCTTGTCTTGGGCTGGTTTTCAAAGGGAATGCTTCCAGCTTTTGCCCATTAAGTATAATATTGGCTATAGGTCTGTCATAAGTAACTCTTATTATTTTGAAATATGTTCCATCAATACCTCATTTATTTAGAATTTTTAACATGAAAGGATGTTGAATTTTATCAAAGGTCTTTTTTGCATCTATTGAGATAATCATGTAATTTTGTCATTGCTTTTGTTTATGTGATGGATTATGTTTATTGATTTGTATATGTTGAACCAGCCTTGCATCCTAAGGATGAAGCCAACTTGATCATGTTGGATAAGCTTTTTTGATGTGCTGCTGGATTCAGTTTGCCAGTATTTTACTGATGATTTTCCCATAGATGTTCTTCAGGGATATTGTCTGATTTTTTTTTTTTTTTTTTTTTTCATCTCTGCCAGGTTTTGCTATCAAGATGATGATGGCCTCATAAAATGAGTTAGGGAGGAGTCACTATTTTTCTGTTGTTTGGAAGAGTTTCAGAAGGAATGGTCCTAGCTCTTCTTTGTACCTCTACTAGAATTTGGCTGTAAGTCCATCTGGTCCTGGGCTTTTTTTGGTGGGTAGGCCGCCAATTACTGTCTCAATTTCAGAACTTGTTATTGGTCTCTTCAGGGATTTGACTTCTTCCTGGTTTAGTCTTGGGAGGGTTTATGTGTTCAGGAATTCATCCATTTCTTCTAGATTTCCTAGTTTATTTGCATAGAGGTGTTTGGAGTATTCACTGATGTTAGTTTGTATTACTGTGGGATCAGTGGTGAAATCATGTCCTTTGTAGGGACATGGATGAAGCCAGAAGCCATCATTCCCAGCAAGCAAACACAGAAATAGAAAATCAAACACTGCATGTTCTCACTCATAAGTAAGAGTTGAACAATGAGAACACATAGACACAAGGAGGGGAACATCACGCACAAGGTCTTGTGGGAGGGTGGGAGGCAAGGGAAGGGAGAACATTAGGACAAATACCTAATGCATGTAGGGCTTAAAACCTACATGACGGGCTGATAGGTGCCACACACCATCATGGGACATGTATACCTATGTAACAAACCTGTACGTTCTGCACACTTATCCCAGACATTAAAATAAATTTAAAAAATAAAAAACAAGTAGAGGGATCTGACGTCTAATCTTTTCCTCCTTGGCTTGCTGAGATTGCAGGAATGCTATGGCTTTTCATTCAGAGGCTTTTTGCTTGATTGTTAGACCCCGAACTTGTGCAGCTTAAGAGTTGCATATGGCCGGCCGCGGTGGCTCAAGCCTGTAATCCCAGCACCTTGGGAGGCCAAGACGGGTGGATAACCAGGTCAGGAGATCGAGACCATCCTGGCCTACATGGTGAAACCCCGTCTCTACTAAAAAATACAAAAAAACTAGCTGGGCGAGATGGCGGGTGCCTGTAGTCCCAGCTACTCGGGAGGCTGAGGCAGGAAAATGGCATAAACCCGGGAGGCAGAGCTTGCAGTGAGCCGAGATTGCGCCACTGCACTCCAGCCTGGGCGACAGAGCGAGACTCCGTCTCAAAAAAAAAAAAAAAAAAAAAAAAAGAGTTGTATATGTGTGTGAAGCGGAGATAGTCTGGTTGTTATGCTGAGTTTTCCATCTCTTTCTTCTCATCAAGATCTTGCCCTTCATTCTCCACTTTTGTATTTCAACCCCAAAAGAATACTGGTATGTCCATTGGTTTCACTGTACCTAGCAGAGTCTCTCTGTCTAGGAAAAGTTCAGATTCTAGGCCTTAAATGACTTAAGTCCAGATCTACAAATACACTTATGGAGAAAAAAAAATGTTACCTCAGAATGTCATTTCAGCTGTCTTCCATAATCCCCTCACCAGAAAGTTGGTCCCTCCTGTCTTGGAGACTTCAATATTTCTGTGATGTTTTTACATAGATGTTCTTAATGCAGCTTTTCTAGTATTTTTTTTTCTTCTGGGGCACTAAATCTACTTCATTCTGTTCTACTATTGGTATCCCAACATATCTGTTTATAAAATAAAAAATATAGATTACTATACAGAAAATTTGATAACAGATGCAACCATCTCAATGGTTTTATAATGTTTTCTGCCAGAAAGTGGCACATAACCAATGTCTGTTGTTGCCTTTGACTGCAGAGTGAGAGTGATAATCTGTTCCTGTTTGCCTGGGACTTGTGAGGTTCTCAGGTTGCTGAACATTCAGTGGTACAGCAGTAAATGTCCCTGGAATATTAAGATGAGTTGATCCACCTAAAATGGAAATCTATTAATGCATTCATTTTTAATGTAGGAAACACACGGGAACTCCAAATATGATGGTTTTTATTGTTCCTACTTTACACCAATGTCATGTGCCAGAGCAACACAATGATATTCCAAAATTCTTATAACTGTTATTAAAAACGTACATTCAAACTCATAAAAGATTCAATCTCACTACTTGCTTCTTTTCTTTGAGAATATTGCAAATACTATTTTGAAATAAATTTTTATGTGCTTTATAAACTTTGCTTTGCTGTCTGATTCCATTAATTTCATAATCATGTATGATCTTCTGCAGCATATGGAAAGAACCTGAATTTTCGTCCCAGATCCTTTGATAATTAGTTACAAGACTTGGATTTGATCAGTTCTTAAAATCTCTCAGTTTTTTATCAGTAATGCATGAGTTATATTTGTTTATTATATATTAAATGAGTTAATATGTGTAAAATACTTAAAACAATGGCAGTTGTATTAATGCTATATAAATATTAAATAAATGAAAACAAATGCATCTATTATTTTAAATTTTGACAACTTATTTTCCTTTATAAGCTGCAGGCATCGTTATTTCTCCTATTTGATTTCAAATTGTTTGTTTTTTATATGAAATTTCATGTAGCCATACTCTATAACAAGTTTTGGTTATTACAATGTGTCATGTGTTTGTATTAAACTAGCATTATCCAGATTATTCAAAGACTCACACAAGGATCATTCAAAATTCCACTTGAATGTGTATGTGTTTATAGGCTCCTTGAGGGCACCATCATTCATGCTCATGAGTTTTACTGGTACATTTATGCTGATATGCTCTAAATCTACTTTTCAGTATCTGCTGACCCAGTGCTGACTGTCCCTTTGCACCACTGTCTTTATGACATTTGAGTGTGGAATAGATGTCACCTGCAGTAACTCTTCTAATATGAGCATCTAGATTTGCTGCTTGCAGGCATTTTCTAGTACACTAGTCTGATATTTTCCATGATGCTGGTTTGCTACAGCAATATGAATTTCTGGCTTGCTCTCTTTCTACTTATCTATAGAAATATTGCTAAAGTAAGTATATGTCTCATTTCTTGGTGTAACATTGACAGTCAAGTTTTAAGATGAACAGTTCTGTGTTAATCTGCAAAATACATTGCAGATTAAAATTTACATGCTTACGGAATAATCTTATAATTAAAAAATTCTTGAAAGTTATATTTTCAAGATTATGAAAGCAAATTTTTAAAAAAGCAATCATGCTTTAATTATACTAAGGAAGATACTCAACATGTAATCACCAACTATTACTGTTTGATTATTTTCTAAGCAATTATTTAAAAAATCAAGTACATAAATAGTAAAGAAAATTAATGACAGACAGTTGTTCATATATTTTCTATGTAATATAATTGTTAAACTGACACAAATTAGTTTTCTTTAAAAATTTCAAATGTGCTATTCTACCAAGCAAATTCATTCAATTCATCTATTTTCTGACTTAATATAGTAGAAGCTGACATAGGCCATTTATATGTGCAATTTTGTTCTGAGATTCAATGCATGTTTATAAGTTATTCTTCTATCAATATGCTTCATTAATTTCAACAACCAATAAATGAAAATTTAAAAATTATTTTGAATATAACTATTATCAAGGGTCTGAAATATATGAAAGAGAAAACATTGCTGTCAATTATTAATCTGTTCATAAAACATAGGAACAAAAAAAATAAATAAATAAACTTTGTTGTCTTGATCTTTTAAAATCATGGTCCCGAAAAGGTATCTTCAAAAAATAGTCTTTTGCTATGATTTTCATGTGCTGGTATTAAATTAACAAAAATAAGTATCTTAGGGAATTAATTTAATATTTTATTTGAAAAATAAATATCACCAGCCTCTCATGAACATTTGCAATTATTAAAATCTAGACTTAGATGTCAAACTGAAAATTTGAACACAAAAGCTGGAACTCTGTATTTATAAGTTACCAATATTTTTACAAATTTGATAATATATTTAATTGAAAGAATATTTACCTACTTAGAAATTGGTGACTGCATGGATGCATAAATGTAAATACAATATTCAAAATACATTGTTTGTAAATAGAATAAAATAACTTCAATGTCCTTAAGTCAGAAAAAAAGTATTAATATATATGTTAGGCCTCCCACTTTGTTTCACTCCTTCGTTAGTGTTGCCTTACTATGTTTCTTCATAAACTGACATCTTCAGTTAATAAGCTGTACTAAGGTTCTCTAAATTTAACAGGAGAAATAAGTCATGTCCACTGGTCATATTTTTATCAGCAGATGGCTCCCCTGGTGTTTTCCTCTACTAAGGATTCTTACAGGTTGAAATGTGAAATCAAAACAATACCAAATGTAAATATGTATTCTCCACTTCATGCCAAGATTAATATACATTTTCACTTCCCTCTAAGATGCTTTTACAAGCTTCTTGAAATGCATTGAAAAGTTAACACAATTACAAGCACTTTTCAAGTATTAATAAAAACATACTTTACAATTTTCTGTCTATACTGTTTTTTTCACCAATTGAAGAAGACAGACTACAGTTTCCATGCCTGTATCTACAGAGAACTTCAGAAAACATGTTTAAAGGACTAAGTCACAAAAATTAAAATGTGAACAGAAATGCACTATTGATTTATTAAAATTTATTATTTTAAAAGACATTCTATTTAAAATACAATTATACAAACATAAATTTTCAATAATATTCTATGATGTATTAATGTAGTTCAATTTTAATAACCTTTGATCTATACCTTTCCAGAAACTACTGGAGTAATGAGAGATTGTTTGGCTCCCATATACTATTAGCAACAAGAGTCAAGAAGGAAAAGAAAAGGAAAGTCCTGCCTCTCTGAAGATAAAAAGCTAATCAGTTAAAAAAGAGACCATCATTAAATATTTTATTTGTTCTTGAGATGTGATGTTTTTAAAGAACTAAGTGTATTTTCAAGTTGTCCATTCCTCAAAGATATGACAATTGCTTCAGACTTAGCCATGCATAATCTCATAAATTCCATTTCACTGTGACATGTAGTAAACCCATTAGTTTATTTTTACCATATATTTTTACAGTTTTAAAAATAAGTGTACTTACACTCTCTTTTTTGTTCACATAATAATCATTAATATTAGAAATTAAAAAATTAGATTTCATATAATATAGCAAATTTCAGGGTCTTTTTAATTCTTACACAGTAAAAAAAGTTATACACTTTGAACAGATTGTCTTAAAATATTTTCTCAAAATCATTGGATAAGTTTAGATCTTTGTTCAAATCATGTATTTTTCATTATCTTTCAAAATGAAAGTATTATTACTCTTCCAAATAAATTCAAATATGCATTTATAAGAGTAAGGAATTACAGATTTTTCACTGTAAATTTCATTTTATTTTCTATTGTTAGTAATTAACATTTTTTCTTCTTGAAAAAATAGCATTGTGAAGATACTTTACTAGATAGGTTAAGAAATTTTTTTTTTTTTTTTTTTGGCTTCCAAGTGTTGTATTTCACTAAATGATTATTTTCTTAACTGGTAGTTTTCTTTTTTGACAGTCGATATTCTTGTCTGCTAAAAATAATAGTGAACTGAATAAAAATAGTGGACATGAAACGTAATTTATTTAGGAAACATTGATCTAATTTAACAAAATTTAAAATATAAGTGACATTCTAAAAGGTAAAAGTCAATTAAAATACTCATAATTATGCTTATAAATATGCATAGAGACCTAGGAGGCAGCTAATTTATAATGCTAAGACCTGAATTATCAAAAACAGTGCACACAGTGTCACATTTGTTTCATAAATCCAGAAGAGAGGTTCAATTTCTTTTAAAAGTTAACTTAATTATTTCATGCATGTTTTATCTAAGCAAATGCAGAGCTCTGTTTTCTTGCTTTTAAATTTATGTTTAAACTGCACCATATAATATATACTTATTCTGAAATTATAGTTACTACTTGTTTCCAATATTTTTTCAACAATTCTCTGCACTAGAAACTCAAGGAAGAAATGCTATATTTATCTGTGTCTTGTATCTAGCTATATCTATAACTATCTATATATCATCTATAATTTCTTATTTTGTGTATTTTCACTTATTTATCTTTTTATTGGCTTCTAGTTTCTATTTTATTTTGGTTTGTTTTTTGAGATTGATGCACAATCATTAATTTTCGGCATTATATTTAATATGTGAATCAAATACTGTGTATTTCCATTTTAGTACTTCTTCAGCCCTAATTTCCAGGATGTGATATGTTCCATCACACTATAATTATTTTCTTAAAATATGTACTATGTATTTCGTGATGTTTTTAGAGTTTTAAAATATTTTTATTAATGATTTTCTATTTAATTACACTGTTCTAGGAAAATATTCTGAAATGAAAAATCGTAGATTAGGAATGCTGCAGCTAGAGCACAGGGGGCAATAAAAACTCTACTTCTGGAAAAAGGAAAGAAACACTTGTGAGGGCCACACACCTGAGACATAGGCCCACTGAAGCGCTAAGAAGTAATCAGATGAATATAGAACACTTCTCTCCTCCCACACCTAACCAATAAACCAAGTCTCCCATATAATAATGGGTTATAACTCAGACTTTTTGTTTGTTTGTTTGTTTGTTTTAGATGGAGTTTGCTCTTATCGCTCAGGCTGGAGTACAATGGCGCGATCTTGGCTCACTGCAACCGCCACCTCCCAGGTTCAAGCGATTCTTCTGTCTCAGCCTTCCGAGTAGCTTGGATTAGAGGTGCATGTCACCATGCCCAGCACATTTTTGTATATTTTTAATAGAGATGGGGTTTCATCATGTTGGCCAGGCTGGTCTTGAACTCCTTTAGAGTTCTTCTGCTGAAAGGAGAAATCTTCCTCGAGGAGGAAGATTTACTATCCATGAAGGGGTCTGCTTTGGAATCTGCCATGCCCTCAGCCCCTAGATATAAATATAAAACCTAGATATAAAACCTAAATATAAAAGCTGCCATGCCCTTAGCCCCTAAATATAAATATAAAACCTAAATATAAAAGCCGCCATGCCCTCATACCCTAAATATAAATATAAGGATACAATATTTTGGATCCAATATAAGGATCCAATTTTTTTTCTGCTGCATGTAAATACCCAATTTTTTAATGCCAATTATGTAAGAGATTGTCTATTTCTCATTGTGTGTTGTTGAAATTTCTATCAAAAATCAATTGACTGTAAATGAGCAGGTTTATGGGCTTTCTATCCTGTTCCGTAGGTCAACGTGTCTGTTTTTATGCTAACACCATGTTGTTTTGATTGCAATTACTTTATATTTTGAAGTCAAGTAGAGTGATGCAGCCAATTTTGTTCTTTTTGCTCAGTATTATTTTGGCTACTTGGCATCTTTTGAGGTTCAATGTGAATTAAAAGTTTGTGTTTTCTATTTCTGTGAAAAATGATACTGCGAGTTTTATAGAGATTATAATGAATACGTAAATCACTTTGGGTAGATGAACATTTTCACAGTATTAATTCTGGAAATTAATGAACACTAAATATCTTTTCATTTATTTTTATTTTCAACTCAAGCAAGGAAACAACCCAATTATTTTTAACTCAAGCAAGGAAACAACTCAATTAAAAATGGGTAAAGGACAGAATTTTTTTTTTTTCTTTCTTTTGAGAGTCTCGCTCTGCCCAGGCTGGAGTGCAAAGCTGTGATTTTGGCTCACTGCAACATCTCCTCCTGGGATCAAGAGATTCTTCTGCCTCAGCCTCCTGAGTAGCTGGGATTACAGGTGCCTGCCACCATACCCAGTTAATTTTTGCATTTTTAGTAGAGACAGGGTTTCACCATGTTGGTCAGGCTGATCTCAAACTCCTGATCTCGTGATCTGCTCGCCTTGACCTCTCAACGTGCTAGGATTGCGGGATTGCAGGTGTGAGCCACCATGCCTGGCCCAGACATTTCTTAAAAGAAGACATACAGACATACAGGCGGCCAATAGGTACAGGAAAAAATGCTTAGCATCACTACTTATTAGGGAAATGCAAATTAAAACCAAAATGAAATATCACTTCCCACCCATTAGAATGAATTTTATTGAAAAGAAGAAAGATGAGTGTTGGCAATGATGCAGAGAAGGGAATTCTTGCATATTGTTGGAGAGAATATAAATTAGCACAGCCATTATGAAAAATGTTATGGAGATTCCTGAAAAACCTAAAATTAGAACTAATACATGATCCAGCCATCCCATTTCTGGGTATACATCCAAAGGAATTGAAATTAATATGTTAAAGGGATATCTGCACTCCCTTGTTCATTGCAGCATTCTTTACAATAGTCAAGATATGGAATTAACTTAAATGTCCATCAATAGATGAAAGGATAAGCTCTCTCTCTCTCTCTCTCTCTCTCTCTCTCTCTCTCTCTCACACACACACACACACACACACACACAGAGGCACACAGTGAAATGCTACTCAACCTTAAAGAAAAAACGAAAATCCTTTCATTTGTGACAATATGGATGAGTCTGTAGGACATTATGCCAAGTGAAATAAGACTGACACAGAAAAATAAATACTGTACACACTGCTTTAAATGTGTACCAGAGATTCTGGTATGTTGTGTCTTTGTTCTAACTGGTTTCAAAGAATATCTTTATTTCTGCCTTCATTTCGTTATGTACCCAGTAGTCATTCAGGAGCAGGTTGTTCAGTTTCCATATAATTGAGTGGTTTTGAGTGAGTTTCTTAATCCTGAGTTCTAGTTTGATTTCACTGTGGTCTGAGAGACAGTTTGTTATAATTTCTGTTCTTTTACATTTACTGAGGAGTGTTTTACTTCCAACTATGTGATCAGTTTTGGAATAATTGTGATGTGGTGCTGAGAAGAATGTATATTCTATTGATTTGGGGTGGAGAGTTCTGTAGATATCTATTAAGTCAACTTGGTGAAGAGCTGAGTTCAATTCCTGGATATCATTGTTAACTTTCTGTCTCGTTGATCTGTCTAATGTTGACAGAGGGGTGTTAAAGTCTCACGTTATTATTGTGTGGGAGTGTAAGTCTCTTTGTAGGTCTCGAAGGACTTGCTTTATGAATCTGGGTGATCTTGTATTGGGTGCATATATATTTAGGACAGTTAGCTCTTCTTGTTGAATTGATCCCTTTACCATTATGTAATGGCCTTCTTTGTCTCTTTTGATCTTTGTTGGTTTAAAGTGGGTAGAGGGAAATTTATAGCACTAAATGCCCACAAGAGAAAGCAGGAAAGATTTAAAATTGACACTCTAATATCACAATTAAAAGAACCAGAGAAACAAGAGCAAACACTTTAAAAATTAGCAGAAGGTAAGAAATAACTAAGATCATAGCAGAACTGAAGGAGACAGAGACAAAAATCCCTTCCAAAAATCAATGAATGCAGGAGCTGTTTGTTTTTTATTTTTTTTGAAAAAAACAACAACATTGATAGACCACTAGCAAGACTAATAAAGAAGAAAAGAAAGAAGAATCAAATAGATACAATAAAAAAATGATAAAGGAGATATCACCACCGATCCCACAGAAATACAAACTACCATCAGAGAATAATATAAACACCTCTACACAAATAAACTAGAAAATCTAGAGGAAATGGATAAATTCCTGGACACATACACCCTCCCAAGACTAAACCAGGAAGAAGCTGAATCTCTGAATAGATCAATAACAGGTTCTGAAATTGAAGCAATAATTAATAGCCTACCAACCAAAAAAAGTCCAGGACCAGATGGATTCACAGCCAAATTCTACCAGAGGTACAAGGAGGAGCTGGTACCATTCCTTCTGAAACTATTCCAATCAATAGAAAAAGAGGAAATCCTCCCTAACTCATTTTATGAGGCCAGCATCATCCTGATACAAAAGCCTGGTAGAGACACAACAAAAAAAGAGAATTCTAGACCAATATCTCTGATGAACATCTATGCACAAATCCTCGAAAAAAAAAAAAAAAAAATACTGACAAACCAAATACAGCAGGACATCAAATGGCTTATCCACCATGATCAAGTGGGATTCAGCCCTGGGATGCAAGGCTGGTTCAACATACGCAAATCAATAAATATTATCCAGCATATAAACAGAACAAAAGACAAAAACCACATGATTATCTCAATAGATGCAGAAAAGGTCTTTGACAAAATTCAGCAGCTCTTTATGCTAAAAATGCTCAATAAATTAGATATTGATGGGATGTATCTCAAAATAATAAGAGCTATTTATGACAAACCCACAGCCAATATCATACTGAATGGTCAAAAACTGGAAGCATTCCCTTTGAAAACTGGCACAAGACAGGGATGCCCTCTCTCACCACTCCTATTCAACATAGTGTTGGAAGTTCTGGCCAGGGCAATCAGGCAGGTGAAACAAATAAAGGGTATTCAATTAGAAAAAGAGGAAGTCAAATATCCCTGTTTGCAGATGACATAATTGTATATTTGGAAAACCCCATTATCTCAGCCCCAAATCTCCTTAAGTTGACAAGCAACTTCAGCAAAATCTCAGGATACATCAACATACAAAAATTATAAGCATTCTTATACACGAATAACAGACAAACAGAAAACCAAATAATGAGTGAACTCTCATTCACAATTGCTTCAAAGAGAATAAAAATACCTAGGAATCCAACTTTCAAGGGATGTGAAGCACCTCTTCAAGGAGAACTATACAAACCACTGCTCAACAAAATAAAAGAGGACACAAACACACGGAAAAACATTCCATGCTCATGGATAGGAAGAATCAATATCATGAAAATGGACATACTGCCCAAGGTAATTTGTAGATTCAATGCCATCCCCATCAAGCTACCAATGATTTTCTTCACAGAATTGGGGGGGGGGGGGAACTACTTTAAAGTTCATATGGAACTAAAAAACAGCCCACATTGCTAAGACAATCCTAAGCCAAAAGAACAAAACTGGAGGCATCATGCTACCTGACTTCAAACTATACTACAAGGCTACAGTAGCCAAAACAGCATGGTACTGGTACCAAAACAGAGATATAGACCAATGGAATAGAACAGAGTCCTCAGAAATAATACCACACATCTACAACCATCTGATCTTTGACAAACTTGACAAAAACAAGAAATGGGAAAAGGAGTCCCTATTTAATAATGGTACTGGAAAAACTGGCTAGTCATATGTAAAAAGCTGAAACTGGATCTCTTCCTTAACCTTATACAAAAATTAATTCAAGAAGGATTAAAGACTTGAATGTTAGACCTAAAACCATAAAAACCCTAGAAGAAAACCTGGGCAATACCATTCAGGCCATAGGCATGGGCAAGGACTTCATGTCTAAAACACCAAAAGTAATGGCAACAAAGGCCAAAATTGACAAATGGGATCTAATTAAACTAAAGAGCTTCTGCACAGCAAAAGAAACTACCATCAGAGTGAACAGGCAACCTGCAGAATGGAAGAAAATTTTTTCAATCTACTCATTTGACAAAAGGCTAATATCCAGAATCTACAAAGAACTCAAACAAATTTACAAGAAAAAAACAAGCAACCCCATCAAAAAGTGGGTGAAGGATATGAACAGACACTTCTCAAAAGAAGGCATTTATGCAGCCAACAGACACTGAAAAAATGCTCATCATCACTCACCATCAGAGAAATGCAAATCAAAACCACAATGAGATACCATCTCACACCAGTTAGAATGGTGATCATTAACAAGTCAGGAAACAACAGGTACAGGAGAAGATGTGGAGAAACAGGAACACTTTTATACTGTTGATGGGACTGTAAACTAGTTGAACCATCGTGGAAGACAGTGTGGTAATTCCTCAAGGATCTAGAACTAGAAATACAATTTGACCCAGCCATCCTATTACTGGGTTTATACCCAAATGATTATAAATCATGCTGCTACAAAGACACATGCACATGTATGTTTATTGCGGCACTATTCACAATAGCAAAGACTTGGAACCAACCCAAATGTCCATCAATGATAGACTGGATTAAGAAACGGTGGCACTATACACCATGGAATACTATGCAGCCATAAAAAAGGCTGAGTTCATGTCCTTTGTAGGGACATGAGTGAAGCTGGAAACCATCATTCTCAGCAAACTATCACAAGGACAAAAAAACAAACATCGCATGTACTCACTCATAGGTGGGAATTGATCAATGAGAACACTTGTACACAGGAAGGGGAACATCACACACTGGGGCGTGTCGTGGGATTGGGGGAGCAAGGAGGGATAGCATTAGGAGATATACTTAATGTAAATGACTAGTTAATGGGTGGAGCATGCCTGTATGTTGTGCATATGTAACCTAGAACTTAAAGTAAAATAAAAAAAAAAGAAAAAGAAATGCTGTATAATCTCACTTATATATGAAATCTAAAAAGTTGAATTTATGTAAGTAGAGAGCACGATGATGTTTAACAGAGGCTGTAGGAGTGAGGAGGGAGGCAATGGAAAGTTCTCGATCAAAGGGGACATGAGAAATAGGCTTTGAGATATATTTCACAGCAGAGTGACTACTGTACAAAAAATGTATTGCATATTTCAAAATAACTGAGTAATTTCAAATCTTTCACCGTAAAAGTGATAGGCAAGTGAGATGATGGCTATGCTAATTAACTTGATATAATAATTTCCCATAGTATACATATTTCATAAATTCACATTGAACATCATAAATGCATACAAGTATGATTTCAGTTAAAAATAACATTAATAAAGCTTAACATATTTAATATAATAAAGACCATGATGAAAATAATAAACCACATGTAAGAACAGAAGTATAATGCAATTATACACATAGATATGCTAGAAATAGAAATACACTGTAATAAAAATAAAGGATACCTTTGAAGAGCTAATCTGTGGACTGCACATATATGAGGAAAAATCTGTAAACTTCATTATAGGTCAACAGAATTTTCCAAAACTGGAAATGCAGAAAGAAAAAGATTTCTAAAGAAGAATCAAAAAAGGCAAAATAAAATATTTAAGAATTGTGGGTTAATATTTATTAAAATGTCATTTCCTTTTATACTAGGATCCACCATTTTTATGGAAAATGCTTTGTTTGCAGTCTTTTTGTTACATACCTGATTTATATTTTACATACCTTTCTTTGGTGTATAATACTATGGATTTTAGCACATATCACCACTACCACAGCGAGTCGATGAAACAGTTCTTTCTCTTCAAAACATACACTTTGCTATCACTTTACCTTTATCTTTTTCTAACAATATTTTCATTCCTTGTTTAATTTTTTTGTTACTGTTGTTTCATTAAACTTCATGAATCTAATGGCTTTCAGCATATATGAAAAAACCTCTTCCAGTATTTATTGTAACATTTTTACTGAATATTTTTTCACTCCTCCCATTCTGAGACTCTGAAAGTATGTATATTTGAACACTCCATAGGGCATAAAGGTCTCTCATGTTTTATTCTCTATTGTTCTTGCCTAGTTTTCTTTGTGTTTTGATATGGTTTGGCTATGTCCCCGCCAAAATCTCATCTTGAATTCCCACATGTTGTGGGAGGGACCCTGTGAGAGGTAATTGAATCATAAAGGCAGGTCTTTCCCTTGCTGTTCTCATGATAGTGAGTAAGTCTCATGAGACCTGATGGTTTTATAAGGGGGAATTTCCCTGCCCAAGCTCTCTCTTTGCCTGCCACCATCTACAGATGTGACTTCCTTGCCATGATTATAAACCCTCCCCAGCCCTGTGGAACAGTAAGTCCATTAAACCTCTTTCTTTTGTAAATTGCCCAGTTTCAGGTATGTGTTTATTAGGAGCATGAAAATGGACTAATGTATGCTTCAATTTGAATTTTTAATAGCATATTTTATAGATCACAAATTCTCTTTTTGGTTTGTCAATTATGCTGCCTTTATCAGTTATTGAATTGTACATTTAATTTTTTAAATTCGTGAATATATATTTTATGCTTCCCATTTGTTTTTTATGGTACTTTATTCTGATAAAAATATTTCTACTTTTTAAAAAATTTATTGGTATTTTATTTATAATTGCCTTACACCTTCTGTATTAAAACTCCAATATCTAGTTCACTTATGGGTCTATTATCTGGAATATTTTTCTTTCTGATTTTCAAATAATTGTATATGTTGACGTGTGTCTGATAGCGTTTTGATTGCATATATTGATGACAAAAAGTTATAGGGAAATTGGATGATATTTTTCTGCAGAGCTTTTTTTTTTTTTTTTCTTTCTGCTGTGACATAATGTAAGGATAGATCATTTTTTTCCTATAAAGGTAAATCCACACTTTATTATCACACTTCAAGAATTTGCATTAACATTCTGTTAAATGTGTCTAGGAGAGGACCCCTTCTTGCTCAAATCCAGAATATAGGTGTTCTTTCTCTCTTCCCCCCCCACCCCTCCGCCTCTCTTCCTCCCTCCCTTCCTCATCGCCTCCCTCTGTCTTTCACTTCCTTTCTTTCTTTCTTCCCCTCCTCCCTCTCTTCTTTCTTTCTTTCCTTCCTTCCTTCTTGCCTAATTCTTTCTTTTCTCTTTCTTTTGTTGAACTTTATTCACATAGTTTTGTCCTCCTTGTCTGGTGAGACAATTGTAAATTCTAGGTTGAATAATTTTGTTCATTCTTCTACTGTGCACTGGAATTCAAAAAGTATCCTGAGGAAACACAGAGATATTTCAGTGTGTTTCATTTCCATCTGACATCTTGGCTTCTCAAGTCCTGGCCACTTTGGTTGTTCACCCATGCTTTTAAACATTTATGGATTTTTTTTAGTCTTGGTTTGTTTTAAATATTTTTAGCTAGACTTTATATTTGTTTTCAGTGGGAAGGTTTGTTTTATTCCAACTACTTTAGAATAGACAGAGGCATAATTTTTCCATCCTTCTGTGTTAAGATACTATGCTAATATGACATAACTAACTCCTGACATTTACACATAATGTTATTTCTGTAGAATTTTAGCCATAGAACAGCATAAATACATATCCTGGATGAAGTTCTTCCAGAAGTGTTTTAGCTCTTGGAGCATCTGGATTCTTGTACCTATCACAAAGGAGATTATTAATACGTATTTATTAAATGAAGGAATATGCTCTACCCATTTTTTTTTGATTGCTGAAATTACAGCATTCCTTCACGTGTTCTGCTTCATACTACTTTCACAAATAATAGGTGCCTTGTAGTTATTCATCGTCTTCATTTTACTGTAAATCTTAGTTTTTACTTTTCCAAGAATCAAGTAAGCTATAAATCAACATATAATTGATTTTCTAGAAAAAGTTATATACAAACTTATTCTTACTTTAAAATATATTTATTTATTAATTATAGAGCAGCACAGAGATGACAACAGCTGAGGTCAGTGATAAAGTACTTCAAATATGCCAGACGAGACCATGACTCTTAGTCATGTAAGAGTTTTAACATGATTTTTTATTTTATCTGGCTTCTTTCAATTTTATAATCTGTGTTGTGGAAATTCAATTCAATATACTTTAAAAATATCACATCAGACTTGCAATCCTATTATTTTATTGCCTATTTCTTAAATAATAACAACTTTGTATGTAATCCCTGATTTTATGATTTACTTTATTAGCCCATACTCACCAGCTCTAGTTATATGTCCAAATAGGGCTCACATGCCTTTGATAGCTGGACTAGGACAATGATCCTTAAGCACAGTCTGGCTTTTTATGGCTACTATAATTCAATAGCTTATTGGGATTTGGTGAGAACAGATACTAACATTTAAGAGTCCTGAGATATTTTAAATAATTTTGTCTTTGAGATATCTACAACAGAATTGCCTTATATGATACTCACCTACAGAGATTTCTCTTTTCAGAAGGATTTCACTAAACATGTATTAATACATTAAAAATATTATGGTAATTTTAGGCCTTCTGGGTCACAGAAAATTCATATTTTCATCCCTTGGCCTCAGGTGATAACCTCTTTGCACTGTATATTTAAATTAAAACATCAAAGTTGAGAAGAATGCTGATATTGTGCTTAACATGTGAGTAATGATGCTTTGCCCTGAAACCATAGCTAATTTTTTTACATATATCTGTGCAGTTATTAGTAATTGTCATACCAAGATAGCCCAAGTACAAAAATTAGAAATTGTATTTAATCTTATTACTGTTCTCATTATGCTTATTTTTTGCACAAACATTATAATGAAAAAAAGGTAAAGGAAAATAAAAATAATTATATTCACTTTTTATATATTCTGATATAACTATATGATTTTGAGTAAAACTATGTGTATCTATGAGTTAGATTACAATATACAATTCTGACTTAAAAGTATAAAATTTCCGGAGAGGGTTCAATACAGAGAAACCAAATGTTTCTCCATATGCTTCTAAAAAAATAAAAAAGTGATGTAGGCAACTTGAAACATTTAATAGTAAGATCAATAATAATCAGAATTAAGTTTATGGGACCTAAGGTGTTTCTCAAGATTTTTTAAATAAATATATCAGACAAAATGTTTTATTCATTTTGTTTTATAAAGTTTAAATAGTTTGTCTAAAAAAGAATCTTTTAAACCAAGTAAGAAACCAATGATCTTATACTGACATATGTTTACTCTTCAGATCATTAACTTGAAAATGCTACTTAGTGGGTCACGCAAGCTAGTGCAAATCTACCATTAGCTCTTAAGCACTACAGCATTTGTAAAACTGCTGAAGTGGAACATATGTTTTTATTTTCCTACAATGAAAGATGGAATATTTGCTAAAGAATCTTAATGCACCAACTGATGATGCAAGTATATTATAGACTAATTCTAACTTCAGTGACTGCTATAAAATAATGTTTTCATATTATACAGTAAATCTAGTGTTATTCTTAAGGAAAACGATTGCTTGCCACAAACTTCAAACAGCATTCAAATATTAATAACAAATGCATTGGAGGGTGTATCATTTAAAGTAAAAAATATTAAACTTCAAATTACTGTTCTTCAAATAAAACGTAGATTACAGAATCTATTTCTATAATACAAAGGCCAAAAAACTATTAATCCAGCCTCTCGTGTTACGAAATGTTAGCATTTACGCTGGACGCAGTGGCTCACGCCTGTAATCCCAGCGCTTTGGGAGGCCGAGGCGGGCAGATCACCAGGTCATGAGATTGAGACCATCCTGGCTAACACGGTGAAACCCCGTCCCTACTAAAAATACAAAAAATTAGCCGGGCGTTGTGGCGGGCGCGTGTAGTCTCAACTACTTGGGAGGCTGAGGCAGGAGAATGGCGTGAACCCGGGAGGTGGAGCTTTCAGTGAGCCGAGATGAAGCCACTGCACTCCAGCCTAAGGGACAGAGCCAGACTGCATCAGAAAGAAAGAAAGAAAGAAAGAAAAAGAAAGAAAGAAAGAAAGAAAGAAAGAAAGAAAGAAAGAAAGAAAGAAAGAAAGAAAGAAAGAAAGAAAGAAAGGAAAGAAAGGAAAGAAAGAAAGAAAGAAAGAAAGAAAGAAAGAAAGAAAGAAAGAAAGAGAAAGAAAGAAGAAAGAAAGAGAGAAAGAAAAGGAAAGAAAGAAAAAAAAGAAAAGAAAGAAAAAAAAAGAGAGAGAGGAAGGAAAGAAAGGAAAGAAAGGAAGAAAGGATAACATTTACAAATGCAAGAAGGATTTTGTTATCTTAATTCAGTCATCTCCAAGTGAGTTGATGTATTTAAATGAGCATAATTCTGGGAAATATCTTATATTTCACAGAATGAATATTAAAGGTACATAATGCCACACATATACCACTGATAAAACAGATTCTTAAGACATGGGCTTATAATTTCATAACAGTCTTAATTATTTTGAATTCAAGCGATTGAATTTAAATGTTATCTAATATCTATGTGGTATCAGTTTGGAAAGGATTTTTATAAGCACAGAATGGTGAGTACATGGAGATTGGTTTGTGAGTATGCAAAAAAGGTTAAAGCAAAGACACTACTCAAAGACTGGCATGACAGTACAGAAAACCAGTAAGAAAAGGGCAAGTATATTTAAAATAGGTGAAGGGTGGGTGTCAATCAGAAGAAAGCATGCTAAACAGGAAGACAAGTTCTCAGTCCAGTCTGAGGATTTAACTTGTAGCTTGGCTTTCAGGCTTTAAAGTGTTTCTGGTTTTGAGGTGGGGTTTCACCAGGTACCTGTCCCTATCTGCCTAGGCATTTGGCTGCCTCCTGTCTCTATCATAAAGGCTCATAAATAATAACACATATGCATTTGTTTTATCATTTAATTTAAATTATTATGGGTATATTGTAGGTGTATATATTTATGAAGTACATGATATGTTTTGATACAGGCATGCAATGCATAATAATCATATCATGGGAAATGGTACATACTTTCCCTCAAGTATTTGTCCTTTGTGCTACAAACAATCCAACTGTACTCTTTCAGTTATTTTAAAAAGTACACTTAATACATTTTGATTGTGTTGTGCTATCACCCTGTTGTGCTATCAAATACTAAGTCTCATTCATTCTTTCTAACTATTTTTTTGTACCTGTTAACTTTCCAAACCCCACCTTGCTCCAGTTAACCTTACCAGCATCTGGTAGCCATCATTTTACTCTCTGTTTCTATGAGTTAAATTATTTTGACTTTTAGATTCCACAAATCAGTGAGAACATGCAATGTAGTTTTGTCTGTGTCTGGCTTATTTCTCTTAACATAATGACTTCCCAGTTCCACCCATGTTGTTGCAAATGACAGAATCTCATTTTTTATGGTTGAATAGTACTGTATTGTGTATATCTGCCACACTTGCTTTATTTATTCATCTGTTAGTGAACACTTAGGTTACTTCCAAATTTTGCTATTGTGAACAGTGCTGCAACAAACTTGGGAGTGCTAATATCTCTTCAAAATATTGATTTCCTTTCTTTTGAGCATATACCCAGCAGTGAAATTGCTGGATCATATCATTGCTTTATTTTTAGTTTTTTAACTAACTTCCAAATTGTTCTCCATAGTTGTTGTACTAATTTACATTTCCATCAGCAATGCACAAGGTTTCCTTTTTCTCCACATTCTCACCAACATTTGTCATTGCCTGGCTTTTGTATACCATTTTAACTGGGTGCCATGGTATCACATTATAGTTTGATATACACTACTCTGATAATGAATGATGTTGAGCACCTTTTCATATGCCTGCCATTTGTACATCTTGTTTTGAGAAATGGCTATTCAAATATTTTCCTATTTTTAAATTGGATTATTAGATTTATTTATTACAGTTTCTTGAGCTCCTCATATATTCTAGGTAAGAATCCCTCATCAAATGGGTAGTTTGCAAATATTTTTTTTTTTTCCCATTCTGTGGGTTGTCTCTTCCCTTGATTGTTTCTTTTGCTGTGCAGAAGTTATTTACCTTGATGCAATCCCATTTGTCAATTTTTACTTTGATTGCCTGTGCTTGTGTGGAATTACTCAGGAAATTTTTGCCAAGACTAAAATTTTTCCTGGAGAGTTTCTGCATTGTGTGTTTTTCTGTTTGTTTGTTATAAAACAGTAGTTTCATAGTTTGAGGTCTTAAATTTAAGTCTTTAATCTATGCTGATTTGATTTTTTTATATGTACTTTCAGTCTTACGCCTATGAATATACAGTATTCTCAACACCATTCATTGAAGAGACTGTCTTGTCTTTTTTTTTTTCTTCTTCTTCTTCTTTTTCTTAATATGTAGTCTTGCTCTATCACCCAGGCTGGAGTGCAGTGGAGCGATTTCGGCTCACTGCAACCTCTGCCTCCTGGGTCCAAGTGATTCTCTTGCCTCAGCTTCCTGAGTGACTGGGATTACAGGCGCCCACCACCACGCCTGGCTAATTTTTGTATTTTGAGTAGAGACGGGGTTTCGCCATGTTGGTCAGTCTGGTCATGAACTCCTGACCTCGTGATCCACCCTCCTCGGCGTCCCAAAGTGCTGAATTACAGGCATGAGCCACCGCACCCAGCTGAAGAGCCTGTCTTTTCACCAGTGTGTATTCTTTGCACCTTTGTCAAAAATGAATTCACTGTAGTTGTGTAACAAATACCTCTTTTCCTTTGAATCTTCTCAGCAACATGAGATTGTAAAGTAAACTCCCTCTTAATGTTTAGATAGCACTTACATTTAGTCAACCCCCAACATACACACTTACCTACTTAAAACTCTTCTTCTCAGAATTATTCTTTGCAGATGTCCTTTTACTTAATATTTTCCAAAACTCAGGGGTTTATTAATCTGTTCTATTTAGTCACTGGCATGCCCATCACTTTGCCCATTTGCTTCAAGCATACTGGTGCAGGTGTTCTTAGTTTCTAGAGATTCCTGAAATTCCGAAGGAAAATACCACTTTCCCTAGTACTAAACTCACATGTGGATCCTTCATCTTTACAGTGGAATTCTTCCAGGTTATATTTCTGTGGGCCTTTTAACCTATAATGACACAATTAGTCTGGCACAGAATGTCTTATGTTAAATCTGCACTTTGGCTAAAAGTACACTTCCTTTTCAACAATAAAAGACTGGATTCTTATTGCATACCTTTTCTCAGTGTCTGTGTGGTGTTTTCTAGATGATAGGTTGTTCAGGGCTACATCAGTCTATGAACATTTTTCAGATTATTTGAACAGCAAGGGTAAATGCATAACTTCCTTTTCTGTTGGATACTACTATGAACCATGCAACTAGATCAACAAGTGGTATAAAGTTAGTGGCAACAGAAATCGCTCACCTCTAACTGTACTCTGGTTCTCTTCACAATTTCCCAATATAGTAAATATCCTTAACTGCCTCCAATAGGTAAATGAATCAATAAACTCTTGTATGCAGACGAATGCTATACTGCACTAAAAAAGAAATAAATTTTCAGTACACGTAATATTTTGGATGTATCTCAAAGGAATTTCACCGAGTGAAAGATGTCAGTCACAAAAGTTACATACCTGATTTTTGTATTTTTCAATATTTTCAAAAAACCAAAATTGTAATGACAGAGATCAGAACAGTGGTTGCAAGAGGATAGGGTTGAAGGGATAACATAATAGAGTTATTAATGACGAATAAATTGTTCTGTGTCCTGATTGTGGCAGTTCTAACACAAAGGTATCTAAGTGCTAAAATTCGGTAATAAATTCAATCAAAAAAGAAATTTGAGTTTCATAATGTGAAAATATTTAGAAAAGAATAATGAAAGAGAACACAGTTGAGAGGAAACAAACAAAAAATCCCCCCAAAAGTTTAAAATAATAATAAAGTCATTAAAATTAATGACCTCACATTCATAGAAACAAGAGATGTGTAAGATTTATTATTAATCTGGGGATAATCAAGGCTGAATCTTATATAACTTTTTTGATTAGCAAGTGAAGAGAATTGTTTGCATTCCTTTTAAAACACCTGATAATACCTAGAAAAATTTACTTGTAACAATTCTGATGGGAAATATTTTTATATGTGCTTCTGTAGATCATTCACCGATAACCACAGAAACACTGACATTAAAAAAACAATTTTGGCCAGCTGCAGTGGCTCACACCTGTGATCCCAGCACTTTGAGAGGCTGAAGCAGGTGGAACATGAGGTCAGGCATTTGAGACCAGTCTGGCCAACATAGTGAAACTCTGTCTCTACTAAAAATACAAAAAATTAGATTAGCATGGTGATGGGTACTTATAATCCCAGCTACTCGGGAGACTGAGGCAGGAGAATTCTTGAACCCGGGAGGTGGAGGTTGCAGTGATCTGAGATCGCACCACTGCACTCCAGCCCAGGCAACAGTATGAGATTCCATCTAAAATAACAACAACAACAATAATAATAATAATAATAATAATAATAATAATAATAATAATTAGTAATGAAAGTTCTAATTTTATATTTATACTAACATTTTATTCTTACACAAACGCTTTTACTCAGGTGTATTCATGCCTGTGTTACAAAGAAATATGAAGAGATTTTATTTGTAATTACCCCAATCACCCTTTTTAAATAATTGATTTAGGACTAATATAGGCAGATAATATAAATATTTTATGTCTGCGTAGCTGTTTTTATTACATTTGGAGGTAATTTATGATACCTTGATGCAGCTGTTTTGTACTAAGTGTAAATTAGTTTCAGATAACATATTCTTTCAAAAAATGTCATCTTATGTGCCAAAGATAAACTCTGTGCAAAATAATTTAACTTCTCTAGGTAAATGGTAAAATCTCCATAAGTATCAGAATTAACTTCCATGAAGAGTTGAATGATGACGATAGTATTAGTAATAATATTTAAAGCTAAGATTAGTTTTGATGCTTTTGGATGCGACTTAGTGTTTTGGTTTTTGTTACAGTAAATTCTCATAACAATTTTATGGTTTATTAATATTTCCCTTTTGTAAAAGGAAATGTGAGTTACAGAGGGTTAGTTAAAGCTTTCAGAGTTTCACATATTGTCAATGTGTGCCCAAAATATTAATCTAGGCTTTCTTACTCACACTTGAATAATTTCTAAACTAGTTTCCTGAACTTGGTTCTTAAATATCTATTTCACACTAACCAAACTTTGAACATAAAGTAATGCCTCTACTTACAGTGTTAAATCTCTTGATTTATTTTTACATTGTTAATTCATTTCATACAGATGTCTATGTTTTTCCTTTAAATATATATATATTCCATATCATTCAGAATGTTCTGGGGTCTCTTCTTATTGATTTTCTAATTAGTTTTTATATTAACTTCCTTTCAAAATAATTTGTTTAATGTGTTATTTAACTTTTCTATTATACATTAATTTTGTTTATTGTGTGTGTTAGGCTGTTATGTATCTATGCCTACAGAGTGTTTTGGAATTTGCTTTTGCAAAACAGGTTTCAGGACCAAAGCAATTTAATTTTAAATTCTATGTTTGGGCTTCTTACATCACCAAATAGCATAAATATAGAATGCTCTATGCTCTCTTATAATTAAGTTTGTGTTTTAAATTTCTCTTTTGTGACTTTTATTTTCCTAATCATGTCTTGGATGGATGACAAATTACATTTCTGCTCTGTCTAGTTTAGGAAGATATTTTTCTAGGTCTGATTTCACAGAAAGTACAATTTTTTCATGCTTCTAGCTTTTGACAAGGGAATTAGTTCTCAACATTTCTCAGTAGATTTTTAGAAATATTTTAGTGAATATTATCATGTAAGCCCTAGACTCCAGAATAGTAACTTTGAAATCATAAGAAATTCTCACTTATAGTGCAATCTAGTACACACGCACACACACACAAAAAAAAACGTTTTCAACATCAAAATTTACCTTTACAATAGAAGATTCACTCTGATAAATGCTACCAAGTATAATTTACAAAAGATTGACAAAAATGGCACTCATTCAAATAAAAAATAATTATCTTTTAATTATTTTACCGACCTTATTAATAAAAGACCTAGTAAAATGCTAAGACAGTTTCAAATGACAATTTGAAAAACAAACTATGAATAACAAATTGTATAAGGAACTATTAGAGTACAATCTCTGAGTAATATACAGAACTGATTAATGATCTACACAGAGACAGTAACTTTTATGGTTGTTATATCTACTGTACGTCTGCTATTTTCATCTATCCTAGATAAAAATCAACAAGTTAACTTCTAATTGCATAAACACCATTAGAAAATAGCCCATGTAATAAACAGTAAACAAAACTTCTGCCCTATATTAATTAAATTCAAAAATACCCCAAAATAATTTAATTTAATACACTGAAACTAATTTAAGCAATTGATTTTTTTTTCCTTTTTTCCACTGTGAAAGATTATTTTAAAAACATTTTACCCAGAATTTCTGTGTATTTTTGATATGCCTAGGAGGGGTTCATTTTACATTAGCTTCCTGTGTCATATCGCTAGGTGCCCTAACCATCTATTTCCCACATTTCAGGCTAATTGCTTCAGACTTCATAGCTCAGTTTGAACACAGAGTGGGAGGATCATCAAACAGATGGATTTTGATCCTCCCACAAAGAGAATTATTGCCCCTGAAAATATATTTTATGCTTTATTTAAAATTCAATCTCTCTTTCTCTTCTACTGCTTTAAATTCAGAGAAGTCTAGTCATATTATTTATATAATCAAACTATATAAAAATTGTGGGGTCAGTAAAGAAGATTGATAAATGGAAAAAGTAAATGGAATCATATTCTTTCCTTTTTAAATAAGTTTTATAATTTAAAAAATTGTGTTTGGAAGATAGATCTGGTTTCTCATTAAATAAAAGATTGCAAAGAAATATAAACAAATGTTTAGTGAAATGCTTTGAAGTATATATATCATATTTTATATATTATCTCATATTTTAACGAGTACAGTTTCATTATTCCGGTTAAATTTTTTTTTATAGATCTTGGCTAAATCTAAAAATCCAACTTTGCCATTTCAGCACTAGCCTTATTTGAATTTGCCTAACAACAGTAGTTGCTCATGATGATATTATGTAACAACCACTAAAAAACTCTATCAAGTTTCTACAAAAGCACACAATAAAGTTGTAAAAATGAGCAACATGGTGACTTGGTATTAAGAAAAAAGTCAAATATATTCTCGTCTCTGCTTGTCACATAAGGAAATGAGTTGCTCTAGGAATCAAAGTATTTAATGTGGTTTTTTTTGTAAAACATTGTCAATTCTTTAGTATAAACATCTGTCTTCTGACACCCAAGGCAAAAGTAGTGTGCTTTCTGGAAAAAAAAAAAAAAAGTCTTTATTAAAATGTAAAATTGCTAGACTTTTACAGCAAAGTAGAGGAACAAGTATTTGTTCATTCACTTCTCCATTTTCAAATAGGCATCCAATCTTATTATATAGAACAAAAATTCCCTTTTTATTCTGCTATTTAGAATACTGCGGTGATAGTTAACATACCATGGTTTTTGTTGTTGTTTCTGTAGCCTTTTTGCACTGTTAGCTTGTGAGTAAGCCTTAACAATAATCACCCAAAATCATGAAAGATCACCAAAACATATAAAGATATTAGCTGGAAGCATTTGGATACATATATAAGTCGACCTTTTAAATTGTTATTTTATTAACTTTAAAGTTGCTTTAAAAAAGATCAATGCTTCTTCCCTCACAAAGGAAAAAGCAAAAATCTATTCTAATTTTTGAATATTTTGATAAAATTTGTTGTCCCAAGTGTGAAAAATAATCTCCAAAGAAGTTCTTTATACAATTGCTTCTTAAGCTGTCAAATATTTATGAAGTTACTTCAACTCTTTTTTGAAAATGTGTCCTTTGTTGACATACTGTGTCATTTTGCTGTGACCTATTTGTCTTTCTTTTGGTATATATGAAGTAATTTATTATGTATAATGGGAGTCCACTTTGTAAACAGAATAAATTATAAAATAATTATAATAGCATCAATTTTTAATATTTTCTAAATTGCCTTTTTATGTCTATAAAAAGGAAAACAGTAAATGTGAATGACTTGAAATAATAAAAAATAAAGTTATATGTCAAGATGTATATTTTATGTACATGTTAAGTGTATTAAAATGCATTACTGTGGTCTTGGCTTTCACCAGAACACGGGGGGCCATGTTTTTTTTTTTCATAATCTACGTTACTGTTTATTTTTAACTAAAATATTATGAAAAGTGAAATAGTATAAATATAAAAAAAAATTACTCATGTCTTGACTGCTTTTCAATTCTAGAGATTATTAGGTTTTTTGTAAGAATAAAAAATCTAAATTACATTTGATTTAGTCATTTAACTGGCTGAGGAAAGTAATATACTAATTGATCATTAGTAGTAAACACTATCTTGTTTATTAGTTCCTAGATTTACAGATTCATAAAATGGTGTTTATACTTAGCAGTGTAACATATACTTTTCCTTTAATGGTTAGAAAGCATTTATCTGCTACAAATTATTTTTTATTACAAATATTCCAAAATAATATGCCCATAAGAAACTCTGCCTGTACTCATCTCCTCATCTGTTTTTGGAGGAGAACTTTAACCTACAGAGAAAATGGCAACACAAAGCAAAACCCAAAAAGTTATAGTCTCAGAGAAGAAGAGAAATCCACCTCAGCTAGGAAAAGGGAAGGAGTATGTGCTTGGAACAATGATACATGTGGTGGAGGAACAGTAACGTTGGTGAAAGCCATACACTTAATAAACAGGTTTACAGTACCTAGGAAAACTGAGACCCATTTGGACCATCAAAGAAAGACTCAATCACTAACACAAAACTAATAAACGTGTAAGATTTCAATACAAATAACCTTGGAACATAGCTAGGAAGTCTTCAGAAGACAGATTCTCTTTGCAGAATCTCTGGAATGTAATACCCCAACATAAATAGGGAGATATAAACTATGTATTACTAGACATATCATACATTATACTGTGATTTTTGTTTGTTTGTTTGTTTTTTGTTTGTTTGTTTTGTTTTGTTTTGTTTTGTTTTGTTTTGTTTTTTCTTAGATGGAGTCTCGCTCTGTCGCCCAGGCTGGAGTGCAGTGGTGCGAACTCGGCTCACTGTAAGATCCACCTCCCGGGATCACGCCATTCTCCTGCCTCAGCCTCCCCAGTGGCTGGGACTACAGGTGCCCGCCACCACGCCCGGCTAAATTTTTGTATTTTTAGTAGAGACGGGGTATCTCCGTGTTAGCCAATATGGTTTCGATCTCCTGACCTGGTGATCCGCCTCCTCGGCTTCCCAAAGTGCTGGGATTACAGGCGTGAGCCACCGCTCCTGGCCTATACTGTGATAGGTTTTTATAGTGTATGTGTAGGGAAATATCAGACAACAAGGGAAGAAAAGAATGATTTGGAATGTAAGGTTCTCCCCCTACATGTGCAGTAATTTTGTATTATTTGAAGGAGTCCTCAGACCATTTAATAATACATATTATAAATCCTAAGATACACAAAAATACATATTATAAATCCTAAGATACACAAAAAACCTTTAAATAAGCTTAAATAATAACCTAATAAAGGAAATAAATAGAATAGTTAAAATTGATCAATCACAGAGAAAGCCAAAAAATAGGAAAAGAACAACAAAGAATAAAGAGAACAAATAGTAAACAGGTAGCAGAATGGTGTGATTTTTTTAAAGTAAATAAATGGCATAAAAGTAAAGTAAATTCTCGTAATCCATACCCAAATATATACGGTTGTATTAGTCCATTTTTGCATTGCTATTAAGAAATGCTGGACACTGGGTACTTTATAAAGAAAAGTGGTTTAATTAGCTCACAGTTCTGCAGGTTGGCTTCTGCTTGAGTTCTTGTGCGCGGGCGGGAGGTGCTCAGGACGCTTTCAATTATGGTGGAAGTCAAAGGCCAAGCAAGCACCTCACATGGCCGGAGAAGGATAAAGAGAGATACACACTTTTAAACAACCAGATCTCATGAGAATTCTATCATAAGAACAGCACTAGGGGAATGGTGTTAAACCAGGAGAAATCACCCCCCTGATTCAGTCACCTCTCACCAGGCCCTACCTCCAGCATTGAGGATTACATTTCAACGGGAGATTTGGATAGGGACAGAGATCCAAACTGTATCACCTGGTATCAAGAAATCCATTTAAAATATCAACACATAGATAAGTTAAAAGAAGGGAGAAAAGACCAGGTGCGGTGACTCATGCCTGTAATCCCAGCACCTTGAGAGACCGAGTTGGGCAGATCACCTGAGATCAGGAGTTCAGGACCAGACTGACCAACATGGAGAAACCCGTCTCTACTAAAAATACAAAAATTTAGCAGAGACTTGGAATCAACCCAAATGTCCATCAGTGACAGACTGGATTAAGAAAATGTGGCACATATACACCATGGAATACTATGCAGCCATAAAAAAGGATGAGTTCATGTCCTTTGTAGGGACATGGATGCAGCTGGAAACCATCATTCTCAGCAAACTATCGCAAGAAGGGAAAACCAAACACTGCATGTTCTCACTCATAGGTGAGAAGTGAACAATGAGATCACTTGGACTCTGGAAGGGGAACATTACACACCGGGGCCTATTATGGGAGGGGGGAGTGGGGAGGGATGGCATTGGGAGTTATATCTGATGTAAATGATGAGTTCATGGGTGCTGACGAGTTGATTGGTGCAGCGCACCAACATGGCACAAGTATACATATGTAACAAACCTGCACGTTGTGCACATGTACCCTAGAACTTAAAGTTAAAAAAAAAAAAAAGATAGTAAAAAGAAATATGAATCTTCAAAATAAATAAATAAATAAATTAACCTATCAAATGAAAAAAAAAAAAAATTAGCCAGGTGTGGTGACGCATGCCTGTAATCCCAGCTACTTGAGAGGTTGAGACTGGAGAGTTGCTTGATTCCGGGAGGCGGAGGCTGTGGTGTGCAGAGATCACACCATTGCACTCCAGCCTGGGCAACAAGAGTGAAAGTTCATCTCAAAGAAAAAAAAAAAAAAGAAGGGAGAAGAAAAATATCATTTAATCACACACACACACACTCATATCTATGTATGTATAATATGTACATGATATATACATATTATATACATATAATATATATATATATATATAATTTCCAGCATAAGCAAAATAGTGAGACCCTATCTCTATAAAAATATTTAGAAATTAGCCCAGCATATTGGTATATGCCTATAGCTCTAGCTACTGGGAAGCTAAGGCAGGAGAATTGCTTAAGCCCAGAATTTTAAGGCTGCAGTGAACTATGATTATGCCTCTGCACTACAGCCTTGATGATAGAGCAAGACCTTGTCTCTAGATAGATAAATAAATGGAATCAACCTTAAATAGAAAGCACCAAGTCAAGATGGTTTCACTAGTGAATTAAAGTAGAAGTAACAGTAATTTTCAATAATCTCTACCAAAAAGTAGAACCAGAGTGATCACTTCCTAATTCATTCTATGAGGTCAGGATTCCCCTAATACCAAACCCAAATAATGTCATCTCAAGAAACCAAAACTACCAGTTGAATGTCTCTCATGAATACAGACACAAAGCACATTTAACAATATTTAAAGAGAATTATATACCATAGCCACATGGTATTTATTACTTCTAAGGAAATCTCATTCTACATTTGAAAATTAATCCTTATAATCTACTGTATCAACAAGCTCAACAAGAAAAATGGTAATATAAAATGAAGCAAATAAAACTGTTATCAATATCAAACAGCTATAAATGTAACAAACTCTCAGCAAACTATTACAGGAAATTTCCTCAATTTGATAAAGTATATCTACAAAAAGCCTACAGTTAATATTATACTTAATAGTGAGACACAATGATTTTCTCCTAAGATCAAAAACAATTCTAAGAAAATCGTTTTCAAATGCTATTAACATACACACATACATACACATACATATAGGTACCTATGTGAGGAGATGGATGTGTTAATTCCCTTGACTGTAATAATCATTTTGTTATATATTTGTATATCAAAATAGTGTTTCACAACACACATACACACAGAGATATATGTGCATGTGTATGTGTGGTATTAAACATGGTATGTACATATTATATATATAATATACATATTACATATATGTATATAATGAAAAAAATGAAAACAAACAAAAAAGAACAAGGCTAGGATGTCCTATCTTATAACAAACAATTCAACTTCCTATTGAAAATTTCACCTGCTAAAATTAGACAAGAAAAAAAGAACAAAAATGTGTACATATTAAAAAGCCAGAAACAAAACTCATTATTTATCTTATTTTTGGATAATACAATTGTTTATGTAGAAATCCTCAAATAATTACCTGAAATTTCTCTAAATTGAGAATGAGTTTCACGAGAGAGAATGATATAAGGTGAATATAGAAAAATAGTTTTCTTATATACCTACATTAATAATGTGGTTTTACATCTAAGAAGAATTACATTTACATAGCAACACCACCACTACAATGAAATCTTTAGGTTTAAATTTAACAAAATATGTATAGAATCTCCATGTGGAAAACTGTAAAATTCTGATTAAAGAAACAAAAGATCTAATTACATTATATGCATTTTATTGCATTGGAAGAATAAATTTTAAGATGCAAATTTTTTTTCCAATTGACACTATAAATTCAAGGTCATGTCAGTCAAAAATCTCAGCCACTAGTTGTAGATATTCACAAACAGATTTAATGTTAATATAAAATGAAAAAAAAAAAAAAAAAAAAAAAAAAAGAGAAAAAAGAAAAAAACTAAAAAAAAAAAAAAAAGAGAGAGAGAGAGAGAGAATAACAGAGTTAGAGAATTGGAGGATTCGTACTACCTAAATAGTAGAATTACTATAAACCTAAAGTAATTAAAGTACTGTATTGGCAAAGAATAAACTCATAGATGAAGGGAACAGAATAGAAAGCACAGGAATAGATGCACACAAGTATAGTAAACTAATTTTTGATCATGGTGAAATGGCAATTCAATTTAGAAGAAATATTCTTTTTAATAAAATTTCCTGAAATATTTGAAAGCCCATATGTAAAAAATGTGAACCTCTAAACAGCCTCATATTTTATACAAAAGTTTACTCAAAATGCTCACAGATTACTTCTAAATTTTAACACTATAACAAATCCAGAATAAAACAAAGGAGAAAATCTGTATGACCTTGTGTTTGGTGATGAGCGTTTAGATTCAATATCAAAAGTACAGCCAATGAAAGAAATAATTGATAACTTGGACTTCATTTAAACTAAATTTGTTTTGTGAAAGACACTAGTGGAATAAAGCCAAGCCACAAAATGACAGAAATTAAGTGCAAAACAGGTATCTGAGAAGGAATTATATCCAAATTATACACACAAAGCCCTTCAGACTCAAAAGTAAGAAATTAACTCAATTAAAATTAAAATTTTAGCCAATAATATAAGCAGATAACTCACTGAAAAAGATCAACAAGGGAAATATAAGCATCTAAAAAGATAATCAACATCTGTCTTTGTCAACAAAGGCTACTATAACAAAATACTATCGACTGGGTGGGCTAAAAAACAGAAATTTATTTCTCACACTTCTGGAGGCTGTGAAATACAAGATCAAGGTGATTGCCAGTTTTCTGCTGAGGACTCTCTTTCTGGCTTGCAGACAGCTGACTTCTCATTGTGTTCTGACATGGTGGAAAGAGAGCTGCTAGCAAGCTTTCTGGTGTTTCTTCTTAGAAGGACATAATCCCAACATTAGGGCCTCACCCTCATGAACTTGTCTAATACTAATTATCTCCCAAAGGCTACATTTCCAAATGCCATCACACTGGAGGTTAGGGTTTCCATACATGTATTTTGGGAGGACAAAAATACTCAGTCCAGAACATCCCTTGTCATTAGGAAAATGCAAAGTGAAACAGCAATGAAATACCACTGTACTTTTACTTGAATGGCTAAAATAAAAAAATCTGAACAATGTGGAAGAGGAACTTTTATTTATTGCATATGGGTAATTAACCTTGGTTAAATTATTTGATCGTCTTTGGAAGAATATTTGGCAATTTCTCACCGAATTAAACATAGTCTTAATATGACAAAACAATCACACCCAAAAGTATTTACACAACTGATCCAAAAACCTATCTCGACACAACACAGCACACAAATGTGTACTGGAGTTCTATGCATCATTATCAAAATTGGAAACAATGAAAATGTCCTTTATTAGGTAACTGGTTACATAGTCATACAATGGATTACTATTCAGTAATATAAAGGAATAAGTTCTCAAGACACGTAAAGACGTAGATAAATCTTCAAGGCATATGTTAAATGAAAGAAGCCAGTCTTAAAAGACCATATATGACTCAATTAATATCACACTTTGGAAAACAGCACACTCCAGAGACAGTAAAAGTAAACAAATCAGTGGTTGCAGCTTTCAGTGGGAACTGAGAATTTAGGTGGTAATGTAAAGGCAATTTGTTAGGACAGCAGAACTATTCTGAACAATACTTTAATGGTGAACATACAATGCCACACTTTTTTTTTTTTTTTTAACTCATGAAACTTTATAGGACAAAGAGTACATCTCGATATATACAATCTTAAAAAACAAATACGAAAGCACACATTTGGTCGATCAATGTGTTTGAGGCTGACCTTATCACATAAGCCCTTTAAAAGCAGAGTTCTCAACCACTTGCCACTGACAAGAAGTCTGAGAGACTTCTTCCATCTGACTCAAATGAAAGAACATACTGGTGTGGTGAATTGCTTACTGGGGGCAACATCAATGGAATCTGAGACTGGTCACTGGCAGACGAGAATAACCTCCATTTGGTAGCCAGTACATAGAAAGGGACCCTCACTCTACAATCACATGGAACTAGATTCCATTAAAAAGATGAATTAATTTGGAGGTGAACTTATTTTTTAATGTCTCCAGAAGAAAATTCAGCCTAACACTCTGATTTCACTCTTGTGGTCCTCTGACCGGAAAACCTAGCTGCAACTTGCCAGACTCCTGACCTTCAGAGCTCTGAGGTATTAAGTATGCTGTTCTCAGCTGCTAAATTTGTAGTGGTTTGCCACCATGCAGTAATAAAAAAAAAATAAAAAAATATATAATAAATAAATAAATATATCAGCAACAAGTAAATATTACTTAAAGAATTTCAAATAGTGAAGGTGAAAATAATGTGGGAAATAGAAAATCCCTACTAATACCTGCCTTAGTTTGGTTTGTGCTGCTATAATGAAGTAACTGAGACTAGATGACTTTAAAATAACATAAATGTATTGGCTTACAGTTCTGGAGGCTGGGAATTCTATGGCCAAGACTCCCTATGACCAAGACTCCAGGAGGTTTAATGTCTGCTGGGGCTATTCTCTTCCTCCAGGATGGTGTCTTGCACATAACAGTCTCTGGGTGGGAGAAAGCCTGGAGATTCCCATGACAGAGAGCAGAAGGGCGGAGAAACAGAGACAGAGAGGAAGAGAGAAAGTGAGAGAGCACATAATTCTGAAATCCTTTTTCTAACATTTTTAAACCCACCCATGTGGGTGGAGTTTTCATGGTCTAATTACCCCTTAAAGTTTCCCCCTTTATTCCATTATATTGGCAATTAAATTTCAGCATGAGTCTTGCAGAAGACAAAGGTTGACCACAGTGACACCACAGTAATAAATGCTTCACGTACATCCACAGTTTAATGATAAAATTAACATCCAAAAATTTAAGGAGAAACAAAATACTTTTGTAGATTCAAATTATGCCGCTTGGCGCTGTGGCTTACACCTGTAAACACAGCACTTTGTGAGGCCTAGTTGGGCGGGCCACCTTTAGTCAGGAGTTTGAGACCAGCCTGACCAACATAGTGAAATCTTATCTCTATTAAAAATACAACAATTAGCTGGGTGTGGTGGCACGTGCCTGTAAATCCAGCTACTTGGGAGGCTGAGGCAGGAGAATAGCATGAACCCGGAAGGCAGAGATTGCAGTGATCTGAGATTGTGCCACTGAAGTGCAGCCTGGGCGACAGAGAGAGACTCCATCTTATGAAAAAAGAAAACTTCTTCAAAATATTTATTAATTACTCCAATGTTTGTAACAAATGTCTACAGATTCTTTGGTACTGCTCCTTCCAGGATATGGAGTTCAATTTTCTTCCCACTGAGTATAGGTTTGACTTACAACTCATTTACAATGAAAGGGGTATGGACATAGAAAAATAGTAAGTTTACTGTAGAGAAACTTGGCAGTTTCTCTACCTTACCCAATGTGATAATCATTAATTAATCAAAATTAGGATCATAAATCATGTCATATTGATAGCATATATTCCCTGATTTGATGACATAAGGGCATCATCTTTTTATTCTTCCCCAGAATAATCATAAGAAAATATTGGGCAAAATTAAATTTAAATACGTTTTAAAAAATACCAGGTGTGGTGAGTCTTACCATGTTTCTATTTATTCACCAGTCTGCCTTCTGGAGAAACTGATGGGTCTGGGGGAAGAAGTCCACAGGCTTAACCAAGAAGATCACATGCTTAACCGAGTAGTAGACCTGACTAAAGCCTTGTATCTGATGCTTTAAGCACTATTAAAGCAGATGAATAAGGTCTCAGCTCTCACTGGGAGGCTTATGTAATATCTAATACACAGGTAAGAAATCCTCCATAGCATAGTCTTCAACTTGGGACCCTACTTCACAAAGAACTTGTGAGATGAGCACGTAACAATGAGATCTACTAGTCAGATTATGTACCACACTATACAAAAACCTCAATATGATGCTATATTCTCAAACAAAAGGCCATATGGTACTTTCACCCTGGAGGTAAAACAGGACTCAAATTACCATCACTTCCAGTGATTCAGCTGAGCACTTGTGCTTCCCATTCCCACAAATATTGGCTCTGTATATTTGGAAATACTACTCCCCAAGACACCTGCACTTTTCCCCACTAACAAAGTGAGGATGTCAGTGATTTACCAGTTGCAGCTGCTGACAAAATATTTTGGACTTTTTACTGACAGATGAAAAAAAGAATCCCCATAACGCAGAGTATAATCAGCAGGAGGAGACAGAACTGCTTTTACAAAATGGTGAAAGGAAGAAATACATGTGCAATCTAAGTAATCCACTTATGTGCCTCCTAACGTTCCTTTGATCCATTTTTTTAAGTGTAAATGAACATATACAGCAAACTGATCTGAGAAGGATAGAAGGATCAAGGTTTGAACAATGAAGATTCGGGACACAGCATGTGTAGACCTGCCTAAGTGAAAGATTAAGGATAATTTAGACTAGATAATGGTTGGGGGAGATGCGTACTCATTTCAGGGCAGAGATCAGCTGAAGTGTTGGGGGCCTTAGTTCACTCCACTAACCTTATTCAGGCAAAATGGCACATAGAAACCATGGAGAAGCTGTACCACAAACCAATATGGAGAAAGAGTGGCATAAGTTGTACACCGTGGTGTTCATTAAAATATCCTGTAAACCTCTAATGACAGAAAATGTATTTGACCAAGCAGCTGCTCTGTGAAGTCTCACGCTGGGTTTACACGGAGTCCACACTTCCCCTGGGCTGTTCCCAGACAATGATGATGTTCAGAAGGGATATCATGCAGGTTCATTTCTGAGAGAGATAGAATTCCATGGATGGTTAAAGTTGACTCAAAGACTCCTTGGTTTCCCTCACATAGGTATCCATCCATATCTAATCTTGTCTTCATAATCTTTTAGAGAATCTTTCAGAGACCAACATATATTAGAATTAATAAATTATAGATTATGAAAATATTTAAATTTACTGGATAATTCCACATTATTTAGAAGGTGATCCTACCAAGATTATATGTTAGAATTAATTTGACTTAACCATTTTACCAACATTGTATTTTCAGATCTTTAGTCTGTGACAATATGTTACCTTTCAAACCCTGTCCAATTTCAGCTTTACTTGCATTTTTCTAATTTCTGTTATATGTGAATGTATTTTTCTCTACGTGTTGACCATTTGTATTTTCTTTTATGTAAAGGCCTGCTTTCTAAATGTTTATCAATATTTCTATTAAGTTTTTTATAGTTTTCTTATTAATTTACATAAGTTGTTTACATAATCTTGATAGTAATCTCTCTTTAGAAATATGTGTGGTGATACTTTTTTGGTGTTTGTGGCTTGTGATTTCACTTTTTTTTTTTTTTTTTTTCAAAACAGAGTCTCATTGTGTCACCCAGGCTGTAATACAGTGGGACCATCTCTGCTCACTGCAACCTCCGCCTCCCGGATTCAAGTGATTCCTGTGCCTCAGGCTCCCAAGTAGCTTGGATTACAGGTGCGCACCACCAGCACACCCAGTTAATTTTCGTAGTTTTAGCAGAGACGAGATTTCAATATTTTGGCCAGGCTAGTCTAGAACTCCTGACCTCAGGTGATCCACCCACTTTAGCCTTCCAAAGTGCTGGGATTACAAGCGTGAGTGTTGCGGGAGGCCTGATTTTACATTTTAGATAATGGCTTTTGATGAATGAAAATATTTCTTCTACAATGGTCAAATTTTTTGACTTTTTCATAAATGTTTCATGATTGATTTGGTGTATTTAACAAAGTTTTTTCTAACACAAGTGCATAAAGATCATCTATTATTTTGTCTATAAATGTAAACATTTTTGACTTTTTAGTTCTCAGACCTTTTGAGATATATATTTTGGAATTTTCAACTGCTTGTTTGTTTTCTATATAAATACCCAAATGATCTGGCACTTTATTTTAACATTATTTTTTCCCAATTATCCGAAATCTAAAATAAGTCATATGAAAATTCACAAGTAAAATAAATATGCATCTTTCCTGGTTCTTTGTTATATTCATTGTATCTATTACTTTATTCATATGCCAAGTTACACTGTCTTGCTTACTGTATTTTTGTAATAGTTCTTGTTATCTGGAGGAGCAAGTCTTGATATTATTTCCTGTTTTTTATGTATATTTTAGCATCTCCTTATTGAGTTATATAATATATTTTCATTATCATTTCATAAAATTATGCATTAATTTGATTATATTTTACAACTTTATGCTACTAGTTTTTTTAGTTAATAGACATGGAATTTATCTGTATTTACGTATTCCTCCCTAATAAAGATTTAAAATTTTTAATGTTTTCTCCTACTTTGTAATACATGGTGCCTGGCAGATAACAGTTGTTCAGTATGTTTGTGATATTGACGATGGAATTTGAATAAGCAGGTGTTATTGATATCTATTAGTTAATTATTTGTATCTAAAAAATAGAAAAGTTCCGTTTAACTCCAACTGGTTCTAGCTTTTTTGGAACCCAGTAAACAGATAGTGGCCCAGAGAAGTCCTGATAATATGGGCCCAGGATTTCCTTTCTTTAGCCTTCTCCCACTATACCTCAGTGTGTTTATAATTTGAATGTTCTGTATTGCATATTTTTTATAAGTAAATTAATATTTTCTAAATTATCTGGTCATATTTTTTGTTGTAATGATTGTAAATGTAAAGTATACTAAAATGTTCCTCTATCAACTTTGTGCCACGAGACTAAGAGTCAACACAGATTTGTATTCCTGATATGTAAGTGTGGACATAATAATTATTTAAATTATTTTCAGTGATATATTAAAAGTTCATTTCCAAAAAAAATCAATTGAATTTATTTATTAAACATAATTTTTCAAATCAAATTAAAGCAAAGAAAGATGAGTGTGTGCCAGTTATCAATTTATTGATTCTAAGCTCCAATCCCATGCACTCTTCATTGACTACTTTGCGAAATGGAGACCCTGTAAGCATTTTTCTATTGTAACTGTTGCTAACTGTTGGCAGTTGAGAACATTCTAGGGACAGAGAAGAAAGAAAGGCTTTTTTTTTCCCCTTGGTTCCAGTGTTTAATTATTTTCTTCTTTCTTGTTCTATGTATCTATGAGCAGTGGCCTTTACCTCCAGGAGTTTCAGCGACATCTCCTTGGATGAACTCTCAATAAGGCTCAGAGTTGCCCCAGCAATTGACTTATCAGCCTTGGACTACCAGAACCTCACCAGGATGTCTTCAACTTGCCAGATCCTGCTAAGCTTCCCTACTTACCAGCCTAAACCCATAGGTTCCACTATGAGAGGCTTTGAGTTTGTCATTTCTGGCTTGTAGATTCTTGTGTGCCAGTCTTGGCCAGCTGACTTTGAACCAGTTATGATTGGACAACTCAGTGAATTTCTCCTCCATCTTGTGAGTTTTAACCACACCTTCTCTTTCCAGGTCTGAATTCCAACCTTGAGGGAGATACTTCTTCAAGTTTATATATTTTTGGATATTCTCCCTCAGATCCAGAGTGTTGCCTTGTGTGCTCTTTACCTTTTTAAAATTAATCACCTATTATATAATAATTAAAAAGTATTTCGTTCAAATTACTGTGTGAGTTTGGTCTCCTAATTGAATCCTGACTGATATGTTACTATTTCCTGATTCTTCATATTCACTAAAACCATTAAAAAATATTATTCCTCATGTAGTTTCCTCTCAAATTTTACTTATCATATTCTTATATTATAACCTAGCATTTTATATTCTTAAATTATTTGATATTATTCTTATATTTATTTACATTTGTGTACATTTGTATAATTATGATATAGCTTTCAAAATTTATCCTGTGTAGGCTGATTATAATGGAGATTTGACTGCCATGAAAGTAAAGTTCCTTTTTCTTTATAAATTCACTTAGATAATTTGTTTATTGAACAATTATATTTCCACTTTAACTTGCATAAGTCGGTAATTATATTTGCATATGATTTTCCCAGTGGGAAAGCAAAAACATAGAACATGTCAATTTCATGAAGGATTGTGTACTTTATTGATGGAAACATTTGTTTTTTCTATGTGGGAGGAGTGAATTACGCAAATTAAGAAGTGAAATATGTATCCCATATTTAAACATGAAGTTGTATTAATTCCACAACTATTTCTATATAAAAAGGCATGACGTTTTCCTAAAAGTTTCTAATATTTATATTATTTATGAATTCATCCGTGTCACTCCAAATTACTCTTCTAAATTTTGTAAAAGCTTTTAGAGACGTTGGATTTTCTTTTTCCAACTCAGAGTCACTGAGAGATGCTGAACATCTTCTGATAATCCTCAACTTTTTAAATAAGTATGGGTTTTTGAAAATATTAAACTGAGTTTTGTCTTTAAAAAATACTCCTCGGGAGGCTGAGGCAGGAGAACGGCGTGAACCCGGGAGGCAGAGCTTGCTGTGAGTGGAGATGGCGCCACTGCACTCCAGCCTGGGCGACAGAGCGAGACTCTGTCTCAAAAAAAAAAAAAAAAAAAACTCCTAATACTTTCAAGCTACTCATATTTCAGAACTATACTATATGGCTGGAAATGCTAAATATTAATAGATGATCCCAAAGAAATGTACAAAGTATTAATCATGATTTTTCATTTGAAGATATTTCTTTATTACTACTTGCCAACTTATGTATATATTGGGACTAGATTATAATTATACAAATATGTTATACTCAGTAAATATTTATTTCTTCTGATTATCAATCTATTTTAAAAACAAAACTTATCTTTCATTATTAATATTAATGTTAATATTATTTTTGTTTGGAGAGGTGTTATAAGACTCTTGTGAAAGATAAATAAACAAATTTCTCCAAGAAACTTGGAAATGGCACAGTGATGTTGGCAAGATGTGATACATTATCACCTTCAGATCTCTTTCTGTAAGATAAATAAAAAGCTATCTATTAAGAAATGTTTAGTTTTTATGTATAAAATACAAGTAATATAGTTTAAGGGCCCTTGCAATAAAAGACACTGAATCCTTTTTCTATGTGTTGAATATTTTTCATGCTTCATTTTACACACTCTCATCCCCACCTTTTGTGATCACTAGCATACTGACAGATAATATTTGAGAGTTATCATGAAAACTCCTTGCTCAGCTGTATCTCAAATCTTTTGCTTTATGCCTTGGACAGCCTCTCTACCATGTGGATGCCTGCAGGAGCCTGCTCAGCCATACTGCCACATGCACTGTGAATACAGAGCTGATTTACAGCTGGGCTGAAAAAGCTTCATCTCTGTCTCTGGGGATTCCTGGGTATCCCGTTTTTGACTCTTAGCTAAGGTAAGTGCAAGACTTATGATGTGCAGTTTAAAGTTGAAACTCTCCTGATGATCTCCAAATCAGTTTCTTTACTGGTAGTTTACTATGAGCCTGATCAGTTAAGTCAGCTTTCTTGATTTAGTGGCCCGTGGTGTACTGCAAACCCTCACTAGATCTTCTGCGTTGAGCTCTTTGGCAACCAAGATTCTTCACTCAGAAGTTGGTAGTTCAAGCTGCAGAAAAAACACTGTCTACATGTGTGTGTGTGAGAATAAGGCCTCTCGGAGCTGGTGCATGGAATGTCTCCAGGACCTGATACTTTCTGCACTCTTTTTCTCTTACTGGAGCATATTGTTTGCCTTCAAATATGACCTTTATGCAAGTATGCTCAGTGGTGTCTGCTTAATCCTTTCGATTATTAAAACTTCGGAACTCTTTGCATGTATGAACTTGGAAGTGGAAAGGATATAATAATTCTGGGACAAAATTTGATCCATGAGCAGCAAAAGTCAATTGATATATATTCACTTCATTTGTGTCTCAGATGGACAATTCTGGGATGCATGGTAAAAAGTCACTTGGACTATCCCAGCAACAATGATGTCCATTTTAGCACAGAAATAAGCAACTCATTCTTCACCCTTAAATGGATTTTTTCTCTTTTATTCTTCCCAGTCTTTCTACTTCTGGTCATTGGCATAGGTTCTCCAAATGAATTACCTGAGTGTAGTTCCTAGATTCAGATTCTGTTTTGGGAGCAAACCCAAGCTAAGACAAGTTAATAAATCAATTTTGTTATTTTTCGCATTTTTTATGACATATTATTCTTTATTATCAAATGGTAGATTTATGTGAAATTTGGAAATGTAACCTATGCAAGTATGTAATCATTATTGAGCTCTTGTAAAATCTAAATTTATGTCAAATTCTGGATGAAAATCATTCTGATTAGTAAATTATCTTCTCTATTTTAGCATTCATTATTCACTTAAGTGCTCCTGCAGTATTATGGAGGAAGAATCAGCTTGTAGAAAAAAAAACCTTATAAATTGAAAGAGGACTAGTTATTAGCAACAATAGATAGCAAACTGCAATGAGTCTTAGCCTAAAAATTCTAAAAAGAAATTGAAATTAGATCTTTATATAAAACAAACCCATCAACTTAAAATAACATACATGTAAATATGTTTTACTTTTAATACTATGAAATTTTAATACTATGAAACCTGTTAAATGAAAAAGTTGAAGGCCAGGAATTATAGATGGAAATAAAAACAATTCACCAAAAAGAGAGAAAAATATTCAAAATATTATAGTAAAATAAAAGAAGAAATCAGTAGTCCATTTTGGTCAACCAAGAAAATATTTTGTGATAAGAAAATAACAATAATTGTCCATGTATTTAAACATGGTTTTAATTAAAATGCTAGACAAAAACTACTTAGAATTTATGAAGAAGTTTTTCAAATAGAAGTTAAAATATATTATATTATTCAGAACTAGAATAAACATATATAAATTTTGACTCATTTAAAATACATGCTACAAATTTAAGGCTAACAACTAAAATAATAGAAGTGTAAATTATAAAGCATTTAATGCAGAATAAGAAAAAAAGAAGCAAAAAGAGGAAGTCTTTAGAGCAAATGAAAAATGCCATTAACCCAGTATTAAGGTAGGACACAGAAAATGTATGCTATACATTCATTGCTGGTGGGAATGTAAATTGATACAGGTATTTTAATGAGTAACTTAATAAGTCTGATAGAATTTAAAATTCCCATGCCTTTTGATTCAGTAATTCCTAAATATATATGCTAGAGAAACACTTGTTCACATATACAAAGAGACGCATACAATAATGGGCCTAGGAAATAGTGATTATAATTCAATATAATTCAAACAATCTAAACTTCCATGTAAAGGAAATTTATAAATAAAATATTACATATTATTCCCCCCCCACACACACACACAGATTTTATTCAGCACTTTACATAGTTTACTCTTTCTTACTTTATCTTATTATGCCTATATACATAGCATAATGGATATATATATTTCCATTGAGAGATGGACATATATATACGTGTGTGTGTGTGTGTGTGTGTGTGTGTGTGTGTGTGTGTGTATATGTAGGCTCTCTCATTATCCGAAAAAAAGCCACTAGTTGTAGCACATGTATCTTACAGTGAATTTAAAACAAAACTCAAATCTTAATTCATATAGTTTAGGAAAATATTTAACTTTTGAGACACAGTCTCAATCCAGCCATTAGGAATTATGTCTGCCTATTATCATGGGCAATTAGAACAAAACTTGATATAGGAAAATCCTCAGTGCTTAGATTATGTTAATACATCAATATTGAGATTATGTCAATATATCAATATTTATTCCAATTGCTCCATCATAATGGGAAGAGATAGCGTCTAATGACTGTATTGAGACCATGTGTTAAAAGTTAAATATTTTCCTAAACTACATGAGTTAAGATTTGAGTTTTGTTTTAAATTCACTGTAAGACACATGTGCAATATCTAGTGGCTTTTTTTTTTTTTTTTTCAGATAATGAGAGAGTCTACATTGATATCCATTATGCTATTTATATAAGGAATATAGAAAATATAAACCATAATTTTACATTAGGATCATTGTATATGTTTAAGTGTAAGTTATTTTGCTAGCCAGTTTTAGATATTTGAAAACAATTTCGTTTTTAATTCAATTTTCCTCTGAGTTCTAACCCAAGCAACCATAATGTGTAAGGCAATGGGACAATGGACAGCATCCAGCAGGGATACCTGAGAAAAGAAAAAGTTGAAATGGGAGTCTGAATGACTTTTCTAGATCTACTTATTTAAAACTTAGGAGATCATAACATATTAAGGTAAAGTAACTTCTAAGTTTCTTTTTGAATCCCACATGAGATTTACAAAAATAACCTCTACTTTATTAAGTTGGTGCAAACATTATTGAGGTTTTTGCCTTTGAAAGTAATGACAAAAACTGCAATTACTTTTGCACCAACCTAGTAGATTTTTAAAAAATGTATTTATCCAGAGTATATTCTACTGAATGTATTTCTTTTAAATTTATCTACTTTTTTTGTGTGAAATTGCATCAAAATTTAAATGTGTCTTGTTCTGTGGTTGATTGTTGAAATACTTTACATCTCCTGTAAATAAAGAAGAAAGCAAACATGTATCCATATGAATAAAAGTAATTTGACCATACTTCTACTAGAAAAAGTGTAATATAACATTTTTTTAAATGTTTCTAGTCTTCATCAAGTACAAGTGGATTTAGTAGCAGTATTTATAAATGCAGCAACCTCAAGTCTGAGGTCATTTCAACTTCTTGCCTTAGAGCAGACGAAAAGAAAAAGGGACAGAGACAGAGAAAATACGATTTTGTTAGCATTATCAAGAAGGAGGAAGGTAAAGTAGAAGGATAAAAAAGTTAGATACAGGTGGGGTCTTTCCTAACCTCTCACTCTCACTTTTATTTTTGCTACTTTTCTTTTTTTTCCCTATCATTTTGTGTGTAAAAAGTTAAGGCAGCATCCATGTTTCCAAGAAACTTTTCCTTACACTTTTCATCAACCATCGTTATTTTAGATCAAAGTGAACTTCTATTAAGCCTAGACAAACTATTTGAATCGGGTATAAAGTCAAACCCTTCCCACTAGTGTCTTCTACTCCTATCCATACTTTACCGTAAAACACAAATCTGATTCTATTGTCATCCACCTTAAAAATCTTCTACTTCTTATCGTTTACAAATGATTAAAAACTTCAGGGCATGTTATCCCAATTTCTTTACAGTCTGGCTCTTTATAACTTTCCCTGCTTCAGCCCTGGTGTTTCCTATGTATCCTAATTATATTCCTTTCTGTATTTCTTCTACTTGCGAGGAATCTACCATAGCATGTATTGTGGAGTGTGTGTGTGCGTGTGCACCTGTGTATGTCTATATACATATACACACACTCATATATATATATGAGTTGTTTTGAATGTAGTTGTGTTTCAATACAACTTTATTTACAGAATAACTTTTTTCATATATATATGAGTGTGTGTATATGTATATGTGTGCATATTTACATATTTTTGTTTTCCATTATTCTCTGAGCAACATAAGGCAGTGCCTTCTGAACATTGTCTAGATTGGCAAAATGTAGGGGAACTTCAATATTTGTTAAAGGATTACCTTTAAATGATTATGAATAAGTGAATGGATGAATAAATGACACCTACCACTTCAAATATTCAGACCTATGAAGACCGTATTTTTCATTATTTTCTAAAAAAACTTCTTTAAAATATAATGATAGATGTTATCAATGACATTATCTCATAAGTTGGTAAAACTATTGTACAAAGCAATATGACATACGCAAGAATAGCCATAAAAATATGCAAACTTTCTGGCCCAAAAGTGTGACTGCTAGAATTTATTACAATACTCCTCTTAAGCTATAGAAAAAGTAGGGAGAAATCGACACTGAAATATCAGACACTTATGTTAACCACAGACATTAGAAAGATTTTCTTCTCTAAGAGATATAGAAAAATCCTAGGTGCTGAGACTATGTCAATGCATCAATATTTAGAATTCAGAGAAAAATTGAATTAAAAATGAAAAGTCTTCAGCTATCTAAAACTGGCTAGCAAAACAAACTTAAGCATATACAGTGATCCTACTGTAAAATTATGGTTTACATTTCCTGTATTCCTGAAGCAATCCTGATGATGAAAGTTTATTTTAAAAAATTCTGAAAAATATGAACTACACAGAAGTAATCACTAAAATGCATTTGCGGCTATTTATTGTCTATTACAACACTCAGCTCTGTCTTCATAGCCTGATATCAGCCAAAACAAGATTTTTGTTTGTTTGTTTTTTTAGACAAGGTCTCGCTCTTTCGCCCAGGCTGGAATGCAGTGGTGCAATCTCGGCTCGCTGCAACCTCTGCCTCCTGGGTTCAAGCGATTCTGGCGCCTCGGACTCCCAGCAACTGGGATCACAGGCCTGCACCACCATTCCCAGCAGTTTTTTTGTTTTGTTTTGTTTTGTTTTGCTGATATTTTTAGTAGTGATGGGGTTTCCCCATATTGGCCAAGCTGGTCTGAAACTCTCGACCTCAGGTGATCTGGCCGCCTTTGCCTCCCAAAGTGTTGGGATTACAGGTGCTAGCCACCACAGTCAGCCAAGTATTGCTTTAAATGTAGTTGTGTTTCAATAAAACTTTATTTACAGAATAACTTTTTTCTTTTGCCTTAGATATTTATTTTTCTATACGTTTGAAAAGAATTTTTTTAAGCAAAATGCCGAAGGTAAATAACCGTTCTCATCTTGAAGAGGGAGCCAAGAGGCTTTCTCAGAAATTCTTTGGGCAAGTGAGGTCAGCTGGTTTCCAAGGCCGTTGGGGCAGCCTGATTCTCCGTCAGTGTTGATAAGACTTCCTAGAACATTAGCTCCTTAAAGGACCTCCAATACTGAAACTATCTCATTTTACAGATGGAAAAAGTAATGCTCACACCAGAGAAGAGTCAGCCCAAGGTCATCTAGGATCAGTATCACATCTAGGATTCAGGACGAAGGACCTCCAGCTAACCTGCCTTCCCTGGAACCTCACTGAGTTCTTTAACTATGGCTGTGTTTTCAAAGGAGAACTGGGGTTGCTGTTGGTATCACTTTTAAACGCCTGCTTTTGTCATGGAGACCATGAGAATTTCACTCTTCAGCTGGAAATTTACCTGGCTGCACAGTGCTCAGGCACACACAAGCTTCAGGGCTAACCAGGCCAAGGTAAAGGATTTGCCAAGGCCAAGTGCTGGAACCCACTTCCTGTTTTGAAACAAACAAGAACTTCCACCTGTATTTGAACTGGGTATGTATATTAATTAGTTTGGCAACTGAGATTTTTTTCTTGATGATCAAAAGTCCTAACTGGCCATTAAATATGTCTTTTTTTTTTTTTTTTTTTTTTTGAGAAGGAATTTTGCTCTTGTCTCCCAGGCTGGAGTGCAATGGCACAATCTTGGCTCATTGCAACCTCTGTCTCCCTGGTTCAAGCAATTCTCCTGTCTCAGCCTCCCAAGTAGCTGGGATTACAGATGTCTGCCACCACGCCTGGCTAATTTTTGTATTTTTTCGTAGAGACAGGTTTTCACCATGTTGGCCAGGTTGGTCCTGAACTCCTAACCTCAGGTAATCCACCTGCCTCGGTCTCCCAAACTTCTGGCATTACAGGAGTGAGCCACCGCTCCTGGCCAAATATGTCTTTAAAATAATAATAATAATAATAATAATAATAATAATAATAATAATAATAATGACTTTTTAATACAAGTAACCTGAGTATGCAAAGTATTTCTAGACTTGGGGTTCTTAAAATGAGGAAAAAATAGCAAAAGCATTATTTGGCAGCTCCTAGAATAGGTCAAATATGAAATAACTAATAAATTGCAGATAGTAGTGTGCTCTACAGCGAAAAAAAGATAGAGCAAGACAATGGATTACAGAAAAGATGAAGTTTATTTTAGATGGAGTATTAAGTGACAGATTCTATAAGGAGGTGAAAATTGACCAGACAACTGAAACAAGTAAAAAAGCCATACTAATATCTCAGGAAAAATTACTGCAGGAAAAAAAGAAAAAAATAAAATGACCCTGTGTCAGAGGGAGTTTGGGCTGGCATGGTGGCTCATGCCTTTAATCCCAGCACTCTTGGAGGGCGAGGTGGGTGGATTACTTCAGGTCAGAAGTTCGAGACCAGCCTGCCGAACATAGTGAAACCCATCTCTACTAAAAATGCAAAAATTAGCCTGGCGTGGTGGTGAGTGCCTGAAATCTTAGCTACTCAGGAGGCTGAAGCAGGAGAATTGCTGGAACCTAGGAGGTGGAGGTTGCAGTGAGCCGAGATCGTGCCACTGCACTCCAGCCTGGGTGACAGTGAGAATCCATCACAAAAAAGGAAGAAAAAAAAAAAGATGGGGGAGGGTTTGGCATGTTTAATGGAAAAGGTCTGTGTGTGACCGGAATAGACAGAACACAGAGAAGCAAAATACATATTTTAATTTTCATGGTTCTTTATTGAAGATTGTATCTTATTTAAGCAGAAATGGTATGATTAAATTGATTGTGAAAGAATTACAAATCTGGAATTTATTGCATGATCAGATAGGGGAACAAATTTGATTTACTAACTCTGTATAATATACCACATTGTAAGCCACCCTCTATTACTTTGGTAAAAGATGTTTCTTCATTTTCCTGCAGGTATATATTTTTTTTTCTCTAAAACCTTAATTAGGGTTTTTTTTTAATATTGCTGAAAGATGGGAATATAAGTTCCATTTATTTCTTGAAACTGAATATAATTATCAAGTATTGAAAAATAATAATGGGCATCCTTACAATTACTGTTAAGTAGTTTTCTCGTGGAGAGAGAATTATAAAAATATCCTTAATTATCTTTCATGAATAAATTATGTTTTTCTCATGAGCCAGAGAAAATTATCACAATATTTGCCCAGGTGTTTCTCATATGCTTACAGAAGTGAGTAGTGCTGTTTTCAGACTCTGTATTTTCTGTTTTTTATACGAGTACATTCATCAGTTGTGGAGTTATGGTATCTGCTGTAAAACAATTTGTTTTTCCATTATTTGATGGCTACACTTTTTCTTTTAGTTTTTTTCTCTTCTTATTGAATCACATTTTCTTTCTTCTTCTTTTAAAAATATTGCTGAACTGATTTACCAAAATATATATCTTATTGCCTCATTTTAATTTTTGATAATCCATGTACTGCTTTATTAAGGCCTATATAACTCATAATCCAACTCTTATCGATTAAAAGTTCAGGAAACCAAAGAGGTGGCTTTTTCTCCAATTAAAAAATATCATAATCATAATTTTGGGGGCTGGTGAAAACAGATTGTCAGAAGGCTAGTTTTTTCTTAAGTGTCATATGTTTTTGGTCACAAACTAGAGATGAAGCTCTCTGCAGGCAAGTATAGATAAATCTCTCTGTGCAACAATTTGTATATTTCGGACCACTTTTAGTCTTTTCGGGTAGATACAATTGCTTAGAAAAATCTTCAATTTCTCTTTGGAAAACAGTTAGTAGATCTTGAACTTAGTTGTAAAGCTGAGTCAGCATCACAGGATTTCAGATTCTTGAATGTTACTTTTGTTGTCTTTCTCTTACTAAATAGTCATCACTGAATATTTTGCCTTTGTTTTACTCCATTTGGGCTGCTATAACAAAATACCATAGACTGAGTAGCTTATAATACAGAATTCACCTCTGACAGTTCTGAGGCTGGGAAGTTCAGTATCAAGGTGCCAGCAAGTTCAGTGTCTTTTGAGTGTCTGTCTTTGGTTTCGTGGAGGGCCCTTTCTCACTGCGTCTTTACGTGGTACAAGTGGCAAGTCAGCTCTCTGGGGCCTCTTTTATAAGCACACTAATAGAAATATTGAATTAGTGAACTAGCTCTGTTCTCGTGAATTAATCATCTCCCAAAAGGCCCTGTCTGCTAACCCATTTATGCTGGAGGTTGCAATTTTTGTGTGTGAAAAATCAGACCTTGGCGATGACCTTGAGCAGTAGGATATAAATAACTCTCACAAGCTTAGCATTCCAATGAGGGAACACTAGGCAAAAATTGGCTTAATACCATCACCTTAGGGGAAAGAATTTCAACATGTGAATTTTGAGAAACACAAACATTCAGACAGTAGCATCTTTGCTTTCTTAAAAGTTAAATGAAGCAAGTTCAGAATTTTAAACAAGCAGAAATATGTATACAGGTAAGGGTAGAGAGATAGTTTAAAATTATTTTTCATTAGATATTTGAAATCCTCAGTACACTACATTTATGAAAAAGAAATGATGTATGTGACAGGGAGCAAAATAAAACCCTGTGTCATAAAAAGGATCCACTATCAATTATTTAAAAAGATCATAGCAAGGAAATATCAGCTTCAATATTACAAACTTTTCAGATGTGGAAAATGATTTATTTTCAAGTGTAGTTCAAATGAAGTTTCGCCTTAACAAAATGGCTTTTCTTTAGGCCACCTTTAGATCAAAATACTTTATCTAACTTGTGCCACTTCTTGGTAACCCTTGGTAACTCCTACCTTGTCTTCTCTATTTTCTCCAACTACTCTACTAAAATGTTTCTTCCTATTTCCCCACATGTCCTCAAAAAAGGGAACATAAAAGAGGAATACCAGTCAGTGATAATCATGTGAAAAAAAATAATGTGAAGCAATTTTTTTTTCTTGATGCCATGATCTGATACTTTTTTACAGCAAACTCATACTTAACAAATTTTAAAGATTTTTTAAAGAGTGAACTAATGAATTGGGTTAGGTAAGTTTATCTCAACCATTCTTATGTCCTTTAATCTTCTGCACTTTGCTAGTATTTTACTTTTGGAACCCTTAGTCGGCTTGAATAATATTAATTTTCTGACAACTGAATAAAAAATATTTCAACATTTCATGCATCTTGCTTATTTGTTCGTTTTGGTAGTTTTTTTTTTTAAAGTGAAAGTAGTTTAATTTAGAGAGAAACCCCTGGAAACAAGGAAACAAACATGAGATTGTGATTGGGAAGGAGGGTATCATTATCAATAAAATTGTTTTACTATTTTACAAGTTATTGCTGGAGGTGACAAAACTTTAATCCCACTAGAGCCTTGAAAAGCCAGATTCGAACACACTGTTCAGTAATGTCACTCAAATGAGCAGTGCATTTATTTATTAATTTTTTATCAGTCATTTGTTTGGTAGTGTGTTATTAATTCCACAGTAATTCTGACTTGCCACTTGCGTAGACAAACTGGGTTCCAACAGCCAGAAAAATCCTTCAGCAAAGGATGCAGCTGCCACCAGTTGGAATTCTACCTTATGTATTCAGAAATTATAAAGACTAAGAGGATACTTGGTCTTTATAATTTCTGAATACGTAAGCATCTACTATATGTGCTTAATACAAATGAATGCCATTTTAATGTACCTTAAAATTTCTAAGCAAATACATGAAAGTCAATGTCTAATTTCTTGCTTGTTTTCATGGTATACAGATAACTCTGTTATATTCAAAGAGAGCATGGACCTGAAAACAAAATCTGTGTTAAAGTCTCATATGAACTAAAAGGAAAAAATAATTTATTCTTCTGCTACTTCTCTTTTCAGTAAGGGTGGTTGTCTTGTCTTGCTCATTGCAAGAATGAAAGTTCTATGAATTGAATAAAAATATAAATATGAAATAGATTATTGAGCGACTAGAAAAAGGGCAAGCAAAATAATCAGTAACTTAGTAGGCAGCAAATTATTATGCATTTATTTAACTCGGGTTTTAGAAAGTCCATTGTGAAGCTAGCAAAAGATTGTGATTTGAGTTATTTCTCAAATTATGGATGATTTTTAATTAAGACAACAGATATACCTGATAAATTACCTTTTAATTGATCCATGGATATTGTCATATCTTTATTCACATTTAGATATGAGAAAACACTAAAGATAGACTTAGCATGTTTCTAAAATTGATTTCTCTAATTAGCAACACAGCACAAAATAGTCATGATAATTAAGCCAGCTGATATCATAATTTATGATTACTTCTTGTCAGAAACTGATATTATTGCCATTGGGTAGGAAGTGGGAAGTGGGGCAATTAAACTTAGTGCTAGAATTATTCTCCTTTTAAGCATAATTCATCAAAATCAACAGTGAGCTTCAAAATAACCAGTAATAAGAGTAGGAAGAGAGATGATTGTCTATAAAGTGCAATTTATGGGTTCTGGATTCACAGAGAAAATAAAGACATAGTGAATTAGATAAAAATAAAAGAAGTAAAATATCCTGCATGTATTCTATTAAGAAGATCAAAAGAAAGCAAAATTTGCATTACCATAGTTTGAGATCTTTATAACACCCTGTTTGTTGATATTGTTTTGTTACAAACTTGACACACTGATATGTTAACAACTACAAAGAAACAAATAAATAACTCCTTCTCACTTTTAAATACATTCTGGATTCCAGAGGATAGTCCACACTTTCTTGTGTAATTGTTTAAATGTTGAAATTGCTGGCATTGTGTATGCATTTACATGTTGAAATTTCACACAAAGGGTTTATATTTACACTTTTTATAAGCAATGTAAGTCCTTGTTCTCTACAGTCTTATCAATATCAAGTATTTTGTATATTACTGATTTTGCCAATTTAATACGTGAAGAAAAAGCTCACAATATAATCTTTATTTTGTTCAGTGGTAAGCAAAGTTAAACATATGTTTTTTAAAGGTCCCATTTTACTTATTGATTTCAAATTATCTGGTCACATTTCCAAATATTTATAGGTTCTATTCTTTGATATTTATTCATTTATGGAAAAGTTTCATTATTAGTCCACAGAGATAAAGAAGGATTAGTATTTTATGTGTTCCACATGGCTGTTCTAGACCATTGAAATTCCTGTCCACATACTGTCTTATTTTTTTAATAGCTTCACATACAAAGTAGGTTAATATATATGATCTTTTAATTCTTTCCACATGTAAGGTATTTAAAATGTATTATTGTTATCATCATTTCAATATTAGACTTAATAAACTGATCCTCAAAGTGGTCAATGGCTTGATCGATTCCAAAAGTAGAAATGAAGCTGATTTTTTTATTTCTTTCATATTTTTTCAAACTACATATATTCATTACATTTCTTTTACTAACAAAGTATTACTTTATCCTTTCTTATGCACCAGCATTTTTATTTTTTTAAAAAATTAAATGTATTCTTATTAATAAAAAAAGTCAATTCCTTGGAAATTTTTGCCCAAACCTGTTTTACATTTCAATATTCCCATAATTGGCCATAGGCTTTAATGATATTACACTACTTCTTTCTCTGTTGCTGCAAGCTTGTTCATAGAAGTGAATAACCACATGATTTTAACTTTCTAAACTGGCCCTGAATAATTTGTCTTAACTACTGTCAAATTATTACCCACTTTGTAAAGCTGAGTTCAGTTTCTTCTCCTCAATGAAAACGTTCATGGTCATATTAAAATATGGTTACATTTTTTTCTCACTCTCTGAGATTCCTTGCATTTTATAATATTTTCATATAAGAAAATGAGCTGTCCATGTATAGTTTTTCAAATAATGTTTATAAAATTATACACACTAGTTACTAATATGCAGTTTGGCAACAGAATTAGACTATATACAAATTAATAAAGTTAGTTGTTGGTCACAGTTAACAATAATTTTTAATAAGCTTGGAGTTGAAGATACTCAAAGGCACTCAGTATTTTTTTAATTAGGAATTGCAAGGAGAAGAAAGAGGAAATGAGTATGTTGTTAAAAATGTAAAGATCAGTGCAATCATCCAAACCCAGTTAAGACTGTGTAACAGTGCAAAACAAGGTGTTTCTAATATCTCTAGAATGTAACTGTCTTCCCCTTATACTAGGCTCACTATTCAAATGATCTAGGGAAAGTAATTTTCTATTGGCAAGACAGAAAATAGCTATTGGGAGGTCAGGATAGGAGGTGGAAGATGGGAAGGGAAGGGAAGGGAAGGGAAGGGAAGGGAAGGGAAGGGAAGGGGAAGAAAGATATAGCAGGAAAGAACAAGAAGAGGAGGGAGAGAGAACAAGAAAGGAAGAGAGGAAGGGAGGGAAGGAGAAAGAGGAAGGGAGGATGAAAAATGAGATGTAGAATAACAGCTAGACAGAAAAGGAGAACGGGAAAAGTAAGAGGCAAATGGAGAGGAAAAATTAAAGTAATCCAGATGTGGCAGTCAAGAGATTCTCAAAGATGTGTATACAAAAGAGGGACCATACCATACCAGTAACGTGACCATAGCAGTAACTCAATGCATGATTTGTGTTCCTGTGTCTTTTAATGACACAAGTCCTGGTCCCTTTGATAAGGCTCTGATAGTCACAGAAGGACTCTGCCACCAGAATAACCTAGTTTGCATAAACTTTCCTGGTGTTTTCTTTCACTCCTCTATCCAGATTGTAGAGTATGCCTTACCTTATTTAGCTGAAATGTTAACAGGTGTACTGGGTAAACTGACTTATATATATCTCTGTATCTAATCATGTATCAATTTCTCAAGTTACGCTGTTTCACGTATTGGTTTCTGTAAAGATTATTTCATTTCATAATTTGAGGCAGTTTTATAGAATGAAACATATACATATATTTTAATTTCTGCCTACAATATACAACATTGAGTTTCATTCAAATATGTAATGCCTTCACAAATAAAAGGTAGCTAGTGTTTCATGTTGTTGTTTAGAAGTTTATTTAAATATGGCAGATAAAATGCTGTAGAGATATTATTATGTTTAATAATTCAGTAGTTGCTTCAAATATGCTATAAAGTGTTGGAATATGGTCGGTTAACTTTAAAATATAGAATAATAAAGTAATTGGATTTAAAATTGCTTCATATTATTTTTGTTTAATAAAAAGAAAATTCATGTATTAGGTGCACCCTTTAAAATCTTATCTACTTTCTGATTCTTAGAGTTCTTAAAAAGAATATTGTAATGACTGAACAGAAACATTATATCTGATTTTGTACTAGAAAAGTGAAGCAGCATGGGATCATGGTTAAGTAAGAGCTTTATAGCAGTAGCAAATAGTTACATGATTACTGAAGTATAGCTGTCACTGGAAATAGAAACCTGCAAGGAGCCTATCATAAAAATAGCAATTTCAGATTCACTAGTGTTTAAAATTAAAGCTTAGTAATTCATTGTGGATGTATTTTCTTATTGGTTTCAGGAAAGTCTCCTGCTTTCACTGAGCATTTTCACTTTGTTTCTTATGTCTTTCCGTTCATAATGAAAAAGTTGTAATTTCAGATTGGTAAAACAATTGTTAGGACTTTGTGAACAAAACACTCAAAAAGTTTTGTTTCATGAAATAATGATTAGTCAATTTTATTTACTGTTATAACAGACTATCTTAAAATTCACTGGCAGGTGATTCACATTATGTTAGGTAAACCAATTTAATCAATAGTTTCCTCTTCTGACATATAATTAGCTGATGGATGAATTTAATTAGAGGTGTAAAAAACCTTCAAATAAAAGTGTTTATGGAAGAAAATAATGGGTATTAAACTCTATTTATGGAGTTTTCCATACATGTGTTATTGTCTTAAGAAGTTGAAATGAGATTTAAGAAATTGAATAATATCTAAAGAAAAAGATAACTTTTTTTTTTTTTTTTTTTTTTTTTTTTTAACAATTTGGTTTACCATGAAAAGCATTTGGACAAACGTGTCTGTTGTCATGCAATATTGCTGAGGGACATTGACAAAATTCATCTCTAAAATATTTAGGGGAGTTTATAAAAATAACCACAGTTTGAGATAATACTGAACACAAAGAGTAATAAATAATTATATTGAAAAGGTTTAGGAGAAAAGATAATCAGTTTGATAACTAATAAGATTTTTCTCACATAATATTTTAAGTACTAGAGGAATATGGTTCAACGATAACTTGTATGTAAGGCACTTTTCTTGTCAATACTGAATACAAAAGCATAATTATCACATAATATAGACATTCTTTTATTAAATATTTTTAAGAATTTATTTTTAAAATAATGCTTATTTAGAAAACTGTAAAGACTCTACACACACACACACACACACGTTAAAACTGATAAATGAATTTAGTAAATTTGCAGGCTATGAAACCAATCTACAAAAATCAGCAGCATTTCTACATGCTATCAGAGAACAATCTGAATAAAGAAATTAAAGGACAGGCGCAGTGGCTCACACCTGTAATCCCAGCACTTTGGGATACCAAGGCGGGCGGATCACCTGAAGTCAGGAGTTTGAAGTACGCCTGGCCAACATAGTGAAACCTCGTCTCTACTAAAAATACAAAAAATACAAAAATTAGCAAGGCATAGTAGTGTGCACCTGTAGTCCCAGCTACTCTGGAGGCTGAGGCAGGAAAATCGTTTGAACCTGGGAGGCGAAGGTTGCAGTGAGCCAAAACTCAAGCCACTACACTCCAACCTGGGGTATAGAGTGAGACTCCATCTCAAAAAAAAAAAGAAAGAAAGAAAGAAAGAAAGAAAGAAAGAAAGAAAGAAAGAAAGAAAGAAAGAAAGAAAGAAAGAAAGAGAAAACAATTCAATTTACAATAACGAAAAATATCTAGATCTGAATACTCTTCACAGAAAAAATAATTCAAAATTTTATATGAAACCATGAAAGACCTCAAATAGCAAAAGCAAACCTGAGCAAAAGAGCACAGCTGGAGGCATTACATTACCCGATTTCAGCTTATGCTACAGAACCATAGTAACCAAAAATGTATGGTCCAAGTATAAAAACAAATAGACCAGTAGAATGGAAAAGATAATCCAGAAATAAATCCACATATCTACAATAAACTCATTTTCAGCAAAAGCACCAGGAACACACATTGAAGGAAGGTCTGTCTCCTCAGTAAGTTGTGCTGGGAAAACTGGATATCGATGTGCTGAAAAATTAACTACACCCCTATCTCTCACCATACACAAAGATCAAATCAAAATGGATTAAATTACTAAATGAGAGCCCTGAAACTGTGAAATTCCTGGAAGAAAACTTTGGAGAAATACCTTAGAAATTTTGTCTGGGCAAAGATTTTCTGAGTGAGACCTCAAAAGCACAAACAACTAAAACAAAAATTGACAGATGGGGTTACATCAAGCTAAAAAGTTCTGCACAGCAAAGGAAATAATCGAGAAAGTGAAGACACAAACAACAGAGTGAGATAAATTATTTGCAAACTATCCATCAAACAAAATTTTAATAACCAGGATATATAAGGAACTTAAAAAAACTCAATAGGAAAAATATCCAATTAAAAAAGTGGGCAAAATATCTGAATATATATTTCTCAAAAGAAGACAGACAGATGACCAATAGGTATATGAAGAAACGCTCAACATCACTAATCATCAAGTAAATATAAATCGAAGCCACAATGAGATATCATCTCACTCCAGTTAAAATGGTTTTTATGAAAAAGACAAAAATGTTTGTATACTGTTGGTGGAAATGTAAAGTTGTACAGTCACTATGGAAAATAATATGGAGGTCCCTCAAAAAAACTAAAAATAGAACTACCACATCATTGAACAATTCCACTGCTGTGTATAAATTCAAACTAAAGGAAATAAATGTATCAAAGAGATGTTTGCATCTCCATGTTTGTTTCAGCACTATTTACAACTGCCAAGAAATTGAATCAATCTTAGCATCCATCAATGGATGAATGGATAAAGAAATGTGCCATGTAAACAGAATGGAATATTATTCAGCCATAAAAAAGAATGAAATTCTGTCATTTGCAGTAACATAGATGGAGCTGGAAAATATTGTTAAGTGAAATGAGACAGGCACAGGAAGACAAATATCGCATGTTCTCATTTGTATGTGGGAGCTAAAAACTTGATCTCATGGAGGTAGCAAATACAATAGTGGTTACCAAAACCTGGGAAGGGTAGTGGAGAGCAGGAGATGAAGAGTGTTAATTAATAAGTAAAAAATTACATTTGACAGAAGGAATATGTTCTAGTGTTTAATAGCACAATAGAAAAACTATAGTTAAAAATAATGTATTGTGTATTTATAAATAGCTAAAATAGTTTTGAAATATGTGCAACACAAAGAAATGATAAATGTTTGAGGGGATAGATATCTCAGTTACCCAGATTTAATTATTACATTGTATACAGGTATCAAAATATCATATGTACTCCATAAATATGTACAATTACTATGTATCCGTAAAATCTTTAAATAAAAAATGAAATTATAAAATTATTTACAATTTTCCTGCTAACAAGGATAAGAAACTTTCCTCAATATATCCATAGGTATTAGTTTTCATGTGTTTTTATAGATAATACTTTAATTAACATATGAAGCACATGATATGTTCTGTAAATATTAAGAAAATAGAATATAGGATAGAAATATAGAAGTATATGTATTGGAATTTACATAAATAGAAATTTATATGTAAAGAATAAAAATCATTATTTAATGTTTTCTAGTATTATTTGGTGTAATTGATATAAGGTTGATTTTGGAGTCAAACTGAAAAGTAATATTTTATTACTAGAAGATAAGTCATTTTGTTTGATAGAGCAGTGCTATTTGTTTCAGAGAATTAGTTCAATGTTTAAAAGAAAAGCAAAAAAAAAAGCAAAATACTCTCCCTCCCCTTCCCCGTAACCTCAAGTACCTAATGCCTGCAGGGCTTAAAACCTAGATGACTGGCTGATAGGTGCATGTATACCTATGTAACAAACCTGCATATTCTGCACATGCATCCTGGAAGTTAAAGTAAAATAAAAAATAAATTTAAAAAGACAAAATAAAGGGCAAAAAAGCTGCTTATGGAAATAAAAGTGTCCAAATTGCTAATTAAAACAATATTCTAATATCTACAAATCTTGTCTCCATGTGTCATTCAGTATAATTTATAACCACATTATTCTAGAGTTTGCATTTCTATTCTAAACTTCTCACTCTTTCTAAATATTCTATGATCCTACATTCCCCCATGCTTTTATATTCGGTTATTGCAGGATGGGAAGTTCCTTAATTACATTTCCCCACACATATTGACTACCCTTTAAGACATATCTCAAAATGTCTAGTCCTCCAAAATGTCTTTCCTGATTCTTAATTAAAATCTTTCTTTTTATTTCCATAGCACTTTGCTTGTTCCTCTATTCAGAGCAAATTTTAATATGGTGATTCATGGAACAGAATGATGACCTGTCATTAATCTCACTTGTATGTACCAAAAAGTTTGAAGGAAAGGCAGAAGAGAAAGGTAATAATGAAGATGAGATGGACATATCAATAAATTAGATATCTTTTTTTAAAGTACAATTCTACTCTTATGATTTTACTTTAAAGGAAATAGAAATATATGTCTATAAAGATAATCAAATCCGAATGATTGTAGCAGCTTGACTTATATATATCAGAAATAATTCCAGTTTTCATTTATAGAAGAAGGGACAGTCACACTGTTATTTCCATAAAATGCCATAAAAGGCCACTCAATAATACAAAGAAACAAATTTATAATACACATACCAACTTGGATGAATCTTATGGATATTACACTAATTGAAACAAATTTAAAAAGAATTATACATCTTCTATTGTTCCTTTTACATAAAGTTCTAAAACAAAAACAAATAACCTGTAGTAAAAATATTCAGAAAAGTGGTGGAGGTGGGTGAATGAGAATAAGTAGAAAGGAATTATTGTGATGATGGAAATATTCAATATATTGATAGTGTATGTGGTGCACGGGTATATGTAATCATCAAAATGTATTAAATTATTCATTTAAAAATACATTTAATACAACTATACAAATTTTCCTTTTAAAGGAACTATCAACAAATACAAATTTTATTTAGTATGTTTACATTTTTCAGCAGTGTAAGTTGTCAAATGTTAAAGTATTTTCCATTTATCAAGGCATTAGATAAGAAGTAAGTATATAAAAATATTACAAATCAGAAGAGCATTATGAATATGCAGAGAAGACTAGAATATACCCTGTGGATTGAAATTAGAGCTATTTACATGAATTCATTACACACACACACACACACACAAACTTATTGAGAAATAATTATTAATGAGTCTCTTGTGTTTTTGACCTTATTCTGAGGGGGAAAATAAAATGTCTTAAAGACATCTGTTTCAGTTATCTATCCAAAGATATTTTATAGCAAAAAGCCTTGTAGGATAAACACAACCCTTCCCTCTCTCCCTCTGGGTAGAAGACGTATCTGCTTTCCGATCAGATTAGTAAAGATAATGTCTCACTCAAGTGCAAAGTTGGGGCACGTTTTCTTCAGCTCCTTTGTAATGGTGAGGTTTCCCAGAAGTCAAGTTTCCTCAGTGGTGACATAAATCTACTGTGTGGGAAGCATCCACCTGGACCAACCTACAAATCGGCCCCCTGGGGAAGCTCATGCTTCCTGCTGTGAGAAATAAATCCAGGAATTCTGGGTCTTCTGTCTGCATCTATGAACCTGTGCAGGTTAATTTCTTAGTTTCCAAGTAGTGTAAAATCTCAGAACCCACAGTTTCTGACATACACATATATTTTCTAAATTTTTCTGTTGAGAAGACCTATAACCAAGGAAATAAAATAATCCTGATTATGCCTAGCATGCGGATCCTGATGTTTACACACTCTTTCAAGTTCAAAGGAGGCATGACTTCTTTAAGAAACTGCTGAATCTAGTGCTGGTATCCTGACAGACAATAGAGAGGAAAAATCTTCCCAATGCACGGAGAAATTAAGGAAGTGCTAAAAAATTGATGGTAGCAAACCTTAATCAAGTGATTATATTTTAACATTACTAATTTGAGAATGAGTCAATATCTCTTATCTCCCAATACCTGTATATGACACTGGGAAGGACACATCACTTTAGTAGAATTCCTGCCTAAATTATATCACCTAAATGTAATCATGTGAAAATATCAATACAAGACATCCTGCAATATAAAAAGCCTGTGCATTAAGAAAAATAAAGGTCACAAAAAAAGAAACTCTGAGGAATCAGTCTAGACAGAATGAGCCTGTATCATAATTACCCATTATAGACGGGGTATTGATGGCCTGTCAAGTCATAATGTCTACTAAACCCAGCATAAGATGGAAATGGTGCAACTTAGATTGAGCATGACTAGGACCATAAGAGACAAATAAGCTACATGAGTTGGTAGCAAAGACTGCCATACATTTGTATCATTACCCTCCTAGGGCTTGGACTTGTTGCCACATTGGGTGGTCCATCTGAGTAGCTGAAGATGGACGTAAAGCCCAAGCTAGGTTTATGGGTACGTTGGCCTAATAGGCATGAGCAAGCTGAAAAAGTATAGTAGCAGCCTCACAACCACATTCTGGCATGGCCCCTATTAGAGGGGAGAAATCTTCCAAACAGTCAGAGCTGAGAGCAGTACACCTGGTCACTTAATTTGTGTGTAAGAAGACGTGGCCTCAGGTGAGAATATATATATATATATATATATATATATATATATATATATATATATACATATATATATACACACACACACACACATACACACACACACACACACATACACACACACACATACACATACACACACACATACATACATATATATGGCATTAAAATATATATATTCTTTGTAAGTGGCAAATGCCCTAACTTGGTCAGGGGTCTGGGAGACAAAAGCGTAGAACATTGGAGGAAAGAAAGTCTAGGATAAAATTTCATGTGCAAATATATGGAAGTGCTCAGAAAGTATGAAATATTTATATCACATATTAATGTCCAAATATCTATCTCTCTATCTATACTCAAATGAACAAGTGCTGGGCAACTAGTAGACCAGAGGTCAGCAAATATTTTCTGTAATGCACAGATGATAACTATTTTAGCTTGTTCAGGCTACATATTATCTCTGTCACATATTTGTTTGTGTTGCTTGTTTGTTTACAAGCCATTAAAAATATGAAAACCGGCCGGGCGCGGTGGCTCAAGCCTGTATTCCCAGCACTTTGGGAGGCCGAGACGGGCGGATCACGAGGTCAGGAGATCGAGACCATCCTGGCTAACATGGTGAAACCTCGTCTCTACTAAAAAACACAAAAAACTAGCCGGGCGAGGTAGCGGCGCCTGTAGTCCCAGCTACTCGGGAGGCTGAGGCAGGAGAATGGCGTAAACTCGGGAGGCGGAGCTTGCAGTGAGCTGAGATCCAGCCACTGCACTCCAGCCCGGGTGGCAGAGCAAGACTCCGTTTCAAAAAAAAATATGAAAACCATTCTTAACTCCTGGTCTTTAAAAAGCAAAAAAAAAAAAAAAAAAAAAAAAACGGATATAGGTTAAATTAGGCCTGTGGGTCATAGTCATCTGACTCTTGAAGTAGACAAATGACTCGATCAATTGACATTAGCCAGCCTTTGTCATCAGCTACTTTAAAACTAGCACTATGGGCCAATAAGTAGTGTGGCCACAGTGGCTAAAGGGAGTCCAAGTATGCAGGTGGTAGAGAGGAGATAATCACTGATGAGCTGAAGAAGAATATTTTGGGAAAGGACGTGTAAATTAAGCTCAGTAGCTTTTATATTGGGTTGGCTGGGGAAAAACCTGATGGACGAAATGTAATATATATATTTTTTTTATAAAATTGAATATTACTGTCTTTGACATGTGATTAGAATTATAAAGAAATTCTAATGTATTATTATAGTATTAATCACAATTGCCTTTAGATGCATATTTACCATAGTCTACATTTCTTGCTTACTCAGTTCTTGCTTCCGCCTCCATGAATCTTCTTTTAGAAGCGTAAACTGTGTTAACAAACTGCTAAATGAAACATGTTCTATTTACCAACTTGGAAACTTGGAAAATTATACTTGTGTATTATAAATACTGAGTACACAATACTTGAATTCACTCACATGCCAAAATGAACATTATGGGACTGTAAGAGTTGGACTCCAACACTTTTCTCCTCACTCCAGTTTTTTTCCACATCCTGAGGTGCCTTGCACACATGTATATGGGGACCCACATCTGCCCACAATCTTAAAAACAACCATGATTGGCCTGGTGTGATGGTTCACACCTGTAATCCCAGCACTTTGGGAGGCCGAGGTGGGTGGATCACTTGAGGTCAGGAGTTCGAGACCAGCCTGACCAACACGGTGAAACTTCGTCTCCACTAAAAATAAAAAAAATTAGCTGGGCACAGTGGCACGTTTCTGTAACCCCATCTACTCGGGAGGCTGAGGCAGGAGAGTAGCTTGAACCCAGGAGGGGAGGTTGCAGTGAGCCGTGATTGCACTACTGCACTCCAGCCTAGGTGACAGAGTGAGACTCTATCTCAAAATATATGTATTTCACTGGAAGATATATATATATATCTTCTTCAAAATACGTATTATTTACTCTATTACTCTGATGTTTGTAACAAATGTCTGCTGATTGTTTGGTGCTGTTCCTTCTAGGATATGGAGTTTAGCATCCTGGAAGGAGCTAAGTATAGGTTTGACTGAGTATAGGTTTAGCTTACAACTCGTTTACAATGAAATGGGTAAGGACATAGATAAATGTTGATTCTCCAGCCTCAGCCCCCCTAGAAGCTGGGATTGCAGGTGCCCACCACCACACCAGGTATGTTTAGTAGAGATGGGGCTTTACCATGTTGACCAGGCTGGTCTTGAATTCGTGACCTCAGGTGATATGCCCACTCCGGCCTTGCTGGGATTACAGGCATGAGCCAACATGCCAGGTCTTTAAAAAAAAAAAAAATCCCTAGTGCCATTTAACTTATGAGCGGTTACAGACACAAATATTTTAAAATAACATTGGTTCCTCTACGTAGAGTAGTGTAGCCAATTTTTAATGTTTTACTTGTTCTTGCAATCTATTCAATACCTCATTACAAATATTTCCTGATCACTCATTATATATAAGACATGTTCTAGACAGAGGTGACATACTATGTGCTGTATTCAAAACAATGAAAGAATTTGTATATTTTCATGAGGAATCTACCATCTAGGAGTACCTTCAAACTGCAATATCACTGAGCCATAGGCTATCTTTTGATAGACTTCAAAAGTTAAGTTCTATATTCAGACTGGAAACACACAGATATGAATTTTTTTGTTTTCTTCTTATGTGTGCAATGTTATTAATGCAAATGTAAGGATGAGAGTAATCTACTTTATCGAAAATCCACAGGGAAGTAAGACTGTTAGAAACTGGGGATTCCTGCTATATTTCACAAGGCCATAAAGAAGACACCTTATTTTTCACAGACATTAAGAATAAAATGTCTTTAGAATAAGATGATTAATTCTATTCTAGGAGAGAAATAAATCCACTTATGTAAAACAAGAACATTTTACTTTGTGGATTTTGAGTATTGGGCATATTGGTGTTAGACCAATAGATGAGTAAATCAAGCTGAATATAACAAAATAATAAGTATCTAAAAACTTTGTTAAATGCAATTTTGATCAGGTCAAGGGTTTTGAGAAACACAAATTTGAAGCATAAAAAGTAGAACTATTTTTGAACCTCTTATATTTATGCATGAGTGTACCACATTAAGGAAATGGTCAAAAATTAAGTTATAAACGTTGTCATAATAAAAGGTTATAAATCAACAGTAGTCACAAGATCAAAGAGGAAACAAAATGTTAGAAGAAAACGTTTTAAAGAAATTCAAAGTGTCCTAGGTAAGTCTCCTGATGGTTTTGAAGTACATACCAAGTGTTTCTTAATTTTAGACTTGTCACTCTTTTTTTTTTTTTTTTTTTTTTGAGGTGAAGTCTCACTCTGTTGCCCAGACTGGAGTGTAGTGGCTCTATCTCGGCTCACTGAAACCTCTGCCACCCAGGTTCAAGTGATCCTCCTGCCTCAGCCTCCCGATTAGCTGGGATTACAGGCTCCTGCCACTGTACCTGGTTATTTTTTATTTTTTAGTATTTTTAGTAGAGACAGTTTCATCATGTTGGCCAGACTGGTCTTACACTTCTGACCTCGTGATCCACCCGCCTCAGTCTCCCAAAGTGTTAGGATTACAGGCGTGAGCCACCAAGTCTGGCCGACTTGTCACTCTTAATTGCATAATTAATAAGGCATTTTAAGTACCCTCAAAAATAGTTGATAAACATTATAGATTTTCACCAGGGTGCCACTTTATTATAATTTAATTACTTTGGAGATGCTTATAGACAGATTTTCATGAAGATGAGCCTCAATGCAGTTCGGTGGGACCAGAGAGTCTTCTATCACAATTCATTTTTATTAACACACAGATGAAATAAACAATATCGAAGTGAGATAATGAAGCTCACACCATTGTTTTCTAGGTGGCATCTCTTCCATTGCACATGATGTTTGGTTTCCAGTGATAGCAGCATCTTCCACTGCCTATTCTTTATATTTAAAACAGGATGCTTTCAAAACGGGACATTTCAAGGTTAAACTTTTCTACTTCTAACATAATATTTTGAAAGATCTTATATATTTCACTAAAACATAATTATTGCAAGAATCTGGAAGGAACAGTAGGAAAGCTTCTGGGTAGGGAATCATGTCTATTTTCCCTGAAATAATATGTGCATTCCTGACCTAATATGTGCATTCCTGACCTTGTGGTTATACTTGCTTTAATCTACTTTCATTTTTTGAGAGGATTGGGTGAAAGGTCTATCTGTCCTTATCTGACCTGTGGGGCTTAGTTTTACTGATTGAGAATAAAACTCACCTGCATCTGCCTGCTTCTTTTCATCCTCCTATTGCTTTTTTTCTTTCCCTTCCTGAAAAGAAGTCATTTGCCAATATCTACTTCAAATGCTAGAGCCTAGTGTTACCCTGCTTCCACTCATAGTACACTTCAGCAAGGAGCAGATGATGTGCAATAGCATTCTTAGGTATGATGCTGGATTTGGGCAGAACTGCTAGAATAAAATTCCCTGGAAGATCACCGGGCACCAGATCTTACAAATAAAGATGTTCTTTAAATAAAAATAAAATAAAATAAAATAAAATTTATCCAGTCTCATAAGCTGCTTAAAAAATCAATAACATTTTATTTTAAATCGGTAACTTGCCTAATATTATTTAAATTATTCAGAATATTCTTCATATGATAAACAACTTTAATTAAAGTTAACACAATACACTTGGGCTAATCTATAAAATGTCACTGTCAGTTGAGTTGGTAGATTATTATAAATAGTTTTATTAACTTATAGATAGATTAACTTATTTACATGATATAAATAATAACTTTGCTAAAATTTATTTGAAAAATGTAATGATGTTATAAAATGTTTATGTTTGAAAATAAGCATGTAAATTTTCTATTGCATGTGCAAACATGAAAAATCTGTGTAAGATGAAATAAATGACTGAGCTTGTGCAATAAATATGTGTATTTAAAGATGTATAGAAGAATTATACCTGGATGTGTTTGTTGAGAAATTAATTTCTTTAAGTGACATTTTATGTTTTAGGATGGCCGAGTCAGGAAAGAGTCCTCTAACCTTTATTACTTAATTAAGATATAACATCTGAATTCCTCCAGGATGGATTGAGCTAGAAATGTCAAAAGAGCAAGGGGCAGCTAGTGGTATATCATGAAATCATGGGTGAAATGTTAATCAATGCAATTCTCTCATGAAGATAAGTGGTGATTGGAAGAATATATGGCAATGATTTAAGAAAAATGGCTAGTGAGCAGAACAAATGGTATTGTTTATGGGGAAATAATCCTAATCATAATAAACTATAAGTAATGGATCATTTAATCTCAGCAAACACATTGTGAAATATTTCTCATATGTTATCTCATTAAATTACTGCACCAAACTTATAATTAAAATAAAGAACTAAAGAAACTAAGACTTAGGAAATTTAAGTAAAGTATCCATGTTCTCAGAATGGTTTTGAACCTAGAATTTATTCTAGACTTCCAGTGTGTACACATAACTGATATCTACTGCCTCCTTAGCCACCACAGCACACTACACTATCTTCTATTTGTATTGTTTCACTAACATTCTATATTCTACATATCGTGATAGAGCAAATATGATCTCAGATATTTTCTACAGTTTGGTATTTTATATTCAGACATTTTATACAGTTTGGTAAAATTAATTTACACTAATAAATTAATTCAATGAAACAAATACTTTATTTTTCTGGCACAAATGTCGTTGAATCCAATGCTGTCTGTTCATTGTCTGAAGCCCTGAAGCTGCAAGTAGGCTGTTGTAATTAATATGCAGGAGACTATGCTTAAGAAACATGCCTTAAAATTATAATTATCAGATTCAAGTTGATACTGTGTCATAATCACATGACATTTCCCTAGTCTATTTCCACTCTACTTGCCATAATAATTGTATACTTTTTAAAATTTTCTTCAAACTTTCAACATCTCTTTTTCTATCCTCTTACTCAGCTGAAATTGTTGCTTCTTATTTCACAGTAGAAAGAAATAGGAGTTAGAAGAGGGTTTCCCAAAGACATACCATCACGTGAAACACTTCACCTCTTACCTGCATTCATATCTTACTTCTCAAGTAGTACTAGGAATAAATTGCCCAAGTTCCTGTTCAAAACAATACCTTCATTTTATTTCTGCACAAGATCCAACAGTCTTGTTTTTAAAGGCAACACTCTGGCAATGTTCCTTTCTCTCCTGTATCATGGATTTCCTCCTTGTGACCTGGATCAATGTAATCTTCATACAAATATGATTCACTTCTTCCCTTAAAAAAGGCCATCTCCAACACTGGCCCATTTCTCCATTCTTTGCTCATTCTGATTTGAAAACTCAAGCATCTGTCCCTGTCAGTCCACAGAAACTGACATCCATTTTGCTAAGTTGAATGGTCAATTCTCAGCTACGTTATTCGCCTTGATTTAGCAGCTTTAGAAATTCCAGCTCAATCTGTCCTCGTTGAAGCTTTTTTTTTTTTTTTTTTTTTTTAACTACCACAATAATACACCCTCCTGATTTTACTTCTAACTCGCTGAGTGCTTTTCTTTTCCTTTGGTAATAAAATAGAATTCCCTCGAAGTAAGTTTTACTGTGTTTTATCCACAATTTGAGTTGGCTTAGATTTGAGTATACTTAATTTAACATTATAAACAAATGAAGTATGAATAATTAAATATATATTTGGAAAAATATAATTAGAAATACCAGAAATCTAATAATTTTTCCTAGATGTTTACTCAAATATACCATATACTTATTAAAGAGAATAAATGTAAAATCTAAAGAACATAACAAATAGCCTCAGGATTGAAAGCCAAGTGATCCCGTGTATAAAACATTTATAATATATACATGTCTGCATATGACTAAGAGATTATATACACACAAGTGTAAATGTTATAAGTGTTTTATATATAAAATGTACAAGTAATACAGGCATTATGTATTAACAAAATCTTATCTTACTTTATAATTATATCGCATGTGTATTCATGCTGCTTATTTGACATCAGCACAACCAAATTTTCTCTCCTCCCTTTCGCATGAGTTTCTAATAATTCAGTTCTTCCCCATACTAAATCTGCAAGACTAAGTTTTTCTAAATTAAACTCATTAACTTTATTAAGATTAACCTTGGCTTTTGTCTTTTTAGTCTATTTAAAACTTTAAACATAAATGTACTAGTCTTCATAATAACTTGAACATATTTGATAATCCTACATTTATGTTATTATTTATAATAATAATAAAACAACTTAATAGAATACTGTCAAAGAATGACTACCATTAAATATTACAGGCAAAGTTTATACAGGTCAAATAGTTAATTATATGTGTTGAAAGGTTGAAATCTAGTTAATTGCACAAACTACTTGATTGTACAATTTCTAGCTTGGGGTTCTTTCTATACACAACTTTGTAATCAATAATCTTGTCCAAAATGAAATAAATATTATTTTGTTATAATATTTGTTCTTTAAAGAACAAGTTATAGCTTATTTATTGTTTCTCTCTTCTAAGTATTCATACATTTTTACATTTGTTCAATTTTTTAAGCCACTCAACACAATGTATTCACTACCTACTATGTGTGAAATCCTACTGTTGGTATAAATGAGATCTCTATTATCATGTCTTTTATCTTCTAAAGTAAAGGTATAAGTCAAAATAGTTTAACCCTAATAAGCTCACCCTCAATTGTTTATATGAGGAATATTTATATTTATTTGGCAAAATGTATTGGTCTGCAGGCTTTTTTTTCCTGATAATATATTTCTTACTCTAAAATAAACTCTTACATTTGGTACATTACTTATAACTCTTCATTATCTAGATTAATTTCACTTCTCCTCAACCAGGAAGGATATAGATTTTTTCCATTAAAAAAAGACAAATCATATTAAGTATGTAAGTCTTTAAGTAGTTATACATTGGAGTATTCATTAATCATATTTTATATTATACATAATGAAACACACCCTGCCAATGATTGGTGACCAAATAGATATGAAGATAAGGAAACAGAGCACCAGACATCTCTCTGTCTCTTTACATCCCTCTTTCTTTCTTTCATATGACATTTGAAATGTAGAAATTCATATTAAATAGTTGAAAAATGTCTTTTTGTATTTCTGTGTAATCCATATTTGGTTTTGTATCAGTTACCTGCCTATAACAAAGTATTGTTGGTTTGGACTAATTTTATTTTTATTAGTATGATCATTGTTATTGTTGCTCTTGACCCTGAAGAGCTTTTTATGTGTCCATCAATGCTCACTTCATTCGTTAGACTAATCAACTGTATGATTGTCAACTAAGTACAGAAATTTTAGACAGATATTTTACTCATCCGTTTAGCTGAATATATTCTGAAAAAGAACGCTGTAAACAGCTGCAGTCCTAAAAACATATCCCAGTGCAGTGAAGTTTAACTGCACTTGTTGCATGCCTGTAAATTTGCCTGTAACTGACTGAGGAATAAAGAATGGTCTTTAAAAAGTTTCTAATAAAATTATTCTGAAACCCCATGGTTAGAGTTTCTAGACAAATTGGATTGTATTTCAGTCTAAAAGAAATTATTACTATTTTTGAGATGCAGTTTCTCTCCTGTTGCCCAGGCTGAAGTGCAATGACTCGCTCTTGGCTCATTGCAACTTCTGCCTCCTGAGTTCAAGTGAGTCTCCTGCCTCAGCCTCTCAAGTAGCTGGGATTACAGGCATGAGCTACTACATCCAGCAAATTTTTGTATTTTGAGTAGAGATGAAGTTTCACCATGTTGGCCAGGCTGGTTTCAAACTCCTGACCTCAGGTGGTCCACCCACCTCAACCTCCCAAAGTGCTGGGAGTATAGGTGTGAGCCACAGCACCTGGCCAATTATTTTCCTTTATGATTCTTAAAGCTATATGCTACTGTAGTTGCTTATTTATTTGGCTTTTTCTTTCTTTTAGAAAATAACATGCCATTCTTTGCTAATGTAAAGTAGCCACTGAGTATATATTCAATCTATAATTATGCTCTTTTATTAATATTGCTGATGATTCTTGTTTAGTTTTGCTTCCTATTGCATAATAACTTGGGGAGGCATACCCTTCACAGCAATGAATGTATAGAGTAGCATGAAATGGTGGAGGTTGTTAGGTGAACATTTGAACTCAGATTACAATTGTGTGGGAACTGGAAGACAAGTATAATCTGGTGTGATGTTTAGCAATGACACGGCTGTCAGAAAAGTCAAACTCTTTGAGAAGGGCCAAGGGTAAATGAGAGAGTATTATCCACAATATTTGCTGTAGGAAAAAATAGAGAATGCAATTTTATGAGAAAAAATGGTAATAAAAGAAAGAAATAGGCTACCTTATGAGAAGAATGAAAATATCCATTGTCTAAAATTTTATAACAATCATAATCAGAGAGACATTTTCTGCTGTCACGAAATTAGAAGCACCTGCTGCTGCTGATAGTAACAATTCTTGACCCTAATATGTCAAATAGATTTTTCAAACATTGAAAATTACTGTTATCATGGAGAACTGCAACTGCCCATGAATGAAAATAACTTTTTTTATAATGTTAAGAACAGTTTAAAGTGTTGCTTTTCAATATGTTACCATCGCCAAAGACAATTACTTATGTCTCATTGATAAAGTTTGCCGTGCAATCTAATAATTTTTACTGTATGAGAAAAATTAATCTAGTCAGTAATCTATAGTTGGGTAATCGGTTTTCAATTATGTATTGTTTTCAATGTTTCAATTTTCTATCATTTATATAAGGTAGTGTATCTATTACCATTAAAATGACTTAGGTAGCATTTCAAATGAAATAGCTTTGATTAATTAGATACAAATTATCTTTAAAAAAACACTAAATAATATGAAGTCAAAAGTATAACATTTAGATAAGATAAAATGGTTAAAATATACATGATTATAAACCATTATATTAAGTGGAGCCCTATGTTAAAGTTAATATTTTTCTTCTTATTTTTTGCAACACAACATGCAAAAAGGATATGTTTAAAAAATTAGTTTCTTTTTTCTATTTTAATTGAAGATGGTAAAAAAATTGAAAGATGACAAATAGCACAATTGGATAAACACATCTATCAATGTAAGTCATTTATTTCTAGTTTATTCATTCAATATAAATATATCGAGCAACTAATGTGTTACTGGCAGATATGGCACTGAATAAATCTGGAAAAAATCTCTGCCCTTATGGGTGTTGCATAATTTTATTATTACATATAATTATATGTTAATTAGTTATGTTTTACATTAAATATTATTATTATTATTTCTTTGCCAGAGACATATTTGACATTATATTGTAAAATCTATGACACATAGTATTAGAATATTTCATCACTCCAAAATATTCTATACCTCAATTGTGACACTGGTTACATGAATGTGTATACTTGCCAAAAGGCATTAAATGGCAGGCTAAAACTTACAATTAAACTTAATTATTAGAACTGTGAAATTAAAATTACATTTAAAGTAGTAAATTACAACTCAGTAGTGTAGTTTCATAAACGCTGGATAAAAATATTTTTGTTTATTTATTTATATACAATAGTAGCTACTTACATACACATATCTAAATTTCACATATACATATATATTTACATATACATGTATGTTTACATACATATATAGAAATTATATATAGAGAGAGTGAAAAAATTAAAAAAGAGAGTGAGGAAATATATTTTGATAACATTTGGGAATTACAGGTTAAAATATATTTGTTGTATATATCTTAAGGTTTTCACTTTTCTTTAAAACAAACTTACTTTATCTCTGTACACCCTTCAGATTCCCATTATGACTTTACTGAGGTTATTAACAGACAACATAGGAAAGGCCTCACATGAAATTTGAATGATTTCTATAAAAACAAAATTCTATTGTCTTACTAGGGTTATATTTACCTTTCATTAGGTCTTTCATGTTTAGGAATATTTTATAAAATATTTTTACAAATAATTTAAGAAAAATAATTTTTTCTACCTATTTGATACTCATTAGGCTCTCAGTGATTTGTTTAAAAAAAAACAAAAAGGGACATATCTTAACTGTGATTAATGACAGAAACATTTCAAAAGAAAATTTTATAGCTGAAGCCTCTGAGAGTAGCTAAGTCTGTGCCACAAATTATAAATGATCGGGATTAAGAGTGATCAAGGCAGAGAAGAAGCAATACAGAAGCTGTTGACCTGACTCCTTTTCACTGATTCAAATAAATCGATATTGACCCAGAAACAGAATTATCAGCATTAACCTGAGATAAGAATGACTCAAATGTCACACTACTAACAAATAAAATAAGAAGGAAAACCCATATCTATTCTTTTCTTAAGATTGTTTTAAATAGTAGCACAAGGCCTTATGTTATAATTACATAAAAGAGAAGGCAGGACTATGTTGTGTCATATTAGAAAATAGACAAGAAAATCAGTATGGATTATTGAGAACAGGCTTTCCAAAACATGAATAATTTTAGTAATATCAATTTCTTATGCTGGCTCTGTTGCTATAAATTACCCATTGTCTCTTTTTTAGTCCCTTTATTTCTACTTCTCACTCCTTCTTCCTTATCCCATTAAATATTGACTTGTACTTCAGAATGTAGATCATCTCTTTTCTCCTCCAGGAAGCCTTCCTTGCTTCATTCAACCTCCAGCTTGCGCCTGGATACCCTTTCATCCTGTTTGCGCCCATGACACACTGTGCACATTCTTTGCCCAATATACTTTTCATATGGTATTGGAGTTGTCTCTTTACTGATCTGTGTCCCTCAGTAGCAGAGAACTCCTTAATTAAGGTATTTTTCAAAAAGCAACTTCCAGAATGCCTTCCCTCTTTTTTTTTTTTTTTTTTTTTTTTTTTTTTTTTTTTTTTTTTGAGACAGAGTCTCGCTCTGTTGCCCAGACTGGAGTGCAGTGATACAATCTTGGCTCACTGCAAGCTCTGCCTCCTGGGTTCACGCCATTCTCCCGCCTCAGTCTCCCAAGTAGCTGGGACTACAGGCGCCCGCCACCACGCCCGGCTAATTTTTTTTTTGTGGGTGTATTTTTAGTAGAGACGGGGTTTCACCGTGTTAGCCAGGATGGTCTCGATCTGCTGACCTCGTGATCCGCCCGTCTCGGCCTCCCAAAGTGCTGGGATTACAGGTGTGAGGGACCGCGACCAGCCCCCTCTTATTTTCTAAATAACATATTCTTTAGATCACTTTTAGGCGCGTTGAAATTTGTTTTCATTTATTTACATTATAGAGTATGATCAATTGTGGAAGTCTGTCATGTTTCTTCCATTTCCAGTGCTTCACACAGTGTCTGGCACACAGTACACATTTCCATATTTGTTGAATGAATGTGCAAATGAATGAGTACACAGTAACTTTCTTATCATCACATGTCCAGCGACACCTTTTTATCTAACACATAATAGCTATCTTAATCTTAAAAAAACTTGTGTGAAGTATTAGAAACAAGACAATTAAAAATTATTTTTGTTTGTTTGTTTGTTTTTAATTCCCCTGCCTCAGCCTGCCCTGTAGCTGGGACTACAGGTGTGCTCCACCATGCTCAGCTAATTTTTTTGTACTTACAGTAGAGATGGGTTACACCATGTTGGCTAGGTTGGCCTTGAACTTCTGACGTCAAGTCATTTGCATGCCATGGCCTTCTAAAGTGCTGGGATTACAGCATGAGTCACCATGCCTGGCCAGAAATTATTGTTAATATATAAAATTCAACTACTTGAGTATGTAAATTATGAGATGGTATATCGATAGAGGCAGAGAATAAGCTGATATCTAAACCCTGGGTTATATAGTATATACTATATTTTCATCTAATTGTATTTACCAATTAACATCCTAAAGTCTGATTTCTCCATTACCAAATGGACTCAGTTTTACAGATGTCTTCTAAAAAATCATAGAGAATAGCAACTATGTAAAATATTAACATACTTTAGAAAACATTTATTCCAACCCTATTGTATTAAAATGAGTAAATTTAGACTCCTTGTGATAGGCAATAGCTACCACTTATATAGTACATCTGAGCTGTTAAATATTGTTTGTGGATTGCCTTATTATGTGGGTTTCACATATAATCTTAGAGAAAAACCAAAGGACCTGACCAAAGTACCATCTATACATGAGCAGATATTTGAGATGTTTTCTACTTTTTGCTATTTAAATATATTTGAAATGATTATTTCTGAACAAATTTCTCTGATGAATTTCTAGATCTCCTTCAGCTATTTTAGAAATAAAATTAAATTATAAAAAATAAATATAAAGTTTTTGAAATCGTTCATAGTCTTGCCCTTTACGGATTAATCTATTAACATTGTAGGTTTTGAATCATAAAATATCATTAATAGAACAAAATAGGACATGATCTTTAATTGTTTCAACATTATTTGTCTTTTACATACTTTCAGATAAATACAATATTCATTTTACATTTTCATTGAAGCCAATATATTAGCATGGTAACTGAAGTATAATATGAAATTTTCTACTTCTTTAAGATCTTCCTGCATAAATAAGTTATACTGATAACGGGGACTACAAAGCAACATTTTTAAAATATTTGATAAACACATAAAAAGTGTCATACAAGGTCTCTTTAAGTACTTTCAAGAGTGAATATGCATATATATTTTTTAAAATTTCTACATAGTTTTTTTTATTTTTTTACAAAATTTTAATTGTAGATATTTTTAATTTAATAAGTACTTTCATTGACATCATTACTAATGACTACTTCATACCTTCACAAGAACACATCTTAAATCAGATAATGACTTTCATATTGCTAAACTGAATGAAAAACAGAGTACATACACCAAACTGCAACAGCATTTTTCAGTAAGTTATGGAATTTTGATTTCTTGTTTCCTTTATATTTTCTTTTTTCAATATTGAAAATATTAACAATGTAATCAAAGTAATTTTAAACATATTTCATTTATATTTTTACGTAAAACAAATATATATTAAAATGTAACTATAAATTTTAGTGAAAGGGCTAGGACTCAGTTTTGGAATTAAAGTGGCTAAATTTTAATAAGGAAAACATTTTTCAAAGCATGTGACACAAAGCTCTTGAATTAAAATGACTGAGGATGAGTGAAACAGAGCATAGAATAAATCTTCTCAAACGAAATAGCAGCACTCCGGAGGATTACTGCCATGCTCTATTTCTTTCAGTTTGTTCCTGTGGTCTATCATTGTAATACAGACATAGTCGCTAGTTGGTCTCAAAAGAATTGGTTAAAATGTCTCACTGGAAGAAAAACACATATAAAAATTGAATAATTTCTAACTATTTATTGGTCTCGAATGCTCAAAATTTCAGAATTTGAATATGCTGAACGGAAATGAAAGGTATATTCTATACATGCTAACAATTTACATGGTTTATACAAGTAAAATATTTAGACCAACAAAAATTTTATATGGCTGAAATAAAATCCACAACCTTTGAATAAAAGAGCAAACATGTAATATCATCTTTTATGCATGTATATAGCATTAAAATCCATGTTTATAGAATTAGCATGTTGAGGAATGGATCATGTTATGAAAGAAAATATGGTAGATGAAATGGTCAAAATGTTAAAATGTGTAATATTAGGCTGGTGCAAAAGTAATTGTGTTTATTGGCATTGAAAGTAATGGCAATGCTTCAGTTTCTTCTCCTCATCTAACTGCCATATTCCTAAAAAATTACCAAAAGGCAAACTAAAGTGGTATTAATTATAGTCAGGGTTCAGCCTATTTTGTAAATGCTTGTTATTATTATTATTATTATTTGTAAACTACTCCCTTATTTCCTTCAGTGACATTTCAGCTTCCCCGTGCAATTGTGACATTTTCTGACGTATTCAGACATAATATGACTGATTCCCAATTGGAGAGTTTGTCTCTATGTTATTTGAAGAGCACAGTGATATTGATCTGTCCAGATACTAGTAACCACTTCTACCTAGTAACAAATATGTACCTAGACAACTTACAAATTTAGATACAAAGTCATTAAATAATCATCCATATATACACATTTATAAGCTACTATCTTATAGACATTACAGTTCACTTCATCTAATGTGAACTTATTGTTTCAAAGGTGCAATATCAAAGTACCAATGCCCTTATTTGCTGAAATGCAAAGCACCAGTTCTATGGATCCTTCCAACCTTGTTAAAACATTTAAAAAGTCTGTAACCAGTAACCATGGAGACTGTTATCTCCACAGAAACAATCCTCTCAAATTAGCTGTGAAAGGAGGTCAACTAGAGGATTGTAATTTCCTTTTTGTTTTACCTTTCTAGGTTGCAGACACAAAAACAAGACAAATTATATTCTAAAAATTAAAGATAATGTTAATTGCTCAGAAATATATATTGCCCTAAATATTGAATCTTCAACTAAAATTTTCAGGAAAACTTCGGTAACATTGATATAGTCCAAGTGAACTCTTATGTATTTCATATGGTGATTCGTACTGCTAATTTCCATATACGTGGAACCAAGGCAATATAAAGCCAAATCCATGTTAAATCAGTATATGGGATTAAAAAATATTTATCAAGGATCAGTACTTAAGTGCCTTAATTAAAAGTAAGCTCATTTTTTTTCCAGGAATAACTACTTATCCAATGTTTGAAATAATTTTTAATTTTTAGAATACTGTGTAGCATAATTTTTAACTTAAGATACAAATATTAATAAACAATATTTAAGTCAGACTATAATCTAATTAGAAAATTTCTGCCTAAAATATTTTAAAGGTTCATGCTTGAAATCTAGCAACAAATACTGAATTACAATAAGCCACAAGATAATAAAATCATCACAGATCCAAATATACACAGATATTGGTTAAAAATGGCAGATCTGTGCAAGATTAAATCTTAAAACCATATGCTTTATTAACAGCAGATGTGACATTTAACAATTGTGCTCTAAGTAGCTTCAAAACACACACTAATTCCTCTTTTAAACCACTATATCCATTAACATGGAGATAAACTGGTGCCCAAGGTCTCTTCCATTTTCCAAATAATTGTTTGAAGTGCCGACAACTCTATTTACTCTAAATATTTTCATTCTTCCCTCACCCAAGCAAAGTGCAATTTCACTTTATTATTCTTTAAATTTCAGGTGCCCAGGGTTAATTATGTTGGAAAACAGCAGTCTTCTCTTATGTGTGGGGGATACATTTTAAAAGCCCCAGCGGACACCTGAAACAAGTATAATGTGGAACCTTATAGGTACTATGTTTTTATTCTTATATATATGTGCTTGTGGTAAAGTTGAATTTAAAATTAGACACAGTAAGAGATAAATAACCACAATAATAAAATAAAATAATTTTAACAAAATACTGTAATAAAAGGTATTTAAAATGTAACTTATTTATTTCTGGAATTTTTTACCTAATAATTTTGCACTATGATTGACCATGCGTAACTGAAATCACAGTAAGTGAAAACATAGATAAGGGCTGCCCATGATATTAATATAGAAGAATGTACAATATGTATCATGAAAAAAATCATAGAAGCTCAAGCAATAAAATATTAAGTTGTAACATTTTAAGACAATACAGAGCCTAATCAGCCAAAAAAATCTATGCTCCTAACTTTAGACCTTATGTGTGTTTGTGCTATTTGAAGATTCAGTAGATGATAGATCAATCACACACAAACTACTAAAATGAAATATACTTCTAAAACAATAGCATTACAACAATCTAGCTGTTTTTATTAAAATATTTAATTATCAAACATATGAAAGCATAACACATGTGCAGACATACACATGCATGCACACATAGGGAAAATACTTTAAAGCACATAATAAAAAGAGGTAACAAAGATCTGAGGATAATGGATACACTTGATCCTAGATTAAACAGGTGATCTGAAGTGAGGATTAGATTCAAGCTGAATTTCTTATTGAAACTGAAAGACCATTTAATAAGAAACATGCAGCAGATGTAAATATATAAGCATGCCAGAATAAATAAAATTTAATTTGTTCCTGAAACTAAAATTTCAGATTCATTTATTATTTTACAAAATAAAACTATTTATCTCCATAAATGTCTATGTGTTGAGTTCCTGTTAAGTGGAGAACAATTTAAAGTGGGCTAAAGATTCTAACCTATGGATTCTGAACATTAAGTTAATTTCAAATAATAACAAACATCTAAGGGTTAGCATTTGGTGGAGGATATGAGTATACAGTGGTAAAATTGGAGTTTCCTTGTGGTGATGGAAATTCTGTTTCCTGATTGTTATGGTGGTCACACAGATCAACATGTGTGATAAAATTAAAGAACTATACTAAAAAATAAAAAATGAAGTGCAAGTAAATGAATGTAAAACTGTTCAAATATAAATATGATTTAATTAATCCATTATATTGCCAATGTACATTTCTTGGTTTTGACAATGTAGTATAATTAGGCAAGACGTTCTAATTGGAGAAATTTGAGTAATTGATACATGAGGTTCTCTGTACTACTTTTTGTACCTTATGTGACTGTAAAGATTTTTTATGATTTCTTTATATTTTAAACTGTTATTTATGTTCAGGAGTACATGTGAAGATTTGTTATATAGGTAAATTCATGTCACATGGGTTTGTTGTACACATTATTTCATCACCCAAGAATTAAGCCCAGTACCCAATAGTTATCTTTGCTTCTCTCCCATTTCCCAACCTCTACCTTCAACCCTCCAGGAGATCCCAGTGTCTGTTGTTTCCTTCTTTGTGTTCATGAATTCTCATCGCTTAGCTCCCACTTACATGTCAAAATGGCACACATAAGTCTTCTTTTTAAAAGTGTCTGTTTATGCCCTTTGCTAACTTTTTTATGGGCTGTTTTTTTTTTTTTTCTTGTAAATTTGTTGAAGTTCTTTATATGAAGTTGGATAGTGGACTTTTATTAGATGCATAGTTTGCATAATGTATCTTACATTCTGTAGGGTGTCTGTTCATTCTGTTGATAATTTCTTTTGCTGTGCAGAAGCTCTTTACTTTAATTAGATCCCATTTGTCACTTTTTGCTTTTCTTGCAATTGCTTTTTGTGACTTCGTCATGAAATCCTTGCTCTTGCCAATATTCTGAGTGGTATTGTCTACTTTGTCTTCCAGGGTTGTCATAGTTCTGGGTTTTGTCTAGATTACCTGTCCAGTGCTAAATGTGGAGTGTTAAATCCCCAGATATTATTGCATTTGCATCTATTTCTGTCTTTAATAATATTTTAAATTATATATTATAAATATATAATATATAACATATAAATGTATAAAAATATATATTTGCATGCTCTAACATTGAGTACATATATTTATAATTGTTATATTATTTTACTGGGATAATGTATTTATCATTATAAAATGACCTTCATTTTCTCTTTCTGCAGCTTTTGTCTTGAAATCCATTTTATATAAGTATGACTACATCCTTTTTTTTTTTTTTTTTGCTTTCTATTTGAATAGAATATCTTTTTTTTCCTTTTTTCACTTTCAGTGTATGTATGACTTTATAGGTGTAGTGATATTCTTGTGGACAGCTTATAGTTGGGTATTTTTAAAAAATCAGTTCAATAACTCTATGACTCAATTACTGGAAAATTTAGTACATTTAAATGTAATAATATTGATAGGTAAGGATTTAATTGTGGCATTTTGTTATTTTTTATTATTTTGTTGGTTTTGTCTTATTTTCTTCCTTTCTGTATTCCTATGGGTAAAAGTTATTTTCTCCTATAGTATGTTTTAATTTTTTAATTTTTACTGTTTGTGTAACTGTTACGGGTTGTTCCTTTGTAGTTAACCTGAGGCTTGCTTGCAAGCAACATTTTAGAGCCAATTATTTTAAACTGCTGACAACTTAATACTAATTACAGAGGAAAAAACAAAAACAACGAGCAGAGAGAACACTAAAAACCTTCACGCTTTAAGTGTATTCCCCATGCTTTGTGACTTTTAATTGTCTCTGCTTTTTTTTGTATATAATCTATCTGTTAAAAAGTTGTTTTAGTTGGAAGCTGAGGCAGGAGAATTGCTAAAACCCAGGAGGCAGAAGTTGCAGTGAGCCGAGATCACGACACTGCACCCCAGCCTGGGTGAGAGAGCGAGACTCAGTTTCAAAAAAAGAAAAAGAAAAAGAAGAAGAAAAGAAGAAAAGAAGAAGAAGAAGAAGAAGAAGAAGAAGAAGAAGAAGAAGAAGAA
>NC_045435.1:123896679-123963765 GCF_002776525.5 Piliocolobus tephrosceles | reverse complement strand
TACGAAGATTAATTCAAGATGGATTAGAGACTTAAATGTTAGACCTAATACCATAAAAACCCTAGAAGAAAATCTAGGTAGTACCATTCAGGACATAGGCATGGGCAAGGACTTCATCTCTGTTATTATTTCTATGTGTAAACTTTCTACCAAGTATCTCTCTCTACCTCCTCTTTATAGCCACTAACTCTTAAATTTGCCCTTTTGAAGCTATTTTCTAGATCTTGCTGTAAGCTTCACTTTTTTATTTTTTATTTTTTCTCTTCTGACTGTGTATTTTTATATAGCTTGTCTTCAGGATCATTAATTCTTTCTTTTGCTTGATGAATTCTGCTATTGAGAGACTCTGATGCATATTTCAGTTTGTCAATTGAATATTTTAGCTCCAGAATTTTTAGTTTATTTTTACAGTGCCAATCTCTTGATTAAATGTTTCTGATAGAATTTTGAATTTCTTCTTCTTCTTTTTTTTTTTTTTTTTCTTGGAGTTTGTTGAACTTCCTCAAAACTCACATTGATAAAGTTAAAAGATCATACCAAAATATGATTAAACCATACATCAATAACATAAAAATAGCTGGAAAACTTCTAAATATTTGTAAATTAGAAGACATACATACTTCAAACTAACACATACATCAAAACGAAGTCTAAACAGAAATTACTGAAAATATATTTTGAACATACTGAATATGAAAATGCAAAATATCCAAATTTGTCTGATGCAGGGAAACCAATATTTAAATAACAGTTCATAGCATTTAATTAATAATCAAAATGAAATTTTAAAATTACATTAATAACATAAGTCTTCACATTAGGAAACTACAGATGAAGGAGAATTTCTTTGCTAACACAAACAGAAAAAAATACATAATAAAAATTAGAGTAGAAATCAACGATAATTGAAACATGGAAATATTATTAAAAAATCAATAAAATAAAAGCTGTTTACTTCAGAAAATCAATTAAAAAGGTTATATTTTAGAATGACTGAAAACAATAGCAAAATATATGACACAAATTATCAATATCAGAAATGAAAGAGAGGTTATTATTACTGATCCTGTTGATATTAAAGGATAATCATGAACACTATAAACTATGTTAGGCACACACATTTATTAATCTAGATAAAATGAATCAATTTTTTAAATCACCCAACTATAAAAAGTCACACAAGATCGAAAGGATAACAAGAATAGAGCTAATGAAGAAAATAAATTAATAACCTTGCAAAAATAAATCATAAAATTCAGATGGTTTCACTAGTAAATTCTACCAAATATTACATGAGAAGTAATATATATTATTCAACATTTCTTCCACAAAATAATAGCAGAGGAAAACACTTTCTAACTCATTCTATGAGGCAGCATTGTCCTTATACTGAAGTCAGATAAAAACTTTGCAAGAAAGAAAAACTACAGACCATTATCTCTCACAAATATAGGAGCCAAAATCCTAAACAAGTATTTGGAATTTAATTTTAAAAAGTATAAAAAGGCTGGGCGCGGTGGCTCACGCCTGTAATCCCAGCACTTTGGGAGGCCGAGTCGGGCAGATCAAGAGGTCAGGAGATCGAGACCATCCTGGCTAACACAGTGAAACCCCGTCTCTACTAAAAATAGAAAAAATTACCCGGGCGTGGTGGCGGGTGCCTGTAGTCCCAGCCACTGGGGAGGCTGAGGCAGAATGGCGTGAACCCGGGAGGCAGAGCTTGCAGTGAGCCGAGATCGCGCCACTGCACTCCAGCCTGGGCGACAGAGTGAGATTCCGTCTCAAAAAAAAAAAAAAAAGTATAAAAATAATTATAAATTATGTTCAAGTTAGTATAGAAATCTGGATCAAAATTTAAAAATAAAACAATATATTATTTCAGATTGGGTGCCTGTATTAAAACATCTCATATACCCCATAAATATATACACCACTATGTACACATACAAATTAAAATTTTAAAAATTTAAAATCTAAAATCAGAAAATATAATCTATGGCATCAAAATGTGAAAGATGACAAATCATGATCATATTAAGTGATACAGAAAAAGCATGTGACAAAATTCATAAATGGCTCATGTTAGAAACACTCAGAACCTATGAACATCAGAAAAGTAGATCATCAAAGAACATCATCAAAATTCTAGTGTTGGTAAAAAAAAAATCAATGCTTTCCCTTCATCCCAAAACAAGGTAAAATATATACTCTGTTATTCAATCTCTAAATGGAAATCTAAATCAGTCAATAGGACAGAGACAAGAAAACGAACTTAAATATCTATAGATTCAAAAGAAATACAACTCTCTTTATTCATAGATAAAATCTTTGTCTATATAAAATATCCAAAAATATACAATGAATATTCTTAGATTGTTAAACAATATAAGGGTAGAAAGCAATGATAGAAATATTAAATATGTTCAATATATAAATGTAAATTGCTTACTTATCATCTATGAATAATTAAAATTTTAAAGAAATGCCAATTTCAAAATTACTCAAAAATAAAACATAATTATAACAAAATAAGTACTGGAATTCTATGTAGAAAATTATAAAATACTGACATATGTAATTAAAGAGCTAAATAAATGGAGAGCTATTCCATGTTCAAGGATTGGAAGACTCAATATTTATTAAATGGTCTAAATTTAACATTTAAGCTATAGGTTCAATCCCAATCTAAATTTACAATTCCAATCACAGCCCAAGTAAACTATTTCATAGTGACAAACACATTAATTCAGAAATTTATATTGAATGAAGAAAGACCTAAAATAAGCAAAAATAAATAAATAAATAAATAAAAATAAAAAGAAAGAATAGTAAAGAAGAAAAGAAGGGTGGAGGGCTAGCATTATTTGAGTTTAAGACTTTCTACAAATATAAATAACAAAAAAGTATGACAATAGAGAAAGAATAGACACATATGTAAATGTAACAGAATAGAGAGCTCAAATATAGTCAGTGACCATTGAGAAAGTCACAAAGGCTTTGCAAGGAAAATATGATTGTCTTTTAAACAAAGAATCCCGAGAGAATTGAATGTCTATATACAAATGATATATGAATAAATAAGAACCTGGAAAATAACTCAAATTAATTATGAATTTAAATGTAAAACACAAAACAAAAATGTGTGCATTATCAGTACTCACTTTTACATATTGTACCCTTTTCTCCTGGCAGCTTTTTAAATTGCATCTCCTCATACAAAGATCATCCATACAGTTGGCATGTTGTTGTTTTTCTCAAATTTAATTAAAAAGCATATAGCACAAGCTTAGCATAAAGTAGATGCAAGAACAGTATAAACCTCCATCATGGATTTCTATTTGAAAGTTCCCAAATAAAATATGAGTAAAAGAGCCATAAGATGCAGGAATTAAAACTCCAGTGGAGTAGGCAGTATCAGCTTCCTTACACTATAAAACAAACATAAAAATATAGATTGTATAATCCTCCTCCCTTGACTAAGGGTGTCATCAATCTGGCTCTTGCTTACCTAGTGAACCAGAAATATTTTTGGCTAAGGCAAATTAGGGTAGAACACGGATATCAATTTTTTTTAGAGAGCATGGATATCAATTTTTTATAGAGGGAAATTACTGAAAATCCACTAGGGAAACACATTCAAACATGTCAGTAGAACAAGACAGTATCAGTGGTAGTATTAGCATTAATGTCAGTTTCCTAGGGGTTGCCCTAACAAAATGCCACATGCTGAATGATTTTAAACAACAGAAATTTATTTTACAGTTGTAGAGGCTAGACATCTGAGAAGATGTTAACAAGGCCATGCTCCATCTGAAGACACTAGGGAAGAATTTATTCCAGAGCTCTGCCCCAGCCTCTGGAGACTCCTTGACTTGTGGAGAAAAACTCAGACTTTCACTTGCCATTCTCCCTGTGTGCTTGCCTTGGTTCTAATTTCCCATTTTTCTTAAGGTCACCAGTTATATTGGAAAATAGACACACCCCACTTCAGTATGACCTCATTATAACTAATTATGTCTGAAACGATCCAATTTTTAAAGAAGGCCGCATTCTGAGATACTGGAAGTGAGGATATCAACACATGAATTTTGGGGTACATAATTAAATTCATAAAAGGAAGTATCATGGACTAAGATTCAGCAAGATGAGAAGCGACTTTTAGAAAATGGGGGCATACCAGTGCCAGAAATAACATCTTGAATTGTGTAAAGTGGTTCGTATACCAGAGATTGGTGGCCTATTCAAGGGTTCAAAGTTATTGATATATATATATATATATAATATATGGATACGTTATATAGAGTGATGTGCTCGGACATGTAAAGTAAAAATGAGCACTATCCATTATTATATTATTTAAAACATCTATGCATCTATAGATTTAACTTTGCTTTTTAAAATATAGCCATCCCCAGTCTTGATTTATACAACATACAATATATGTGTATATATATGAATACATATTATATATGTATACATATATGTTTATTGTATAAATACATAAATATATATATTATTACAGAAATATGACTAATCTTCTGAACAGAAACAAACTTAGCGCTTATAATCACTTATTTAATAATAACTAAAAATAAATTTCACATTTTGAAGAAGAAATCTGTTCTAATCATTGCACTGGGGCAGAGCATAGAAAATAATAATTAAATTTTATTTTTGAAAGCAATTCTATAATGAATATTTTCAGACAAGTAAAATAAAAGCATTTGAAATAAACCACATTTTATAAATTTCAAGATAAGAACATTTGAGTCAGTTTTTAATAATTGTCCTTTGTATTACCTGAAAAGGCAGTATCATTTCAGATTTACATAGTATAAATCTAGTAATCCAAGTTTCTCTAAATACTCACTGCCTCTGGCTCACATAACTGCAAACACAACCATTTTGAAAAGGAATCCCTTTTGGAACCCAAATCTTAAAAAATCTAAAACAATTACATTTGTTTTAATAAAGAGACAATTTTGAAACAAACAGAATAAACTCTCATACTTTGAGACAAGATACCAAAAACTACCAAAGTAATACTAAATTTAAATGAAAAAGGTAATTTCTATATATAAAAGAAAGCTGTACTCACTATTGGAACTCTATCTTGATGTTTTAAAATCTTTATTGTAATACATTAATTGTGATACTAAATAAATATATATATTTCAGCATTTGCCATATGAAATGCTTTGGGGGCATACAAGTTTTCTTTGAGTAAATATGAAAACTGTCATTTGAAACAACTATATAATCAATAAATGTCAAAAATATATTTAAAATTCCAGTGCTTTTAAAGAATAAAAACTCTTTTTGATGTTATAAGAGCTTTCCTTACAAATTATCCTAAAGTTGGTATTATAAACTGCTTTTTAATATAATTTCCAACATAAGAAGTACTCAAGAATAACTCTACATGCATATGCCTTTTATTAAAATTAAATAGCTCTACATTTGTTTTATTAGCTTTAACATTCTCTCTTTTATAATTTATGTATGTTAGCACTTATTTCATATTAATATCAAGATTCATATAGAGATATATAAAGAGATAGAAATATGTTAAGTTTTCTGAAATGTTTGAAAATAATTTGGGAATTTATGATCATTGTATTTGTATTTAAATTATTTGGTATGATTTTTGCTAAAAACAAGGGTATATTTTTAAATAACCTTTTGTTTGAAAAGTAATAAAATCATTAAATTTAACATTGATACCATAAATAATATTAATACAATAATATTAGCTAATATTACAGTCCACTATTACCTAATATTCAGATCATCTGCAAATCTGTTAAATTGTTAAAATTGCCAAAGAAATTCAAAAAAAACAAGAAAAAAGCAAAAATCCCAATACTCAGTTTCATAGAAACCTGTTCACTTGTGCTGATGTCCTAAATAATATAATTTTTTAAGGTAGATTTTTAAAGGATCGGGCTGAAGCAGATGGGGTTTGTAAGATTCTTGAGTACAGAATTTGTTAAGGTAGGTATTGAGGGCATGGCTGTCTAGTCATCTAGATGTCCAACAATCAATGTAACTTCACTTATGACTGAATTAGACAAATGAAACATTATAATACTATAGTACTCTTTTAGGTTAGTTCCCCATAGGGAGTCATTGAGATAAGAATTCATGTGCAATTGATTTATTAAACACTACAGAAATAGTAAGAGAGAGAGTACTAAAATAGGAAAGGGTGAGGAGTCACAAATAATTCCCAGCCCTAGACTGGTTTCATAGTGAAATCATCAGCATAAATTACAACTCAAGAGTTTTTTTTTAAGATCTGTGCAAGAGATTTTGGATTTTGGTCTCCTTTATCAATAAGTCGTTTATACCTGAGTGGGTTTAAACTCTCAGGCCCTTTTAGTTTTCTCCCTTTGAGGGATAAGGTAGAGCGGGGAGAAAGGGACAAACCTATGCAGAAGACTGCAGGTGTCAGGCAAGAATAGCAAAGCACATAGAATATTTAAATTGAATCCAAGGGGATATAGATGGGAAAGGACAGTGTCTGCTACAATGCCTTACAGGAATTGAGGAGAAAGTTTAAAGGCAAACTGCTTATCTCATGATGTTACTAAAAGTAACTCTTCCAACTTCAATGCTGCATAAAAACTATACTTTGAGATAGAATATTGATGTCATAAATTATTATTTCTGCATTGGAGAGTAGAAGTTGGCTATATTTTTGGATGTTAAATATATTTTGTAACTTTTCACTTTGTATCATTTGGTCATTCAAGTATGTGTCACTTCCATTACATCTAACTCTGAGCACTTTTTAGCATAAATAAAAATAGATTGACTTTTCATGTTTCTATTTATGTTTTCCATGGGGAAGATATTGGAAAATTAATTGTACATCCCTTTAAACTGAGGATAATAAGTGATTACTATTTTGAAATAAAGGAGTGTTATAAATGAAAACTTAACGGCCAAATATTACAGGGACAGTCAAATGCAATGTCTGGAGTTCTCACTTGATGGTGTGTGTGTGTGTGTGAAATAAAGACTTGAAAGGAGTGGTGTCTGTCACAACCTAGAATGTAGGTATAAAAACCATTTTGTGAGTGAGGGAAGGGGAAGGCCTCCATAAGGTAGCAAGTAGGTAAGCCTGCAGGTAGAGGTACTTATGGTGAGGTGTGTCAGTAGCAATTGAGCTAAGATTTAATCTTTTTATCTAGTTTGCCAGGTGCTAGATTCACATATGTGTGGCCCATGAAATATAATTAGTCATAATGAGAACTAATCTTAAAAAGGCTCAGCCTTTAAAACCGTTTTAATTAATCATTTTATAAATATTTGATACAATATTTTAGATGTATGGTGGTGATATGATGTTAAAACCCCAATGCCCCTAGGATTCCTTGTTTTAACACTGTCACCTATTCTAGAACATCTATGTTTTTGGAATAATTTTAACAAAATAAATCAAACAAGAAGAGCCAGCATTTGAGCTCAATACTCATTTCCAGTAAGGTGATTTACCTTCCAGGCAATCAGAAGTCTGCATACAAAGTAATATGGACTTCTGAATGCAATATCATAACAATGAACAAATTGGTAATAAGCACTATGAAGAAAAAATGAAGCTGTGGGGTAGAAATAAAGGGACAGGACTATTTTATATAGGGTTCTCATGTAAGGCCTCTCCATGGCAGTAACATTTAGTAACAGACCAAAATGAAGAGGCAAGTGATATGGCTCTGGAAAATAGTGTTTGAGGCAGAATAAGTAGCAATACAAAGATTCTGAAACAGCAGGGTACTTGCTTTGTTTGAGGACTAGAACTAAGACCTGCATGGTGAAAGCAGAGACCCAAAGAGCTAGAGGAATGTGAAAGAGATTATAGAGGTAGATAATTGATTTATGTGAACCTTACAGGCGTAATAAGTATTTTCTGAGTTATATAGAAATTATTGAAGCAGAGGCATTACCTGTTACATGTGTTAAATAATCGTACTGGCAGTGGTGTGGCTAATATAACAGTGGAAGAAATTAAGTAATGATTGTATTACAGCAGCTGATCTTGTGCTTATAATGCCTTCTGTAGTCACTGAGTTGTCCGTGGGAAACTTCATAGAGCCCTTTGAAATTCAGCTATGCCATATGAGAATAGGCCAAAGTACTTATTTTATTGTCTTCATTTGAGGATAAAGAGAAAGGCATGTTAGATAACATTGTAAACTATAAAACATCAAATCAAAATGAATTGTAGAGAACTGTATAAAATTCTTTACACAAAACAGTGGTGAAATTCAGAAAATAGACCTACTTTCATTGGAAATCTGTTAGGTTCCACATAATGACATATAGTTAAATGTCAATTATTTTAAAATATTTTCTTCTAATATGACATCATTTTGAGCTAAGATATATATATATATATATAAACAAATATTACAGATATTTAACAAACTAAGGCTCTTATTTATTAATTTTCTTTTTACTTATTAGCAACTTACTTCTTTGAACTACTGAATGTTTGTTTTTTTAGGACACAATACTCTTGATTTTAAGAAGATTAACAAATGAATCTATCATGTTATTAGTTTTTGAAATAATTTTATTATTCCATACTTTGCATAATATCTCCATTAATTTTAACTGATTTTTTTTTTTTTTTTTTGAGATCGATTTTCTCTCTTGTTGCCCAGGCTGGAGTGAAATGGCACAATCTCTGCTCACTGCAACCTCCGCCTCCCAGGTTCAAGGCATTCTCCTGCCTCAGTCTCCTGAGTAGCTGAGATTACAGGCACCAGGCCCCAAGCCCAGTTTTTTTTTTTTTTTTTTTTTTTTTTTCCTTTTTTTAGTAGAGACAGAGCTTCACCATGCTGGCCAGGGTGATCTTGAACTCCTGACCTCAAGTGAATCACCCGCCTTTGCCTCCCAAAATGCTAGGATTACAGGTGTGAGTCACCATGCCCAGCCAAATTTTAACTTATTTTTGAGTGAAAATGTTTTAATAAAAAGTTAGGTTACTTGTAGCATTTCTACTTTACCTACTTTATTGCCAATGACAATTACTAGAGAAATGTAAAATTATCTGTGCAAATAATGCCTTTTTTGCTCCATAAATATTAATTTCAATACCTTCCAAATAATAAATTAAGTCCATAAACTTAATTATAAGTATATTAGCAAAGCAAACTATGAAATTTGTCATAGTGCTCTAAATAGTAGCTGCTGCTTTAAAGAGTCCTTGATTGACCTCTGGCAAGAGGAATGTTATTTAGTAAAATGAGTTATTTCACCTACAGAAATAGCATTCATTTGCCAAACAATGTCGGTGAGTTTTCACCACTTCCTTTCATTTTAGCAATCAATTTGAGAGCTGTACTAAAAGCAGCATAAAGTTCATTGTCCTCTGGCACAAAATCAGACAGCACATTTAAATTTGGCTGTGCTATAAAACCCATGTAAACAATAAATGCTTTTGCATAAAAATACATCCAAAGTAAAATACCTTAAAAACATATAATGTATTATAAAAGAGGGTTTTTAAAAATCTTTAAAACATTTTTTTCCAGCTAATTTGATGGAAAATGCATAACAAATATTATGTACAAACTATAATTGCTTATCTTCAGTTCAAAAATTTACATAGTTGTTTTATTTAAAAAGCATAAAGTAATAGCATTTTTTAAGTTTGTACTTTGGACAATGACTACAAAAATTGTTATATAAATAATTTGAAATAATTCACCAAAATGTTTTTTGAAGTTGGTGCTAGCACTATATTGAGAAACTGAGACATTGAGTTGGGTTATTTCCCCACGCTCTAAAACGGTAAATTATGGAGCCATGATTTAAATCCAGGCTGTCTGCACCCCAATCATATATTACTAAACACTGTATTATATTGCTTATGGAAAATCATAACAGAAATAGTGTGAAGTAAAAATAATCTTCATTTAACCTTTTCTGATAATTTGATTTATTACCACAGCTGTATGTTTGTAAAATCATATGATTTTTCACTTATCAAATTGACAATATTTTTTTTCATCCAAACATTACTTAAAATTGGAATGTCATATGACGCAATCTCTCTAAAAATAATTTAGGCAAATAAATTAAAAGCTTGATAAGAGGTATAACTTTTGACCCAGGAACTCGTAATTCAGAAAAGTAATTCTAGATTATTAATGTTCAGGACAAGTGGAAATGGAAAGTCCCCAGAGTAGATTGCCTAACGTGAAAATAACTGCTTGCCATGTTTATGTTAAGAAAAGGGTCCAGGAGCACAAGCCCATGATGATTAAAGGATACAAAATTACATTAGGCTCATAAAACTAGAGTTATTGGGTGGTGATATATGATTCTTAATAGAAACATTATATAAACTGCACAAAGAGAATCCTTTCAGGGTGGGAATATAACCACATAGCTACTTAGTTTTCCTGAAAGGCTTCATGATGTAGAGTTTGTTACCATTGTTTGAAATCAATTAGTGTAATTATAATATATGACCCACTTAAATCCCCATTCTTTAGAGCAAATAAAACTTGAATTTTATTAATGACTAAGATTGTTACCATTAATTCACCCATTTAACAAAGATAATGAAGTTTATAGACAGGAGAGACCCCTGTGGTCTTTAGTTGGCTAGCCTGGATACCATGTTAGAACTGAGCCTCCACAATCCTCTGGTGCTCTGGTGCTTTTTTTTCACTTTACGCCATAGAATTCAGATTGCCAAGATCTCCCAGCTCATGCCTCACAACATCAACAGAAACTGTGATTAAGCAGGAGAAGAGTGTTCTCAATTACTTTTGGAAATAGGATACATCTACCAGTTTCCTAACTTGCGTAAATTTTTACCTTCTCTTATCTCAGGCAACCTAACCCGGTCTCTAGGCATAAAGTACCTCATGTTTATTTGATTCTGCTCAGCATGCACCCTCCTCAGGACACCTAGATTTGTTCATTGCTCTATCTGGATTATTCATCCAGAATGAATATATAAATGGTTTAGTTCCTCACTAACCTCAGGTGTTTACGTAAATGTCACCTTCCTAACAAAGCCTGTGTGGTACTCACAAATATTAGTACTCACAAATATCTAAAGCTCCTTACTTTCTTGGAAACATAAAAAACCACAATCTGACTACAATTAGGTAGAACTATGACTGTGAGAAAAATGAGTGCTATGTCTAGACACAAACAGTGAAAAGCCCACAACCAATATGTCCACACACTCATCCACATCACAGCAAGAATGAGGGCCATATTTTGTTTCTATGGCCCCAGGATTTTGGCCCCTATTAGACCATTCCTGCATTGCAATAAAGAGACTGGGAAATTTACTGAGAAAAATATACAATGGGCTCACGGGTCTGCAGGCTGCACAGGAAGCATTGTGCTGGCATCTGCTCAGCGTTTGTGAAGGCCTCAAGGAACTTTAGCTCATGGCAGATGGCAAAGGGGAAACTGGTCTCTCATATGGCCAGAACAGGAACAAGACAGGGAGGTGCCACCTACCTTTAAACAACCAGACCTCAGGAGAACCTGCTATCATGAAGGCAGCACCAGAAGGATGGTGCTAAACCATTCCTGAGAAATCCACCCACATGATCCAGTCACCTCCCACCAGGCCCAACCTCCAATACTGGGAATTATACTTCAACCTGAGATTATTTTCTTTGGGACAAATACACAAACTATTTCACTCTGTAATCCTTTAGGAGAAAGTCGCCATATAGAGTGGCCGGAGCTATGAGAAACAAAATAATGAAACAGTATGAAATGGCTGTTAAATATTTCTAAATGCTTACTATACATTTCCGAAGATTTTCGGGAGCCAAAATATGTATATTGGTGTGTCAAATCAACTGAAATTTTAGAGTTCATATTTTACTGCAATTTAACCTATCTGACTAATGTGACTTTCTTAAATGCACAAGTTAAAATTACAAATAGCTACCTAAAGACTCTCTTCTGCTTATTTCCTTCTTATTTTTTTCAAACCTCTTGTAATCTAACATAGTATACATTTTTAAAAAATTATGAGTATTACCACTACAGTCTCACTGAAGTACAGACACAAGAGAAAAAATATTTTTTTATCTGCTTGTTGACTGCTATATCTAGGTACTCAATAGATATTTTTAGAAAATCACATTTAGGAAAATGTATAAATTAATTTCAGAATTAATGTATTAAATTTCTGCTCACATCAGTTACCTATTTTTAAACTAATTTTCTGCCAGCATTATATGTGTGTGTGTGTGTATATATGTGTGTGTATATATATGTGTGTGTGTACATATATATATATATATATATATATATATGAGAGTTTGCTTTCACAATATAATTTCTTATATTTTGAGCAAAATCTGATTAATTAGATAGTGTTCATGCATCATAAAGTAATTTGGCAATTTCTTTTAAGTTATTACTCTTGACATGAATGTTATAATTATTATAATTCAGTGTAGTCCTATGAGTTAATGTTAAATTTTCTTCCTCTGGATTTCATCCAAAACTCATAATCTTCTGCCTTTGTACAATTATTTGTGTTTTTACATACTTAATCATATTTGTACTATGATAAGATGAAAGTTAGTAGAAATTCTATTTACCTGAAAATTCTGATGAGAAAGAATTTTATAAATTTTGTTGCCTTAATTTCCTTCTTTCTCGTGTGTTTCCTTAGAGATGATGTATATTCCTTCATTTATGTATTGTTAGGAAAAGAGACAATGGTTATGAGGCTAACAAAACTGCTACTTATTTGATGTTTCTCATTTTCTGTGAGTAAAAATTTGAAAATTTTGGTTTATATCCTTTATCAAATCTTTATGGAAAGAACAAAAAAACTGTGAATATAACATAAAATGATTGTTAAATCCTTCTAATCGTTCACTATACTTTTCAAAGACAGAAATTCCTTGTCTCAGAAATGGAGAGAGCAATGATACGGCTATCAATTTTATTCTACTATTTTATTCCAGTTTTTGAAAGAAGGGTGACAATCAATAACATCTTGTTGGTAATTAATGTTATGTAGATATGGCATAAAAATTATGCAGTTATTTTTATGATTGAACAATTTTTACTATTAAAAGCCAAACCTAACATTTTGGCCAAATGCTTTCCTATATCATCTTGTTCAGATATCTCTTTTCATCTGCTGTTTGTATCTTCTGTGTCTCTGTCTCTGTCTCTCTCTCTCTCTCTATCTTGAGAAAGTGAAATTGTTAGCTATTGGACAAATGTGTTACTTAACAACAACTTCTCTTGCCCTCTTGTATATATGTATAATAATTATATTATGTATATTATATAATAGCATATTATATATCCTAGAAATTAGCACATTATATATATATACTACATAATACTCTATTATATAGTATTCTAAATATTCTAAATATTACTCCATATTTTAATTTTAAAAGTAAATATTGGCCGGGCGCGGTGGCTCAAGCCTGTAATCCCAGCACTTTGGGAGGCCGAGACGGGTGGATCACGAGGTCAGGAGATCGAGACCATCCTGGCTAACACGGTGAAACCCGGTCTCTACTAAAAACTACAAAAAACTAGCCGGGCGAGGTGGCGGGCGCCTGTAGTCCCAGCTACTGGGAGGCTGAGGCAGGAGAATGGCGTGAACCCGGGAGGCGGAGCTTGCAGTGAGCTGAGATCCGGCCACAGCACTCCAGCCTGGGTGACAGAGCCAGACCCCGTCTCAGGAAAAAAAAAATAAAAAAATAAATAAATAAATATTATTCAGTATTTAAAATAGGTTACATGGATCGAAAAGACAACATTGATAAATGGCTTTCTGTTTGATGGTCAAAAATTATGTCTACCCTGTTTTACTCAAGAAAGTGAAAAGTGTATACATTTATGTTCTTTATTGAACTTAGATTAATACTTGGTTTAACATTAGATCATTGTCCTCCAATAGCATATGTACTTATTAAAAAAAAAAAATTAGAGTTTATATAATATTGACATAGCAGTGGTGTTTTTTATATGTTTAGTTCAACTTTTAAAATTATACAACTTGACTATATGTATTTAGACAAAAATTATAAGATGGAATTTTGTTGTCGTTGTTGTTTTGAGACAGAGTTTTTGCTCTTGTTGCCCAGGCTGGAGTACAATGGCATGCATGACCTTGGCTCACCACAACCTCCATCTCCTAGGTTCAAGTGATTCTCAGCCTCCTGAGTAGCTGGGATTACAGGCATGTGCCACCATGTCCGGCTAATTTTGTATTTTTAGTAGAGACAGGGTTTCTCCATGTTGGTCAGCTGGTTTCAAACTTCTGACCTCAAGTGATCTGCCCACCTTGGCCTCCCAAAGTGCTGGGTTTACAGGCATGAGCCACCGTGCCCGGCCAAGAGGAGATAGTTTTATAGGTGTAATAATTTGATATTTTGAAGAGGTTCTTCATCACTCAGAAAAAAATTTTAAATAATGTAATAAGTATATTTTCTACATTCTTTCTTCATTTACTCTAACCAAACTAATCAAGCTCTCTGAAGTGTAGCACCACTTGGATCATTCATCCATGAAGTCAATTTCATATTATTCAGACTATAAAGTTTATCTTTATGATTTGTCTCCCTTCAATATATTTTTTCACTTTTTCTGCTGTAGAATTTCATTTGATTAACCCCCATTGTGTTTGCCTTTAATCATTTAGCCTCATAATTTTAAAACTGGATAAGTTAAAATGAGAAATTACTGAATTATTATAAATATGTGGGGAAAAATTAACATAATATTTTTAGAACAGACAAAATGAGAGAATATTTCTATTGTTAAAACTATCAAAGTATGGAATTCTGCAGGTAGTTATCATGGGATGGGGAACTAGTGTTTGGAATATTTAAAATATGGTTAGTTTTTAACATATACGTGTATATATATATATATATATATCAGAACCACTGCTATATTAAGTAGTATATTTAATAGGTAATTATTTATTTACCTTATTAATATACTCCAAATTAATTTTCCTATTAATATTTTTCAAGAGCAATAAAATTTTTATTTCTACTTCATAATTATTTAGAAAAATACTTTTCTGTTCTACCTCTGACTTTAGAACCTGCTAGTCTTTCACACAAATCAATTAAAGAAAATAGTCAAAAATGGAAAAATAGAATATAAGCAGAAAGGAATGAAATAATATTAAATAACATAACCACCATGAAGTCCATGAAAGAGAACTAATCCAAGTAATTTTTTATCTGCATGTGAATAATTCTCAGGCTAAGAAAAAGAAACTCTAAAAATATTGAACTTTATAGTTAATAGGTTTATTTTTCACGGAGGCATAGTTAGAAAATCTAAAACTACTTTTTTTTCATTAAAGGACTGAACAATTTGGTCAATGCATAATGGACAACTGGGCCTAGTTAGAAAATCTAAAACTACTTTTTTTAATTAAAGGACTGAACAATTTGGCCAATGCATAATGGACAATTGAGCCTTGGTTTCTCAATATGAATATAAAAGTTATAAATAGAGAACAAAGGAAGAATGAGGCTTTGTTGTTGAATTGGAATGGAAAGTGTCAATGTGAGCTCATGTATTTATATAGAAGCCAATACTGATACATTTTTTAGATATAGATGTGTAAGGCATAAATATATGATAGAGTCTAAATGTAGATAGATCTATAGATACCGATGTAACAAGGTGCATACATATGTATGCATGAAAATATACATATATTTAGCCTAGAACAATGATCTTCCACTGTCTGTGAACTCAACTTATCCCAAGTCCTGTTTGATACATATAATTATTTGCTAAAAGGAATGAGACCTTTCTGGGAAAAGGTCTGATTCCATGGCTAGGTCAGCAGAAGTTCAAGATAAATCTGAAATATCTTGTCCTCTGTAATGTGAGGAAGTGCTGCAGAATAAGAAGGAAGAACCAAAAGACAAAAACTAGCTCAAAGGGTTTTCCCTTCAACATGTGGCAGTTATTAAATAAGAAATCTGAGTTCACACTGATAGAAAAATAATAAGAAGAAAACAAAGCTCTTTGTAGAAAAGGAGGCAACAAATAAAACATTTCAAAACCACACTTCCTAGCTGTAACCATTATTCTACTCTCTATTTCCATGAGTTCAGTATTTTTTTTCTCATACATTTTAGTGAGAACATGCAATATTCATCTTTCAATGTATGTTTATATCAAAATAACACATGCCCCCCAAGAATACATGCAACTAGTATGCATCCATAATAATTAAAATTTAAAAATTAAAAAGTAGCGATTAAGAAATCATCTGTTTAGAAAGATTATTACAAAATTTATTTAGAAAATAATATCAGAAAATTTGAATAATATGTTTTTATGTTATTAAGTATCTTCTTCAAACATAAAAATGAAATAAAAAAGAAATATTAACTCTGCATTAGAGAAACTTCCCAGGTCCTATCTTAACCATGTGTACAAAATAAATCTCACCCATGCTAGAACATATTAATTCCATAAGCCGCCTGACATAAAGCACTTTTAGAAGAATATAACGTCACTTGCATATTATTCTTGTCAAAAGTACATAAACCAGCATCCGATCCTGAGGTAAAATTAGAAAATTTGATTTGAGCAGTATTTTACAAAATAATTGACCAGTACTCTGTAAAAAGATCAATATTAGAGAACAAAAGGAAATGCTGAGGTACTCAGAGAGATTAAAGGGTAATAAAATGGAAACTAAACACAATGCATGATCTGTGATTTCCTTATTGTGCAATAAACATTATTGGGACTATTTAAAATATTTAGAGAAAGTATGCTGATTACAATATTTTTAATCATTACTAATTTACTGATTTTAACCATTACCCTGCAGTTAAGAGCTTTTAAAAACAGAACAATATGATACTTAGTGATGAGGCATATGGGCTGTAACTTATTCTTAAATGGTTTAGAAAAATACTACATAATCAATATAATTTTATGTAATTTATATGTCTAAATTTATTAATCCGATGTCATTTGGCTGTGTCACCACCCAAATCTCATCTTGAATTGTAGTTTTCATAATCCCCATGTGTCGTGGGAGGGACCAGGTGGAGATAATTGAATCATGGGGGCAGGTTCCGCCATCCTGTTCTCATGATAGTGAGTTAGTTCTCACGAGATCTCATGTTTTTTTAAGGGGTTATCCCCCTCACTGGGCTCTCATTCTTTTCCTTCCTGCTATCATGGGAAGAAGGATGCGTTTGCTTCTCCTTCCACTATTATTTTAAATTTCCTGAGGCCTCCCCAACCCTGTAGAACTGTGAGTCAATTGAACCTCTTTCCTTTATAAATCACCCAGTTTTGGTATTTCTTCATAGCAATGTGAGAAGAGACTAATACCCTATCTTAATCGATCAGTACAAATAAACATAGGTGTAAATAATAATACATACACATACACATGTAGATACACACACAGATATGTATGTATATGTAGAACAATAAATGAAATTTTAACTATTAGCATTTTAGGAATCTAGATGAAGATTATATAAATTCTTTATATAATTCTCAATCATTTTCTATATGTCTGAAATTATGAAACACTTAAAAATATCATTAAAGGAAAAGAAAATATTTCATACTAATAGTGGTTAAAGACACAAACACAAATACATAAGGTTTCTTTTTAATGGTGAGAGCAATAATCTCCCTTCACCAGAAACTAATATTTGTCAATTATTTCTGAAGTCATTTATTTTGTTCAATATCTTGCTAAATCAAGCCAGCAGTAGCTATGTTGTGTTATCATCCTAATTTCTAACCTTTTTGACCTGAAGCTACATGCGTTATGTTATATGGTCTAGATCCAGGAAGCAGAGCAAGATAGCTGAAGTGAAGCCTCCATCTATCATCCTATTCACAGGAATGCCAAATTGAACAATCTTCTACACAAGAAATAACCTTTATAAGAACCCAGTAATTAGTTCAGGTACAGAGCACCAAGTAGGTTCTTGGGGTCCCAAATTCTAGGCCTTGCAATATAGTTTGCCTGTGCCCCAACTCAAATTTCAACTTAAATTGTACCTCCTAGAATTTCCATGTGCTGTGAGAGGGACCCAACGGGGAGGTAATTGATTTGTGAGGGCCAGTCTTTCCCATGTTACTCTCATGATAGTGAACAAGTCTCAAGAGATCTGATGGGTTTATCAGGGGTTTCCGCTTTGACTTCTCTTTCATTTTTTTCTTGCTGCTGCCATGTAAGAAGTGTCTTTCACCTTCTGTCATGATTCTGAGGCCTCTGTAAGTCCAATTAAACCTCTTTTTCTTCTGGTATGTCTTTATAAGCAGCATGAAAAGGGACTAGTAGAGTAAATTGGTACCACTAGAGTGGGGCATTGCCGGAAAAATACAGGAAAATGTGGAAAAGTTTGGAACCTCCTAGAGACTTTTTGAATGGCTTTGACAAAAATGCTAATAGCCATATGAGCAATAAGGTTCAGGCTGAGGTGGTCTCAGATGGAGATGAGTACCTTGTTGGGAAATGGAGCAAAGGTGACCCTTGTTATGTTTTAGCAAAGAGACTGGGAGCATTTTGCTCCTGCCCTAGAGATTTGTGGAACTTTGAACTTGAGAGACTTGATTTAGGGTGTATGGCAGAAGAAATTTCTAAGCAGCAAAGCATTCAATAGGCGATTTGGGTGCTATAAAAATCCTTCCATTTTAACAGGGAAACAGAGCATAAACGTTCAGAAAATTTGCAGTCTGATGTTGCAGTAGAAAAGAAAAAAAAAAGAAAGAACATTTTTTGAGGAGAAACTCAAGCCGGCTGCCAAAATTTGCATAAGTAGCAAGAGCCTAATGTTAATCCCCAAGACCATGGGGATTAACAGGCCATGTCAGAAACTTTCGTGGCAGCCGCTCCATTACAGGCCTGGAAGCCCAGGAGGAAAAAGTGGTTTCATGGGCCAGGCCCAGGGTCCTCATGCTGTATACAGCCTAGGGACTTGGTGCCCTCTGTCCCAGCTGCGCCAGCCATGGTTTCAAGGGGCCAAGGTGTAGTTTCATCCATAGTTTCAGAGGGTGCAAGCCCCAACCTTGGAAACTTTCACATGGTATTGAACCTGCGGGTACACAGAAGTCAAGGTTTGAGGGTTGGGAACCTCTGACTAGATTTCAGAAGATGTATGGAAATGCCTGGATGCCCAGGCAAAAGTTTGCTGCAGGGGCGGGACCCTTATGGAGAACCTCTGCTAGGGCAGTGCAGACAGTACATTTGGTGACAGAGCCCCCTTGCAGTGTCCCTACTGGGGCAGTGCATAATGGAGTTGTGAGAAGAGAGCTACCGTAATCTAGACCCTAGAATGGTAGATCCACAGACAACTTGTACCATGTGCCTGGAAAATCCACAGACACTCAATGCCAGCCCATAAAAGCAGTCAAGAGAGAGCCTGTGTTCTGCAAAGTCACAGGGACAGAGCTGCCCAAGACCATGCAAACCCACCTTTTGCATTAGTGTGACATGGATGTGAGACCTGGAGTCAAAGGATATAATTTTGGAGTTTTAAAATTTGACTGCCCCGCTTGATTTTGGACTTGCATGGGCCCAGTAACCTCTATGTTTTGGCCAATTTCTCCTATTTGGAATGCTTTATTTACCCAATGCCTTCATCCCCATTGTATCTAAGAAGTAGCTAGCTTGCTTTTGATTTTAGAGGATTATAGGCAGAAGAGACTTACCTTGTCTCAAATGAGACTTGGGACTGTGGACTTTTTGGTTAGTGACAAAAAGAGTTAAGACTTTGGGGGACTGTGGGGAAAGGCTTTTGAAATGTGAGGAGATAAGATTTGGAGAAGCCACGGGTGGAATGATATGGTTTGGCTGCGTCCCCACCAAAATCTTAACTTGAATTTTATCTCCCAGAATTCCCATGTGTGTGGAAGTACCAGGGGGAGGTAATTGAATTTCGGGGCCAGTCTTTCCCGTTTTATTCTTGTGATAGTGAATAAATCTGACAAGATATGATGGGTTTATCAGGGGTTTTTGCCTTGGCTTCTCTCTCATTTTTCTTTTGCTGCCACCTTGTAATAAGTGCCTTGCACTTTCCACCATGTTTCTGAGTCTTCCCCAGCCACGTGAAACTGTAAGTCTAACTAAATCTCTTTTATCCCCCAGTCTCTGGTATGTCTTTATCAGCAGCATGAAAATGGACTAACATAACCTGACTCTTGGATGGCATTTCTGGACTTTGCCTGTTCCAGAATGGAATCCACTGCCCTGAAGAGAAAGTCCCAGGCCAGGAAGCATTCATCACAAGCTGACCGAAGAGCCCTAAATGCCTTGAATGAACATAGACAGTAGTCAGGCAGTACTCGTCATGGACCTGGGGTGGTGGTGGCTACCAGAAGAGACTCCTTTGCCTGTAGACAATGGGGGAAAGAGTGGAAAGGACTTTGTCATGTGACTTGGGTGCCAGCTCAGCTGCAGTAGAAAAGATCACCAGATAGATTCCTAAAATTTCCAACTCCAAGCTCTGGCTTCTGAATGGCAACTCTGGACCCACCTGCAACCAAAGGGAATTCACTGACCTGAAGGGAAGGACACAAGCTTACTGGCTTTGCCACTTGTTGGCTGTAGAGCCCTAGGTCTCTGAGTAAATATAGATGGTAACCAGGCAGTGGTTAATGTGGGCCTTGAGACCCAAATCTGCCCTGGCTTCAGGTTAACCCAGTATAGTCCCATTGGTGGTTGTCATCGGGGTACTTGTGCCATTCCGCCTCCAGCTCCAGGCAGCTCAGCAGAGAGACTCTGTTTGGGAGATTGTAAGGGAAGAGAACAAGAGTCTCTGCCTGGTAATTCAGAGAATTCTTCCAGATATTACCCAAGATCACCAAGGTGGTATGGCTACAAGTCTGCAAGAGCCACAGCATGATTGGACTTGCAGTTGCCCCTAATGCAAATACTACTGCAGTGACCAAAAGGTTGGATTACAATACCCAAGTGGCTTTGAATACCTGGAAATCCTCCCCAAGTGGGAAAATTACAAACAAGCCTGGGCTATGAAGACTACAATAAATACATACTTCTTCAAAGCCCAGATGTCAATGAACATCAACAAGCATCAAGACCATCCAGGAAAGCATGACCTCATAAAAGAACTAAATAAGGCACCAGTGTTTAATCCTGGAGAGAGAGTTCAAAATACCTTTTTGGAGGAAACTCAATGAAATTCAAGAAGACACAGGGAGGGAATTCAGAATTATGTTAGATGAATTCAACAAACACATATAAATAATTTTAAAGAGTAAAGTAGAAATTCTGGAGTAAAAAATGCATTTGACATACTAAAGAATATGGTATATGTTCTACTTAAGATGTAACAAGAAATGATAGTTTCCCCCAAAAAATTGCTTCTCATGTATAATGGATAACCATCTTTTCAACATCGAACATTTATTCTCATACTGTTAGCCAATAGACAGTGAGATATTTCCACATACTTTCGGTTTTGTTTTGTTAATAGCCAATCATTGATTATAATATTATTGCAAAGTAATGTATTTAGTACAGGTTTTCCTAGAATATTATATTTCTTTCCTAGAATATTACATGATATATAATTCAAATGTATTAGTCAGTATGCTTAACTAAAATAGCCACCATTAAATCTTATTCCTTAATGCATAAAATAACAAAATTTTAGAAGAACGTTAGTTTCTGTTATCTATTTACATTATGACAGAAATATAAGGATAAATGCTAATGATTTTGATTAACTGTTATAATTCAACACTATTTAATATAATATTTGATTGTACAGAAGATGAGTAGGAGTTTTCTAGCTGAGTGGTTTATAAAATGGCTAGATTCACACATTTAAATTGATCATGAGCTTGTGTAAATTTGAATTAATATGACTGATTTCTCTCATATTTTCTTGTTATAAACATCACTTTCTTTACCTTAGCCAAACTAGGGAAGCATTTATAAAAATACCTATAAATAATTGTATATATATCTGAGTGATATTACTCATGAGATTTTATACATGAAAGCACACTGGATATTGCCCAATAATTACTTTTACTTATTTGCAAATTATTGTTTACATCTAAATTTGATACATTACAAATATCTTCCAGTAATGAATTAGTTTGCTAAGGCTGACATAACAAATTCAACAGCCTTGGTGGGTTAAAAAACAGAAACGTATTTCCTCACAATTTTGAATGTTTTAAGTCTAAGATCACAGTTTCATCAGGATTAGTTTCTTTCCAAAGCTTTCCTCCTTGGCTTATAAATAGCTGTATTCTTTCTTTTTTTTTTTTTTTTTTGGAGACGGAGTCTGGCTCTGTCGCCGGGCTGGAGTGCAGTGGCCTGATCTCAGCTCACTGCAAGCTCTGCCTCCCGGGTTTATGCCATTCTCCTGCCTCAGCTTCCCGAGTAGCTGGGACTACAGGCGCCCGCCACCTCGCCCGGCTAGTTTTTTGTATTTTTTAGTAGAGACGGGGTTTCACCATGTTAGCCAGGATGGTCTCGATCTCCTGACCTCGTGATCCGCCCGTCTCGGCCTCCCAAAGTGCTGGGATTACAGGCTTGAGCCACCGCGCCCGGCCAATAGCTGTATTCTTTCATCTTCACATGATCTTATTCTGATGTATGTGTATCCTAATCTCCTCTTTTAAGAATAGCAGTCGTATTGGATTAAAGCCCACACTTAAAGACTTCATTTTAATTTGACTACTTCTTTAAAGGCTCATCTCCAAATATAGTCACATTCTGAGGTGCTGGGGGTTAGGATGTCAACATACAAATTTTGGGGGAACACAATTCAGTTATAAAGAGTAACCAGCATCCTCTCGTTATGTTGTTTTAACTAAAATAGATATTAATAAAATCATGCAAAATTATATTGAGATTTTTCTAGTATTAAATAGAGGCCATCATATTAAAACATTACCATTAAGACATGTCCATGAATTTAAGGCTTATAATCTGATATAGGAATTTGTTGCGGGAAAAAAATACGCATATGCCAAAGGACATTTTTTTTTTTTTTTTTTTTTTCCTTCCCAGCATTTATTTATTTCCCTTTCTCAAGTGAATACATAGGTAATTTGTATTCTGGTCAACCATATGGTTTCAGGAAGTCTACTGATATGGTGTCTGCTCCACTGATGTAAGCAATGAGCACATTATACAATCTACCTTATTCCCATCACTATATCAAGTGGTCCCGACTGGGACTAATTTTCTAGAAGAGGAAATAACAAAAAACAAACAAACAAAAACCCTTTCCTAGAAATTAGTCCAGTGGGAAAGAAAGATTCTTTCATATAAGGTTGTGAAGATGTGAGTTGTGGCCCCAGAATTTGTGATGAATATGATTATTCCAGGTTAGATTTGCTAGAAGATGATTATAAACTGGAGTTTACATAAAGATGTATACTAGGCTTTTTTCTCCTACCCCTCACCCTGCCTCCCTCCCTCCTGCCCTCCCTCCCTCCTTCCCTCCCTTCCTCCCTTCTTCCCTTCCTTCCTTCCTTTCTTTTCTATTATAACAAATTACCATGAACTGGGTGCTTCAAAGAACAGAAATTTATTCTCATAGTTTTGAAGGCCACAGGTCTAAAATTAAGGTGCAAGTGGGGTTAGGCTCCCTCTAGATGCAGGTCTAGAAGAAAATTCATTTATTGCCTCTTGCTTAAGGTGATTGTTGGAATTCCTTGACTTGTGGCTACAACTCTCTGTCCTATCTGCACATCACCTTTTCTCTGTGGTTGTCTGTGTCAAAATTAATTCTATCTCTCCCTTAGTAAGAATACACATGAGTGTATTTAGGCCCAACACAATATTCCAGGATAAATTATTCTTTTCAAGATATTTACCTTAATTATTTATTTTGGCATGTAAGGTAATATATTAATACATGATTTGCTATATAAGATTATATTCATAGGTTTACGTAATTAGGAAGTGAATATATATTGGTGAGGGGGCACATTTTTAGTCTAACATGAAAAAAATAGTAGGGATAACATGTAGGATTGAGCAGAAGTAAAGACTGGGCTATGATATCATCTCAGCGAGGACCTCAGTCAAACTCACAGTGGTAACTGAACCAATGGCCTTACAGCATTGTCCAAACGTGAGATAAACTGGGCAGGGTTCTCTAACCCTCATCATCCAGTTATTAAATGAAGCCTTTTCCAGAAAGGATACATCATATTGGGTGAGTGATTCTTTCCAGTTGAGGCAATTCTCTAAGATGGCTGAAGACTATTGGTTAGTTAGACTCTCACCAGCTGATAAAACACTTTCTGTATTTCAGAAGGAGAAAATGCTGGCATTACATCACAGCATTCACCAAAATGTAGATTCACAGGAAAATATGCTTGAAAGCCAAACAGAAACAAATGTATGATTTAGGTTTGCCAAGCTCTACATTCAAACTGATTACATCTTTGAAAGTCTTCCTTCGATTCTGAAAGTGATGTAAATTCCTTTGCTGCAAATTTTTGCTTAGAGTACATACAAAATGTGTTTATGCCGTGTCCAACTAGTCCAGAAAAAAATAAAAATGTACAGAAATACATATATTTCAAAGCTAAACAATAAGAACTGCAGGAAATGTGTTAAAAATTGTCTCCTTATTATAGATATTAAGTTTAGTTGCATAGATGGTTTTTCTGTTACTGCCTAAAATCCTTTACTTTATAACATTTTCACATTATTGTCATAAGCAATACAACTGCTGAAGGCTAGACTCAAAATACTGTGGTATAACGCTACTCCACATGTTTTCCCAGAGCAGTAATCATCATTCTCTTATGTGTGCTGTTAGAAATGCAAAATCTTGGGCTCCAGCTTGTGTCTTCTGTATCAGAATCTCAGAGTGGTGGCTCAAGAATCTTCAATTTAATATATGCTTTGATTTAATAATACATCCAGGTTATTCTTGACAGAAGCTTATATTTCAGATTTATTTTTACTTTTGTTTTTTGTTGCCTTTTAATAGGCATGTATTTGTGATTTAATCTGTATTTGCCTAATGATTAAATATATTAAGCATTTTTATATCTTTATTTGGTAATATATCTCTTAAATTCTTTGCTCATTTTCTTTGCATTGTTTGTTTTCTTAATATTGTGTTTTGAGAGTTTTAATATACTTTAGGATCAAGTCATTTATTAGGTATATAATTTGCAAGTATTTTCTCTCAGTTTGTACCTTTTCACTCCCTTAACTTCATGTTTCCTAGAACCAGAAATTCTTAATTTTGATAAACTCCAAAGAATTTTTAATGTATCATGCCTTTAATATCATAACAAAGAACATTTTCCAAAATCAAGAGCAAAAATATTTCTTCCTATATTTTCTCCTAGAAGTTGTGTAATTTTACATATGTGTCTCTAATAAATTTCGAGTTAATTATTTTCTAGGAGGAGAAATAGAGATTGTGGTTTTTCCTTTTAAATGTTTTTGCACATGGGTAACTAACTATCCCATAAATTATTATTTGTTCTAAAACCATTTTTGAATTGATATTGCACATTGTCCAAAATTAATTAACCACATATAGGTGGATCTATCTCAGGATGTTATTTCTTCTTAAAATGTAATAGATAGATAGATAGATAGATAGATAGATAGATAGATAGATAGAGATATATAATTACATATATCATAGATAGCTAGATAGACAGAGATATACAATTACATATATATATACACACTATATATTATATATGTATTTATATATGTAATTATATATACATTTTTTTCTATCTCGCAATTAGTACAAAAACAGACCAAGACCAATGAGGCCACAAAATATACTATGGTGTTAGTACAGTCTAGTTTATTGTTTAATTGACTGATATGTCTTTTTTTATTCAATACTACACTGATGGGTTATTGCAGGTTTAAAGAAACTTTTGAAACAAGGTGGTTTGAGTTATTTGAGTATTTTTGTTTTTCAACTGTATTTCTTAAATAGCCAGTAATTTGGCTATTCCAGTTCTTTATATTATTAAATATAAATTTAATAATCAGTTTTGCAGTTTTTTCAAAACATCTGCTTAGGCATTTAATTGGGGTTGTAATTGATCAACTGGTCAACATAGGAAGAATTGACATTTTAGCATTATTGAATCTTCTGAAATTGTCTGAAAACACGTTTCTCCTTCACTTTGGAAAGATGCTATGACTGAGTATAGAATTTAAATTGACAGATTTTTATTTCAACCCCTTAACAATGTCACATTGTCTTCAGACGTATATTGCTTTTATTGAGAAATAAACTTTATTTCTTATTCTTCATCCTTTTATGTAATAAGTTATTTGTTCTTTGGCTGCCTTTAGTATTTCCACTTGTCTTTGTTTTTCAACAGCTTTCATGTTATTTTGTTGTTGCTCTTTTGTTTTGCTGGTCATGTTTTTTTTGAAATTTGGGGTGCCTTCTTAGATAATTGGCTCTTGTTATATTTCATTAATTTTAGAAAAAAAATTTGCAATCATGTTTTTAAAACATTTTCTCTATTTTTCTCTTTTATCAGTTTTGGATTGCAACTACATGTATATTAAATGAAACCAATAGTTAGATAATGACATATCATTAAAAATATCTTGGATTCTGTGTTCTGGATTCTTTCAACTTTTTTCTTTGTTCTTCAGTTGTCCAAGTTTTACTATCTGTCCTCGTTTACTCATTATTTCCACAAATGTGTCAAGTCTACTGAGAGTTTTTTATCATTGTGTTACTATGTTTTGCATTTCTATTTTCCTTTTATTTTTTCTAATTGTTTTTATCTGCCTTTTGAAATTATCTATCTCATCATTCGTATTTTTCACATTTTTCTTTGGAGCCTTTAATAAATAGTTATTTTAAATCTCTTAACAGATACTTTTTTTTTTTTTTTGAGACGGAGTCTTGCTCTGCCCCCCCTGCAGGAGTGTGCAGTAGACGGATCTCAGCTCACTGCAAGCTCCGCCTCTGGTTTACGCCATTCCCCTGCCTCAGCCTCCCCTGTAGCTGGGACTACAGGCGCCCGCCACCTCGCCCGGCTAGTTTTTTGTATTTTTTAGTAGAGACGGGATTTCACCGTGTTAGCCAGGATGGTCCCGATCTCCTGACCTCGTGATCCGCCCGTCTCGGCCTCCCAAAGTGCTGGGATTACAGGCTTGAGCCACCGTGCCCGGCCAACAGATACTTCTAACATCCACACTTTATCTAGATCTGCTCCTACTTATCAGTATTTCTCTTCACAGCTCTTGTTTTTTTTTTTTTTTTTAACACTTTGTTTGCCTCATGTGTTTGTATGAAAAATTAAACATATTGCAAAGTACAGTAAAAAACAGATGAAGTTAATTTGTATTTATGACTGGAAACTAGCATGTTTTATCTTTGAATAGACCTATACTGTGGAGGTTTGAGTTTGTCTTGTCAGGAATTTAGTTTGGATTTTACTATTGCTAACATATGCCCCATACGTTTCAAATTCCATCAATGCTAACTTTTGCTTGTTTTGTGAATAGATTTTCCAAAGAGTGTTGCTCAATGTCTGCACAATACTCAGCTTTAAGTTTTCTCTTTGTAGCTGTATCTCAAAGAAGGTCTTACTTCAAGCTCTCCACACCTTCCCCCAATAGTAGAATGCTGTCACTTTTTTTCCTGGATACTTGTTAACTTTTGAAAGTGGATGTGGACTTTGTCTGTTATTCTGAGCCTTTGTTTTAAGAAAGTGCATTCCTGGGTTTCAGGAGGGGGCTTATTTTATGATTCCACACTTTCCTCATTCTGTACCTACCACTGATGTATTCCAAAGATAAAGGCTTGTCTTTGTTTTGTTTTGTTTCATTTTTGTTTCATTTCCCCAATGGTACCTGTTTCCTAAGTTACCTTTTTTAAGAAGATATGACTTTCTCGCAGCGGATTAAAGCTTTTGTTTGATTGAGAAAATAGATCAAAGTAAAGTATTTTCCTTTTCTTTCATTGATTATGGTCTCTCTTCCTCATCCTGTACCACAGGGGCTGTAGGGGATGCTTTTCTATGAAGTCTCATGAAATTTCTTCATGTCTCTAATCTTTACTATTATGGGTGCATAATGAGATGAATGGAGAAGAGCCATATGTGGGTAACTGCACTGTATCTGTGTTTCTGAAGAGTTGTAAAGTCTCATGCCACCCTAAACTCTGCCTGTATCAATTTGTTAAATATTTTAACTGAATTATTTTCACTGGCACTTGGCATCTATCTCAGGTAAACAGGAGCCCTTATCTTATTTTTCCTTAGAGGTAAGTACCATTCTTGGATTTCAGGTTAGTTGATTGTCCTCTGATCTCAGTCGTTTAATGGGCTCAAGAAAAATTGTGATTTTGCCTATTAAACAGAATATTTTTGTTATTAGGTAAAGATGACTGTTATTTACATTTTTCTACACCTTAATGAGAGTTGACAGAGTCTGAAATCTGAAAATGTTTAGCTAATTCTGTATGAACATAGTGTCTAATGTCTCAAATTGGTCACCAACTTATGGTGGGGAGAAATAAGGGTTACCTACCTAGTTCAAATTGTCCACACACACAGGCTGTCACACACACACACACACACATGCACACACACATACACACACACATACACACAATTTAAATATGGAGAGAGAGAGTAGTGAGAGAGAGAGACTGATATATCTGATTATTAAATATTTAACAGGAATTATAGGAAGAGAATATGGAATTTTTATTTTTACTAGAGTGAGATGATTTAGGTGCTTATGAATAACTAAATTATTTCTGTGGAAAGGAAGTTAAATGGGTTCACTATGAATAGAAGTTGAAAATTCCACTAAAGGTGTTTGCTCGTAGTCATGATAATCATGTTAACTAAAAAGCAGTGTAAAGCCCTTATAAAATAAATAAAATATCTTTACTGTATTCTCATGGATGAAAACCGTATCTCAAGATTGGTTTTTTACTCTGAAAATATAGGATAATCAAAGAGAAAGAGAATTAAGAGGGAGAGCTTTCTTATGATGAAAGCCTTAATGTTAGGTGACTGGTAACTATCTTCCCCCCATAGCTCTCTGATGATACATATCAGCATGTAATATTTAAGAAAAATACAAATGCTCAAGTCTTATCCCATAGCCACTGAATTTAAGAGCTGGAGGATGGTACAGAAAAGTTCTATTTTTATGAATAACTCAGATAATTTTTTCTTCATTCATGAAGTTTGTAAAACTATTGTCTAGGTCAGTATCAGACAAGAATAAGAATTAAATGTTCATGGAGATGAGAAAATAAAGAGGAAATTATTTTATTCATATACAGGTTAGTGAGAAATATGCAGACCCAAAATAATTTATTTAAGAAAGAGAACCTTGAAAGAAGTCCATCAGATGACTCTTAAAATGAAAGCAATAGGTATTCAGAAATATTAAGGAGTATACAATTAAAGCTTTACATAGACCATTACAACAATAATTGAGTAACTCTTCCTAGAAACTGGGACACAAATGCCAAATACCATTAAAAAAACAAAACTGAAACTAAATCATTTGGAAATTTTGAAAGAAATAAATAAAATTTTCCTTATTTGCAGATAATATGATCTTATATTAGAAAATCTTAAAGAATCCACAAGAAAGCTAAAAGAACTGATAAAAAAAAAATCAAGTAGTGTTGCAGGATACAAAATCAGCATACCAAAATTAGTAGAAATTCTATACACCAAAGTGAACAACGTGAAAAATATATTAAAAAGTAATTTCATTTACAACAGCCACACACAAAATTAAATACCTAGGGAATTAACCTAACTGAAGAAGTGAAAGACCTCTATAAAAAAAGCAAACAAACAAACAAACAAACAAAAAACACTGGTGAAGGACATTAAAAAGAACACAAAAATTGAAAATGTATTTTACATTCATGGATTGGAAAAATCAATATTGTTACAATGTATACTACCCAAAGCAATATATAGATTCGATGCAATTCCAATCAAAATACCAATGCCATTCCTCATAGGAATAGAAAAAAAAATTCTAAAATTTATAGGAAAGTACAGAAAGCCCAGAATAGTCAAAACTATTTTAAGCAAAAATAACAAAACTGGAGGAATCACATTACCTGGCCTCAAATTATACTACAGCACTATAGTAATCAAAACAGTATGGTACTGGCATAAAACCAGGCACATAAACCAATTGAAAAAATAGAGAACCCAGAAACAAATTCATATGCTTACAGGCAACACATTTTTAACAAAGGTGCCAAAACCATACTCTGGGGAAAGACAGTCACTACAATAAATGGTGCTGGGAAAACTGGATATCTATATGCTGAAGAATGAAACTAGATCCTTATTTTTTGCCATATACAATAATCAAATCAAAATGGATTAAAAGTCCAAATCAAAGACATCAAACTATGTAACTACTAAAAGAAAACACTGAGAAAACTCTTCAGGACATTGATCTGGGCAAAGATTTGCACAAGCAACCAAAGCAAACATTGACAAATGAAATCACAAGTTAAAAAAAGCCTCTGCATAGCAAAGAAAATAATCAACAAAATGAAGAGCCAGCCAATAGAATGAGAGAAAATAGTTGGAAATTATCCATTGAACAAGGCATGAATAACAGAATATATAATGAACTCAAACAACTCCACAGAAAAAAAAAATTAATAATCTAATAAAAATGATGGGCAAAAATTAGAATATACATTCCTCAAAAGAAGACATACAAATGGCAAATAGGCATATGAGAAGCAGCTCAATGTCACTGATCGTCAGAGAACTGCAACTCAAAACTACAATGTGATATGATTTAATTGTCATTAAATTGGCTTATATTCCAAAAGACAGGCAATAACAAATGCTGGCTAGGATGTGGAGGAAAGAGAACTTTTGTAAACTGTTGCTGGGAATTTAAGTTAGTACAATGATGGAGAGCAATTTGTAAGTGTATTGAAAAATTAAATTGAGGTACTATGTGATCAAGCAATGCTACTGCTAGGCACAGACACAAAATAAAGAAAAACAACATATTGAAGAGATACCTTCACTATTATGTTTGTTGCTGCACTATTCACAATAGCCAAGATTTGAAAGCAACTGAAATGTCCATCAACAAATGAATGGACCTATTAGGCTGTTTTCACACAGCTATAAAGAAATGCCGGAGACTAAGTAATTCATAAAAAAAAGTGGTTTAACTGATGCACAGTTCTGCATGGCTGGAGAGGCCTCAGAAAACTTACAATCATGATAGAAAGAGAATGGGAAGCAATGAAAGTCTTATTTGCCAGCAGGAGAGAAGAGTGAATGAAGTAAGAACTGCCAAACACTTTTAAAGTCATCAGTTCTTCTGAGACCTCCATCACTATAATGCGAAGAGCATGGGGAAAACTGTCCCCATGATTCAATCACCTCCCACTAGTTCTCTACCTTGACACATGGGGATTACAATTTGAGATGAGATCAGGGTGGGAACACAGAGCCAAATCATATTATTCTGTCCCAGGTCACTCCCAAATCTCATACTCTTTTCACATTTTCAAAACCACGTATGCCTTCCCAATAATCCTCCAGAGTCTAAACTAATTCCAGCATTAATTCAAAGTCCAATTCCAAAGTCTCATCTGAGTCAAGGCAAGTCCCTTTTGCCTGTGAGTCTTTAAAATCAAAAGCAAGTTAGTTACTTCCAAGATGCAATGGAGATACAGGCATTGGCTAAATGTTCCTATTCCAAATCAGAGAAATCAGCCAAAACAGGCCGCATGAAAGTCCAAAATGCAGCAAGGCAGTTACTAAATTGTAGACCTCTTAAATAATCTCCTTTGACTCCATGTTTCTCATACAGAGCATTATGATACAAGGGGTAGGCCCCACAACCTTGGGAAGTTCCAACCCTATAGCCCTGCAGGGTACAGCCTTCACAGGCTGGCATTGAGTGCCTGCAGCTTTTCAGGTTCATGGCACAAGCTGTTGGTGGATCTACCTTTCTGGCGTTTGGAGGATTGTGGCCTTCTTTTCACAGCTCCTCTAGGTAGTGCCCCAGTAGGCACTCTGTATGGGGGCTCCAATCCCACATTTCCCCTCTGCATTGTTCTATTAGAGGTTTTCTATGAAGCCTCCAACTCTTCAGCAAGCTTCTGTTTGGACATTCCGGTGTTTTCATACATCCTCTGAAATCTAGGTAGAGGTTCCCAAAAGTCAACTCATGTCTGTGAGCCTGCAGGCCCCAAACCATGTGGAAGCTGCCAAAGTTTGGGGCTTGCATCCTCTAAAGTAATGGCTTGAGCTGTACCTGGTTCCCTTTTAGCCATGACTGAAGCTAGAGTGGCTAGGACACAGAGCACCAAGTTGCAAATCTGCGCAGAGTAGCAGGGCCCTGGTCCCAGTCCAGGAAGCCACTTTTTCCCTCCTAAGACTCCTGACTGGTAGGTGATGCTTCAAAGATCCCTGACATGCCCTGGAGACATTTTCCATATTATCTTGGTGATTAACATTTGTCTCCTCGTTACTTATGCACATTTCTGCAGCCAGTTTGAACTTCTCCTCAGAAAATGGGTTTTTCTTTTCTATCTCGTTGTCATGCTGCAAATTTTCTGAAATTTTATGCTCTATTGACCTTTTATACATAAGTTCTGATTCCAAATCATATCTTTGTGAATTAATAAAATAGAATGCTTTTAAGAGCACTCAAGTCACTCTTTCAATGCTTTGCTGCTTAGATTTTTTTTTTTTTTTTTTTTTTTTTGTGCCAGATACCATAAATCATCTCTCTCAAGTTCAAAGTTCCACAGGCATCTAGGACAGGGAAAAAAATACTACTATTCTTTTTGCTAAACCATAAAGCATAGCAAGAATCACCTTTATACCATTTCCCAGTAAGTTGCTCATCTCCATTTGAGACTAGCTCAGCCTTCACTTCATTGTTCATACCACTATGAGTATTTTGGTCAAAAACTTTCATCAAGTTTATAGGAAATTCCAAACTTTCTCACATCTTTCTGTCTTTTTCTGAACCCTCCATACTGTTCCAACCTCTGCCTGTTACCCAGTTCCAAATTAGTTTCCATATTTTCAGTTTATCTTTATAGCAATGACCTACTACCTTGGTAACAATTATCTGTATTAGGCTGTTTTCACACTGCTGTAAGGAAATGCCTGAGACTGAGTAATTTATATAGGAAAGAGGTTTAATTAACTCACAGTTCTGCATGGCTTGGAAGCCTCAGAAAACTTACAATCATAGTGGAAAGAGAAGGTGAAGCAAGGCACATCTTACATAGCAGTGAGAGTAAAAGGAAGAGTGAATGAAAAAGGAACTGCCAAACACTTTTAAAACCATCAACTCTCATGACAACTCCCTCACTATCATAAGAACAGCATGGGGGAAACTGCACCCATGATTCAATCACCTCCCATCAGATCCCCCTTTCAACATGTGGGGATTACAATTTGAGATGAGATTTGGGTGGGGGCACAGAGCCAAACCACATTAATGAATAAAGAAAATGTAGTACATATACACAATGGTATACTATTCCGCCATGAAAAAGAATGAGATTTAGTGATCTGCAACAACATGGATGGAACTAGAGGTTATTGTGTTAAGTGACTAAGTCAGGAACAGAAAGACAATCATCACATATTCTGACTTATTTGTGAGATCTCAAGATCAGCACAATCAAACTCATGGTAATAGAGAGTAAAAAGGGCTGCAAAGGGTAGTGGGGGTTGGGAGAGGTGGGGGGAATAATGGATACAAAAACTTACAGTAAATAAGTCCTACTCTTTGATAGCACAGTAGGGTGACTGTAGTCAATAATATATTAATCCTATATTTTAAAATGACTTAAAGGATGTAATTGGATCATTTGTAACCCAAAGGATAAATGTTTGAGTGAATGGCTAGCATTCTCCATGATGTGCACATTTCACATTGCATACCTGTATCAAAACTTCTTGTATACCCCATAAATATATACATCTACTATGTACACATAAAAATTTTAAAACTTAAAAAATAAAATGTACAATTTTAGGCAAAAATACAAATCAAAAGTGAACATAAAGGTGTTGTCTGTGAACCATGTGTTGAAAAAAATAACTGAGTTTAATATCTAAGGAATGGCTCAAGAAAAATGAACCATGGCAAAGGAGAGCTTGGCAGGAAATGGAAGTTTCAATTCTAGGCACTAGTTAGATAATTTCCTAGTAGAAAGTAGTTGGGAACTGAACAATCAGATCACTTGGACTCGGGAAGGGGAACATCACACACCGGGGCCTATTATGGGGAGGGGGGAGCGGGGAGGGATTGCATTGGGAGTTATACCTGATATAAATGATGAATTGATGGTTGCTGATGAGTTGATGGGTGCAGCACACCAACATGGCACAAGTATACATATGTAACAAACCTGCATGTTACGCATATGTACCCTAGAACTTAAAGTATAATAAAAAATAAAACATAAATAAATAAATAAATTGCCAAAAAATAAAAAAGAAAAAAAGAAAATAGTTGGTAGAGTAATGAAAGTGAACACAATCATGGTACAAATCTATATAGATTCCTCTCATTGTGGATGATTTCACAAAATTAAATAGAGGATTATTTGTTATTAAGTATATAAAGAATAAATATGTGGGATATATAACAAAGGCTAAGCACAATAAATAAATTACAATTGAGTAAAAGAGTATTGGTACTATATGGGATGAAAAGAAAAGAGACCAACTAAGGGAGAAGTTTAAAATGTTAAAACACACACACATACAATTGAATATTTTTTTAAAAAAAGGATATTAATAAACAAAAATTTGGAATAGATTCACCACAGACATATACTATCAATATTGAGAGAGGTGCTAGATACAATAATTTTGTTGCTTTTCAGTAACATAATTTGTGCAAGGATAGAAAAATAAAATAGTCAAGAAAAAGCTGAGTTTTTTGGAAGCATACGACAAAGTTACTAATGTTCACTCATTCTCTGGAGGCACAATTTTCAAGGAACTGACAGAGACTTCAGGACAGGAGTCAGCTAAAGGAGTTTCTTCATTGAAACACATGCTGTCACTCAAATGGAATAGACAGATTCTGTGGCCTTCATAGTAAGTAACATATAATGAGAAGCACTGGTAGCCACTATCATGAATCAGAACACATAATCATTCACCATGAAGGTAGGGTGAGCCTGTCAGAAGGAAAACACCGAAAAGGTAAATAAACACTGCAGATTTTAAAATATGTACAATTGGACATCATGTCCTAGATAAGATTGTGATTAGTAATGATGTTTGTAAAAATAGCAAAAAGTTGTCAAGTGGCAACTTCAATGGGAGGAAGATTTAAAACGTGTGTACTTGTTTTATCAGTGGGAAATTCTTGTGAAAATTACTGTATTAATGACATTTTCCCCATTGAGGTAGTCACAGGTTATATACTCTTAGAGCTGTGTATTGGTCTGGGGCTGCCCTTCTCTTTTCTACTATGATCTATGATTGCAAGGAAAAGAGTCAGAATTCACCCAGTTCTGTATTCTCAAGTAAGTATTTAAGTTGCTCAGAATTCATTTTGCTTTATAAAATAAATGTATGTATAGCCAATGCTTCAGTAATTTTAATACATTCTGAATTGCTTAACGGTATTAAAAGTGGAGGGCACATCAAAATTGAATGCCCCAAACTTTCTCTCACCATCTTTAAATCCAGGAAACTTTCTCTAAGCATCCAGATTTCCTATAGACACATTAGTTCTTGACTGATGAACAACAAAACATAATATAAAGACTGTTATAAACACCTGTCTTCATTTTCTTTCATCCTTGCTCTCTAAGAAGGAATTACCTTACACAATTTTAAAATCTAAAGCCTTAGCCAGGACATTTAATCTCATCTCTTTAGAACTTTGTTTAATTTCATACTCCACTGCTTCCTTCTCCTCTGTCCATAAAAATGGCAAAGACTCTCTGTGTCTAGGAATGTCCTTCATCCTTGCTGTCTTCTGAAGCTACCTCCATTTCTCTCTGCATAGAAAATAGCCCAGGTCTTTCATCCCAGTGCAGGAGTCGGAATATACTTAAACCAGAGCTGAATGGATGTGAGAGAAAGGTGATGCCTAGTTCTATTCATCTGCTCTTTTTCTTCTCCTTATCCAGAGGAAGAATTTCAAGAACCCTGTTGGTGTTTGTGAGCAAAGTAATTGTCAGAATGACTTGGGTGTTTCTTAAATATTTACCTCGATTTGTAATTACCATTAAATAAAACTTTTTATTTTGGGTTGAGTATAACAGAATTGCAAAATTCTTCCAGACTTCAACCAGATGTACATTTGGTAAAAGAATATGATACAATGTATAACAATGGTATCACCATGTATTAAAACAAATTCAACCAATCAAAGACTTAAAAAAAGACTAAAGCTAATTCTGCAATTGCCTTGCACCCCCTTTATTTTTTTCCTAGTATTGCTTTGATGCCATGAATCCCCAGCCTTCCCCTCAACAGTCAATTAGAAACATAATTTAGAGTCATTCTTATACATATATATACACAAACACACACACACACATACACACACGCACACACACACACATACACACATACATCTACACACATAGTTTTTCAATTTTTACTTTAGGTTCAGGGGTACATGTGCCAATTTGTTACATGGGTTAATGGTGTGTCACTAAGGTTTGTATGAATGGTTCAATCACCCAGGTAGTGAGCATACTACCCAGTAAGTAGTTTTGTAACTCGCATCGCCACAAGTCTTGCATCTTTATATCCATGTGTGCACAATGTTTTGCTACCACTCGTAAGTGAGAAAATGCAGTATTTGGATTTCTGTTCCTGAATAAATTCACTTAGAATAATGGACTGTAGCTGCATCCATGTTTCTTTAAAGGATATGATTTCATTTTTTTATGGCTGCGTAGTATTCATTGTGTATATGTATCACATTACCTTTATCCAGTCCACTGTTGATGGTCGTCTTGGTTTCTTCCATGTCTTTGCTATTGTGAATAGTGCTACAATGAGCATACGATTGCACGTGACTTTTTGGTAGAATGACTTATTTTTCTTTGGGTAAATAATGGGCAAAGAGCATGAACAGACAGTTCATAAAAGAAGACATATATGCTGCCAACAAATATGTTAAAAAAATGATTAGTATCTCTAGTCATTAGGGACTTGACAAATCAAAACCATATTGAGATTCCATCTCACATCAGTCAAATGACTGTACTAAAAAGTCAAAAAATAACAGACGTTGACAAGGTTGTGGAGAAAAGAGAATGCTTATACACAGTTGGTGAGAATGTCAATTAGTTTAGCTATGATGGATTGCAGTATGACGATTTCTCAAAGAATTTAAAATAGAACTACCATTTGACCCAGCGACTCCATTACTGGATATATACCCAAGGGAAAATAAATCCTTACTTATATTTTTATTACCTCTTCTTCACTGTGGTGAAATGTCAGACAGTTGGAAATTCCTTGGAATGACTATCTAAATGCCAGACTTTAGAGGCTATTTCTCTGAATGTCAACAATCGTACTGCAACTGCCCTCCAATCTTCTGCCTATCTACCTCGATCGACACTTGAACCTGGAGGGTCACCAATTAGTTGGTAGTTATTCTGAGTGGCCATGGAGAGAGAATGGAGGATTATATTTTCTTTTATTCAGATTTTTAATTAATATTAATTTTAATTCCACTTATCATTTTTAAAATATTCTTTATCTGGATTTTTTACACCTTAAGTCCACGCAGGTATCCACAGAGCTAAACTTTCTCAAATGTAGCCATTATTCTGCAAGTAAAAAACAAACAACAGAAAAATGAACAAAAAAATCTTCTGGATCTTAGAAATTGAAACTGCTCTACCTAATTGCTTTTATTTTTATGATATGCTGTAGTTTCATGTATTATTTATTTACTATAATTTTAATGGCTTCTTAAAAACAAGAGAAGGTTAAGAAACGTTTGGGTTTTCATTTTGAGTCAGAAATTCCTTAAGGTGAACAAATTGTCTTGAATCCCCAATGTTAATACAAAATGGGGGAGATAAGGGTAACCATGCAAATACTTAATACTTTCCAAGGGTTCAGGGAGAAGGAGAAGTGTTGCAATACTTTGCTGTTTGGTGAGTGCTTTCTCTGTCTTTATAGAGTGGTCAACTTTATTTATAGTGGATGACAATGAATGATATTGTCCTGACAACATTCATTATGCTTAGTTCAGCTCAAGCAATCTTCAGATATTTGGCCTAAATCTACTCCCAAGTTTTAGTTTACTTTTTTGTTAATGTTAATATTTATTACTATTATATTTTGTTGTACAGTTCCACAAACAAATACAATCACAGGGAAGATATAATAAGGCCTTTGACATTTTTGGAAAATTTCACTGTACAGATTATTTTCATAGAGCAATTTAAACTTTAATCAGAAGTCTATGGAAGTGCCCCATTTTTCTACCTCTTCCCTAACAGATTATTAGTATGATAATTAGAAACACAAATCTTAGTTATAGAGAATAAAAATGTACTTGGTTTCTAAAATACTTAAACTTTAAAGTGAATGAGTCTCACAATCATTACATTTATTTTATCTAGTGTCTTAACAGTAGCAGACTCTCCATGAAGAAAGGAAGTAAATGGACAGGAGCTCTCCACTCACTACTTCATTATAACATATCTCTCTGAGCACTAAGAGGCAACCATGTTAATGTATGGTGTGAATCGACAGGTTTCAGGGGAACTGTGAATCCATAGTGTATCCATTTCACCCATATTTCTCTGTAGTGATTTCAGTGAGCATATATACCATGAAGATCTGTGAGTGATTATATATATTTTTCAATATATATATATATACTTCTAATTAAAAAAAAAACTTCAAAGTCTATTTAACCATTACATTCAATAAATATTAAGATACTGTTTTTTACATTTTCCACTAACTCTGAAAACTTAACTTGGCTTCTGTTTTTATTAAAATATGATCCCGCTTTACATTCTCGTGTTGACTTGCCCACAATATTTTCACCCCGTGACTCAAATTGTTATATTTCCCCTAACAATCTAACTCAAATGTGGATAGAGTTTCTAACCCTCTATTTTAGAAAACAGTTTGATAGTATGGGCTGTCTTCAGTTAATATATATTTGTCATAGTTCTCAACTTGTTTTTATCTCTTGAAATAAGGTATGTTTTTCCTGTCAGAATCACAGAGTGGATATTTCAGCATATTGACAGAATTTAAGGAAAAATATTCACTAAAAATAAGCGGAACTATTTTTAAAGGAAAAGACTCAAATTCATGCTAAAGTGTAACAAGTACCTCAAACAGAAGTCATTTACTTTTTCTTACAACTTATAATTAAGTGATATGCACTCTGGGCAATCAGTTTATTAGAAGACTACAAGAATAATTATGTTCTACCTTTTCCTCCTCCTCCACTAATAATTAATATTCTGAAACAAAACATTGTAGGATACTGAAATGATGATTTTAAATATTTTCTTATTGTTAAGAAAACTTATTATACCACAAAACTGATGAACAAAGCTTGTAATTGAATTGAGTATTTTTCTTTGTATTGTACAGAAGAAAGACTTATATTTTCAAATAAACCATAAATGACATGTGTTTCTCATATATCACATCATTTGCTTGTCAAACAGGTTTTCCTCTGCAATTGACCTACTCTGATAGCGTTCCTTGAATATTGACAGTTTTATGCATTCAATATTTATGTACACAGAAAAGTGTTTAATTGACACATGTAATTAGATTTTCCATCTACAATTTAGTATAATTTGGCCGCGTATTGCCTAATTCAATGCAGTTTAGACACTGAAAATAATTGTATGTGGGTCATTATCTAAGTTGTTTAAATCACTGAGCTAATATAGTGATGTTCAGGTTCGTTTAGAAACCGTAGTCCCTGACCCCACATAAATATATGTTTCCTGTGCACAAAGATAATAGACAACGGCGAGTGCATGTATTGTTAAATTTTGTATTGTGTCCTGGAAACAAAATTTTGACTCAATCTTTTAATAGAAAGAACAAAAATATCATTTTTAAAGACTAAGAACATAATGATGACTATGCCACTCTATATGTTGCTATAGTATAAAAAATAGTTAATTGAAGATCTTTCTCCCTTCAGTATTTGTTTTTTCTCTTTTCAAGAAAATAACACATTATTTTCTACCTTTTTTTTGGCAGAAATTTGTACATTTAGGACACATTCAGAATTTTTAATTGTATTCCTAAAGCTTATGATAGGAAATTTTATTGAAAATACTAAGTTCAATGCTTTCCAGGGGATTATAGGAGAATCCAGGGTCTAAGAGGAGAACAAAATGTTTAAGAGGAATTCATAGTTGAATGCATGAGAGATAATAAGAGCAAGAACAGGACTCATTGGTAGAACTTAAATAGATTACAAAAACAATGCAGTTGAGTAATCTGCATGAGACATCTTGTGAGACTGGAATCTGGGCACTCAGTTCTGAGTCTTGACCTATATTTTATTTACTTTACTAAAGATAAGAACAACAGAACTGATAGATGTGGAGAGTTGCCTGGCTTCTACTACATTCATCTAAGTAGCGGGCATGAAAGAACTGAATCAGAAGTCTTTTGTTTCATTAAAAAATATATTAAGTACTTACCATGCATTACAACAGTAAGAAAGAGGAACAGAAATTTTCTGCTGTCATCCTAAAGGGCCAAGGGCAGACAATAAATCAATCAGTAAACTATGTAATGTATTAGAAGATGATAAATCCTGTGAAGGAGAAAGGTAAGCGAGTGATGAGGAAGATGGGGGTTGGAGATCAACACTTTAAGAGATTGGTAGGAGAAAGTTTCTCTAAGGTAACACTTGAGCAAAGAATTCAAGGAGGCGAGATGGACACAGAGAGCAAGTGCAAAAGCACTTTAGTGGGGACTTCTCTGTAAATTCGAGGAATAGATAGGAGGCCTGCATGTCAGGACCTAAGTGAGCAAGGACAGAGTGATAGAAGATAAGGTTGGGCAGGTCATTCCAGTCAATTCGTCTGCGGATTTGCCAATTTTCCACCAGACACTGTTGTAACCCTTGAAGAGAATCATGGCTGTTATGATGACTGACATTGAATTTTAAGGTAATCTCAAAGGGTGCTTGGAGTCTTGTTGAATTTACTTGGGGACATAAGATGGGACTATCAATGCTTTGGGGAAAAAAATTGTTATGAGTAGTGTTAATATCCACTGTACATGCCTTCCTGTTGGTATATCCCTATACATTCCTCCCAAGAAGTAATTATGTCCTGAATTGAGCGTTAATCATTGTTTTATATTTTTATATATTTATGCATTTTATATGTATAATATATACATATAAAAATATATATTTTACATGTATAAATATATAAATTATATATTTATGCAATATATATAAATATTATATATATATAGTATTCATTGTCATTGCTCCCTAGGAATCAATTTTCTGAACATAACTCAGGTTATTTACCCATACCTCCGTTGAGCCCATACCCCCATTGAGGAAAATTGCTGTTATTTCCATTTTTTTCTCCAATATAAATGATGCTGATATGAACATTTTTGCATCTTTGTATTATCTACTTATCCAAATTTTAAATGATTTCTTAAAGGTATATATCTAACAATGTTGTGGGTCATAGAAACAGGTGCATTTTAAAACTTTCTAAATCAAGTTATATTGCTCTCTATATTTGCTGCACTGATATCATCCACATTCTAGAATAAATTCATTTTTTCTAGGCGTGATTCCCAATAGTTTTAAGACTGCAATTGGAGCAGGTAATATTTACAATTTTCCAGACTGTCCTGTGTATGACTGAAACTTCACTGCAAGTTCTTGATTACCAAATGCCTTCCAGATCTTCAATATGTCATTTAAAAAACCCAAAAGTAAGCCCCCTCCTTCACATTTCTAAATCTCTGGCAATAGTTGGTATTTTAAGTTATTTTAAAATATTTCCTATTTTTTGTGGAGATTCTACACGCCCATTGAATGAATGTGTGTTGCATTTATCTGAAATTCCTTCGTATTTTTTTAAATCAGTATACTCCCTGCCTCTGGAATCTAATTCATCCCATAATGTGTGGTGAACACACAGGTTGGCTATATTTTGAAATATTTCCTAGAGTATTTTAAATATAGATTCCTTCTAATTAATTCCTGGTTTATCAATTTACTCATTTTCTGTTGCTTTTTTGGTTGACATCATATAAATATATATATATATATTTCTGTGGGATAGTTGTGTTTATCAATTTTCTTTTGTCCATTCTTAAATGACTTTTGATGAGGATCACCTATTTATTAAATCATTTGCACATATTCAATGTCAAAATAAGACAAATATGACTTTTTAAAATAGATTATGTAATGTTTGTAGAAAGAAGACTTCTTTTGTCTTTGTTTTATGTGTTGTCCTTTGTAGTGACTGCTAATTTTTTATGTCGAATAAAATCTAAAGCATTGTGCCAGGTAACTTTATTTTTCTTAGAGAGTTAGATAAGAGAAAATAGAATCCACATTCAAGTTATGCAGGATGATAAAGTAGTCTGAATGACCTAAAATAGCTTTCTTAAATTTGTCAGGTATCTGAAGAAAATAGATATTTCAAGAACCATTTATATATTCAAGACTGAATCTGACTTGGAAAGATTGATGTTAGTCTTCAGGATGGTAAATATTTTATATATACTGTAATTTTAGAAGGGTTCAAAATCAGAAAAGTTTAAAGTAAATTAATACACAAATAAACTGTTAAATCAGATGTGATTGAGATGATGATTTGAGAAAAGGAGAAGGTCAAGGAATAGACAGATCTGGGGAAGCTGGTTAAATCACACTTTCAGAATCATTATATAGAAGAAATTACTATTACTCTAAAATGGACTTAGTAGAGTTGGGATACTTACGTTTTCAAACTTACTTTCCTTTCCTTCTAATAAGTGTATAGAAATCAATTTCAATGAATAAAGAGAATGCCCTTAATAACATTTTCCAGAAAACCCCTATCATCATATCCAGAATTGTTCTACTTTTAATGCCAATGTACTGTCAGGAACTGAGATTAAAAAAAACCTATTGTGGAAATGTTAACGAACATTTATAGTGAAGTATTAGTCTTAGCAGAATTCTGGTTTCAGATACTCCCTGCTACTCTAGTCAATATATTATCACGGCAGCTGCTTACTGAATGACATATGCATAATTTATGTCATCATTTTCCTCTCTAGTTATTTAGTGGGAGGTTTTGTCAGAGCATGAGTTATATTCATTACTCTGAACTAGATGGGTTTGAAACCATTTGACAAGCAAGAGAACCTGATATAATTAAAACATACTAATTATCAATTGTTGGTAGATAACGATTTTAATAACAAATAAGAATTGTTAAAGCAAGAGATAGAACCACCAATATCAGTCAATGAGATAGCTTTTTAAAAGTCTGGTTTAATTTTCTGTTATTTTCTTTAAAAAATTAAGTTTATCATTGACATATATTTAGCTAGTTCTGTGAAAACAATGGTATATATTTTCTAATATGTTACATTTTGTGTGCATAAAATCTTTCAAGCATTTGTGAATCTCAACATTTTTATAATAAAACATTTATGTGTATAAAGAAATATAATAATAATAACTTCATGACTATTTTAAAACTGTTTCCATAAAATGCACTTAGGAACAAGTCACAAACTTACTATATTATATTTCTGGTGGTCAGAAGTTTGAAATAAATTTTATTAGGCTAAAATCAAGGTGTTACCAGAGCTGCATTATTTCTGTAGAGTCCATTGGAGAATGTGTTTTCTTTCCTTTAAATTATTTTACCATTGTTTTTTGAGACTGTATTTTTTTTTTTTTTTTTTATTTTAGATAAGAGGTGGATTCTCACTCCAGTCTGGGGTACAATGGCATGATCATAGCTCACTAGAGCTTCAAACTCTTGGGATCATGTGATCCTCTCACCTCAGCCTCCCTGTGCCTACATGTGTGTTTTCACCATGCCCAGCTAACTTTTATTTATTTTGATTAGATATGCTGTCTTACTATGTTGCCCAGGTGAAGGCTGCATTTTTTAGATTTACGGCAACACTAAGAAGAAAGTAGAGAGATTTTTTATAAACCCTCTGCAAGTGTTTTATTTTATTTTACTAAAGATTGGCCTGTAATTTCTTTTTTAAATGACTGGTTATCTTCAACTTGGAATTTTTTTTTTCAGTTGCTATTCTGATGAAATTAGTTCTTCCAGTGTATGACATTGTGGTTGATGTTATCTGTTTTCTTTTATTCAAATTCAAGATGTCAGAGGTGGGATAAAATGGTGAAGTAGAAGGCTCTACCAATTACCCCCAAGCCCCCACAAGGACAAAATTTAACAAATATGTACACAAGAAATTCACCTTAATAAGAAGTAAAAATCAAGTAAGCCCTCGCAGTACCTGGTTTTAAAGTCACATTGCTGAAAGAAGCACTGAAGAGGTAGGAAAAACAGTATTGAATCACTGACATCACCTGCCCCCCTCCAACCAGCCACCCATAAAGGGACCATATAAAACAACCCTGGCCATAGTGGAATTGCCAATATCGCAGTAGAAATTGAGTTACCACAAGCCTTGCCACCATAGGCTACAGTGCCCTGGGGCCCTAATAAACTTAAAAGTCTGTCTAAGCTACAAGGTCTGCAACTTTTACGCAAGTCCTACTGCTGAACTGTGCTCAGAGACAGTAGACATGGGAGAATAGGTGATCTACTGAGACACAAACTGGAGCAGCTAATGCACTACTGGCATTGTTCCTCCCTTAATACAAGGCTACATAGCCTATGGTTCCAAAAGACACTACTTCTGACTGGGCACAGTGCTCACGCCTATAATCCCAGCATTTTGGGAGGCAAAGGCAGCAGATCACAAGGTCAGGAGTAGGAGACCAGCCTGGCCAATATGGTGAATCCCTGTTCCTACTAATAATACAAAAATTACTGGGGCGTGGTGGTGTGCACCTGTAGTCCCAGCTACTTGGGAGGCTGAGACAGGAGAATCGCTTGAATGCGGGAAGTGGAAGTTGCAGTGGACCGAGATTGCCCACTGCATTCCAGCTTGGGTGACACAGTGAGACTCCATCTCAAAAAAAAAAAAAAAAAAAAAAAAGAGACAGAGAGACTACGTCTTTCTTTTTGAGGAAAAGAGAGGGAAGACTGAGAAGTATTTTGTCTTGTGTATTGGATGCTAACTCAGCCACAGAAGGACAGGGCACCTATAACGGTCATGAGACACTCTTTCCAAGCCCTACCTCCTAGACAGCATTTCTATGAACACACCCTTAGGCAGAAAGAAATCTGCTGCCTTGAAGAGAAAGACCCAGTCTAGCAGGATTTATCGTGTCCTAACTGAAGAGTCCTTTGGCTCTGAATGAGCAGTGACACCAAGTGCTACGTCAAGGGCTTCGGGTGAGGCTTTGAGACTTTCTGGCTTCAGAAGAGGCTGAGCCCCTTCCCAGATATGGTGACTATTTGGTGAGACACTTTCCGCTTGAGAAAAGTAGAAGAAAAAGTAAAGAGGACTTTGTATTGCGCTTTAGGTACCTGCCCAACCACGGGGAGATACAGCACCAAGAAAGCACTTGGGGTTCCTAATTCCAGGACATGGCTTTTGGATGCCACTGATGGACCTGCCCAGGGCCAGAGGGGAACCTACTGTCTATCAGGGTGAGTCAGGGTGATTCCCAGTCCAGGCAGCATTTATAATATGTTTATCCAAGGGTCCCTGATCTTTAAAAGGATATCAGCATAGTCTCTAGCACTGTCCTTGGACCTGTGGTGGCAGTGGCCACAGAATGAGGTTCCTTTGCCTTTGGAAAAGGAAGGGAATTGTGGGAATGACTGCTTCTTGTGGTTCGAGTGCCAGATCAGCCTCAATACAATAGAATTCCAGGGAGACTTCTAAGGTTTTGACTCTAGTCTCTGACTCCCAGATGGCATTTCTGGACCCACTCAGGACCTGGGGGACCTCACTACCCTGAAGAGAAAAACACAGGCCTACCTAGCTTTGCCACTTGGTAAGTGTAGTGGAAGAGAACAAAAGCATCTCCTTGGTAATCTAGAGAATTATCATAGATTTTGTCCAAGACCATCAAGCCAGTACCTGTACAAGTCTGCAAGAACCACATTATTACTGGGCTTGATTCCATATCGTTAAAACAGGTATAGCTTAGATCACAACACCAAGTCCTTTGGAAATATCTAGAAAGCCTTTTCAAGAAGGACAGGTACAAACTAGCCCAGACAGTGACAACTGTATACCTAACTCTTCAATGCCTGGAAGAAGACAAACATCTACAAGTATCAATACATTCTAGGAAAAAAACAAAACAAAACAAAACAAACAAACAAAACAAAAACTACCTTAGCAGATGAACTAAATAAAGCACCAGAAACCAATCCTGGAGAAACAGAGATATGTGATCACTGAAACAGAGAGTTCAAAATAACTGTTTTGAGGAAACTGAAATAAATTCAAGGTAATACAGAGAAGAAATTCTGAATTATATCAGATACATTTAACAAAGATATTGAAATAATTAAGAAGCAAGTAGAAATTCTGGAGATAAACAATGCAATCACTGTACTGAAGAAAGTATTTTTTTTTTTTTTTTTTTTTTTTTAATGGAGTCTCATTTTCACCCAGGCTAGAGTGCAGTGGCATGATCTCGGCTCACTGCAAGCTCTGCCTCCTGGGTTCACACCATTCTCCTGCCTCAGCCTCCCAAGTAGGTGGGACTATAGGCGCCTACCACCATGCTGGCTAATTTTTTGTATTTTTGGTAGAGACAGGGTTTCACCGTGTTAGCCAGAATGGTCTCGATCTCCTGACCTCGTGATTTGCCCACCTCCCAAAGTGCTGAGATTACAAGGAATTTTTAAATAGCAGAATCAATCAAGCAAAAGAAAGAGTTAGTGAGCTTGAAAAAAGGCTATTTGAAATACATAGTCAGAGGAGACAAAAGAAAAAAAAAAAAATGAAGCTTACCTATGGAATCTAGATAATAGCCTCAAAAAGAGCAAATCTGAGACTTATTGGCCTAAAAAAAGAGTTAGGAAATGAGATGGGGTAGAAAGTTTATTCAAAACGATAATAACAGGGAATTTTTAAAATCTAGAGAAAGATATTAATATCCAAGTACAAGAAGGTTATAGAATGCCAAGCAGGTTTAACCTAAAAAAAGACTACCTCCAGATATTTAATAATCAAATTACCAAGGATCAATGACAAGGGAGGACCCTTAAAACAGCAGAGAAAAGACACAAATAACGTACATTGGAACTCCAACAAATCTGGGAGCATACTTTTCAGTAGAAATTTTATGGACCAGGAGAGAGTGGCATGACATATTTAAACAGCTGAAGGAAAATTACTTTTACCCTAAAATATATATCCAGTGAAATTATCCATTATACGTGAAGGAGAAATGAAGACTTTCCAGACAAACAAAAGCTTGGTGATTTCATTGACACTAGATCTGTCCTACACTATATACCAAAAGGAGTGCTTCAATCAGAAACAAAAAGCTGTTAATGAATAATAAGTAGTCATGTGGAGATAGAAAACTCATTGGTAATAGAAAGTACACAGAGAAACACAGAATATTGTAACACCACAACTATAGTGTGTAAACTAATCTTATCCTAAGTAGAAAGACTAAATGAAGAAGCAATTGAAAATCGTAAAAATGACAACTTTTCAAGACATAGTATAATAAGATAAAATAGAAACAACAAAAAGTCGAAAAGTGGAGGGATGAAGTTAAGAAATTGAGTTTGTACTAGTTTTCTTTTTGCTTTGTTGTTTAATTCTTCATGTAAACGAATAGTTTTTTTTTATATATATATATGAAGAGGATATAACAGTTTTAAATATATGTGCACCTGATGCTGTGGCACCCAGGTATACAAAGCAAATACTATTAGAACGGAAGAGAAAGATAAGTCCCAATACAATATTCACTGGAGAACTCAACACCCTACTTTCAACATTGGACAGATCTTCCGAACAGAAAATCAGAAAAGAAACATGAGCTTTAATCTGCATTATAGACCAAATGGATCTAATAGATGGTTATAGAACATTTCATCTAAGTGCTTCAGAATACACATTCTTTTCATCAGCACATGGAACATTCTTGGGGACATACGGTATATTAAGTCACAAAACAAGTCTTAAAACATTCAAGAAATTGAAATAGTAACAAGCGTATTTTCTGCTCAAAATGGAATAAACCTGAAAATCAATAACAAGAGGATTTTTTTGAAAATGTATAAATACATGTAGATTAAACAATACACTCCTGAATGACTGGAGGGTCAATGAATAAATTAAGTAAATTGCAAAATTTCTTGAAACACATGGTAATGAAAACACACATACTCAAATTTATGGGATACAGCAAAAGCAGTACTAAGAGGAAAGTTTATAGATACAAGTGCCTATCTCATTACAGGAAAATAACTTCAATCTGACAATGCATCTTAAAGAACTAGAAATTGAAGAACAAATGAAATCCCAAATTAGTAGAGGAAATAATAAATTTCAGAGCAGAAATAAAAATTTGAAATGAAGAAAATAACAAAGACGAATGAGAAAAAGTTGGTTTTCAGCAAAAGTAAACAAAATTGAGAAACTTTTAGCTAGACAAATTTAAACAAAATAGAGAGAAGATCCAAATAAAGAAAACCAGGGGCCAAAAAGAAGAAATTGAAACTGACACTATAGAAATTTATCAGATCACTAGCGGCTACTTTGTATGACTATATGCCAACAAATTGGAAAATCTTCAAGAAATGGACAAATTTGTAGACACATATAACCCACCTAGATTAAACCAGAAAGAAATCTGAAAACGTTAACAAGGAGCAAGTAAAGAGATCAAAGCCATTATAAAAAATCTTCCAGTAAAGAAAAGCCTGGGACCTGATAGCTTCACTGGTACATTTTAACAAACATTTAAAGAACTAATACCAATCCTACTTAAAGTATTTCAAAAAATAGAGGAGAAGAGAATACTTCCAAATTCATTCTACGAGTCCAGTACTACCCTGATATCAAAACCAGACAAAGTCTCATCAAACAGAAAACTACAGACAAATGTGTCTGATGAATAGTGATGCAAAGACCTTCAACAAAATACTAGCAAATCAAATTCAACAATACATTAAATATATTATTCATCATGACCAAGTAAGATTTAGCCCTGGGATGCAAGGATGATTCAACATATGCAAACCAATCAATGTAACACATCATGTCAAGGGACTGAAGGACAAAAATTATATAATCATTACAACTGATGCTGAAAAATAATTGATAAATTTTCACATTCTTTAAAGATAAAATACTAAAAAAAATGGGCATGAAAGGAACATAACTCAACACAATAAAAGCCATATATTACAGACCCACAGTGGGTAACATACTAAAGCAGAAAAACTAAAGCATTTCTTCTAAGATCTGGAACATGACAAGGATGCCTACAGTCACAACTGTTATTCCACATAGAACTGTAAGGGCTAGCTAGAACAATCAGAAAAGATAAAAAATACAAAAAAACATTCCAATTAGAAATCAATAAGTCAAATTACCCCTGTTTATAGACAATATGATCTTATATTTGGAAAAACCTAAAAACTCGATGAGAAAACTACTAGAAATGATAACTTCAATAATGTTGCAGAGTACAAAATCAACATACAAAAATCATTAGCAATTCTATATGCTGACAATGAGCAATCTGAAAAAGAAAGAAAGAAGTAATCCCATTTACAATAGACATGAATGAAATTAAGTATCTAGGAGTCTGGGTGCAGTGGCTTATGCCTGTAATTCCAACACTTTGGGATGTTGTGACAGGCAGAGTTGACGCCAGGAGTTCCTGACAAGCCTGGTCAATATGGCAAAACCCTGTCTCTATCAAAAAATACAAAATAATTAACCAGGCATGGTGGCACACATCTGTAGTCCCCATTACTTGGGAGGCTGAGGCACAAGAATCCCTTGATCCTGGGAGGCGGAGGTTTCAGTGAGGCAAAATTGTACCACTGAATTCCAGCCTGGGTAACAGAGTGATACTCTGTCTAAAAAACAAAACAAAACAAACAAACAAACAAATGAATGAATAAATAAAATTAAATATATAGAAATGAAGTAACCAAAGAGGTGAAATATCTCTATGATAAAAACCATTGAACACTGATTAATTAAATTAAAGAGGACACCAAAAAATCAAAAGCTAGTACATGTTCATAAATTGGAATAATCACTACAGTTAAAATGCTCTTATTACCCTAAGAAATCTACAGATTCAATGTAATCCCTATCAAAGTACCAAAGACATTTTTCACAGAAAATTAAAAAAAAAAAAAATCCTAAAATGTATACGAAACCACAAAAAGACACAGAACAGTCAAATCTCTCCTAAGCAAAAAGAACACAATTTGAGGAATCACATTACCTAACTTCAAATTATACTATAGCTCTATAGTAACCAAAACAGCATAGTACTGGAATATAAACAAATAGACCAATGGAACACAATAGAGAACCCCAAAACAAATTTGGACACCTACAGTAAACTCAGTAAACAAAGGTGCCAAGAACATATACTGGTTAAAAGACAGTCTCTTCAATAAATCGTGCTGTAACAACTGGATATCCATACGCAGAAGAATGAAACTAGACCCCTATCTCTTACCATATACAAAAATCAAATCAAAATGGATTAAAGACATAAGTTTAAGACCTCAAACCATAAAACTACTAAATTTAAATGTTGGGAAATATCTCCAGGACATTGGTCTGGAAAAACTCCAGCATAATACTCCACAAGCACAGGCAACCAAGGCAAACATGGACAAATGAGATCACATCAAGCTAAAAAGTTTCTGCACAGCAAAGAAACCAATCAACAAAATAAAGAGACAATGCACAGAATGGGGAAAATATTTGCAAACTACCCATCTGACAAGGGATTAGTATCCAGAATATATAAGGAGCTCACACAACTCTGCAGAAAAATAATCTAATTATTTTATCAATAGATGGGCAAAGATTCAAATAGATATTTCTCAAAAGACAACAGACAAATGGCAAGCAGGCATATGAAAAGGTGCTTAACATCATTGATTACCAGAGAAATGCAAATCAAAACTACAAGGAAATATTCTTTCACCCCAGTTAAAATGGTTTATAAGCAAATAATAATATCTTATATCCATTGTATTTGATATAACGGCTTATATCCAGGCAATAACAAATGCTGGCAAGGATATGGAGAATAGGGAACCCCCAAAATTGTTGGTGATATGTAAATTAGTACAACAGTATGGAGAACCATTTGAAGGTTCCCCAAAAATCTGAAAATTGAGTTACCATGTGATCCAACAATTCCGCTGCTGAGTAGAGACACGAAAGCAAATCAGTATGTCAAAGAGATATCTGCACTCCTATGTTTGTTGTAGCACTGCTCACAATAGCCAAGATTTGGAGGCAACTTAAGTGTCCATCAATAGGGCAATTGCTAAAATGTGGTACATATATACAATGGAGTTCTCTTTAGTCATAGGGAGGAAAGAGATTCTGTCATTTACAACCACATAGATTGAACTGGACATCATTATGTTAAGTAAAAAAAAAAACCAGGCACAGAAAGACAAACATCCCATGTTCTCACTTATTTCTGGGATCAAAATATCAAAACAACTGAACTCATGGACATAGAAAGTAGAATGATGGTTACCAGAGGCTGGAAAGGGAAGTGGGTGGGGAGGTGGGAATGGTTAATGGGTGCCTCCCCAAAAATAGAATTAATAAGATCTACTACTTGATAGCACAACAAGGTGAATATAGTAGTAACAATGTAACTGTACATTCTAAAATAAACTAAACGAGTGTAATTAGATTGTAACAGAAAGATAAATGTTTGAGGGGATAGACATCCCATTCTACATGCTGTAATCATTATGCATTGCATGCCTGTATCAAAATATTTTACATATTCCAGCTGGGCGTGGTAGCTCACGTCTGTAATCTCAGCACTTAGGGAGGCCGAGAAGGGTGGATGACAAGGCCAGGAGTTCAAAAACAGCCTAGCCACGAGGCTGAAACCCTGTCTCTACTAAAAATACAAAAATTAACCAGGTGTGGTGGCATGCACCTGTAATCCTGGCTATTTGGGAGGCTGAGGCAGGAGAATCGCCTGAACCTGGGCAGTGCCAGAGGTTGCAGTGAGCCAAGATCATGCCACTACACTCCAGCCTGGGTGACAGAACAAGATTCTGGCTTAAAACAAACAAACATACACACACACACACAAACACACATACACATATATATCCCATGCATATATATATATATATATATATATCTACTATGTTCCTACAAAAATTAAAAAAAATAATTCAAGGCATCCGCTAAATCTGACAACAAAAAAGAAATCTTAGAACTTCATAGAGAAGTATCAAAACATTACAAAGAGAAAGCCAACAAAAAAGCCACCATTTTATTGGCTAAAAAGATTGCTTCCTACATCAGTTTAATAATTCTTTTAAGAATCTGTGTTGTTGAAAGAGCTCACAAGGGAGTTAGAAAGAAGTGGTGTTTGATTGTAAAAGAACAGTATGCAGAAGCTGCTTGTCTGTGGGTGATGGATGCTTTGTATTTTCTTTTTATTTAGTTTCATTGTAATTTTAGGTAAAGAAGAGGTAAATCATGTTTAAATTTCAATTAGTTGCAAATCAAAAGGTGGAAATGTTAAGTACTGTATCTGTAGGAGCAAATAACAACATCTAAGACTGAAAAAGAGTCATTATTATTATTTATTGCTAGTATTATATGAAAAGTGGATTCAGTGACTTTTTTATGGAAACTAGAGACTATGAGGAGGATGATTCAAGAAGCTGAATTAACTAGCCTTCATATTTCTCTCACAACTTTAAGACAAGATGAAGGAGTACAAAACAACAACAACAACAACAACAACAACAAACAAACAAACAAAGAAAAGCTGTCCATGGAAAATCACAGTCCCATTGAAGCTTGAAGTCTTTAGACTCTTGTGAGAATGCTAGCTAAAGCAAGTATTTAGAAGTATAGACTGCCTCTCAGAATCTAGAGTTATATGTCATCCCCTAGAGAGCCAGCAAACCAATTTGGGGCAATTAGAATTTTTAAACATTATATTCACAGAAAATATGTGTGTTTTCATGTTATATCCCCAAAATGAAAGACTATCTCTTTCTCTCCAAATATATATATATGCTTATATATACACACACACAAATATGCTTATGCTTCTATATAAGCATAAATTCTTAATCATGCTAAATCACAGAAGCCCTCAACTTGTCTGAAATGTTGTAGTTAATTTTTTAATGATGACTGATATCTAACCCTAGGTCCAGGTCTCTAGTAGACTTTTGTATTGTCGCTTCTTCTAAGGGAACAAACGAAGAATTTCCTTAGCGCTAAATTACATATGTAGATATAACATTTATTTCTCATAGTGCATCACTGGAGTAAAACCAAAAATAAAAATCAAAAAATAAAGTAAAAAGAGAGAGAGAAAAAGAGAGATGGAGAGAGAGATGCTGGTGGGGGATTTATTAACAAGAGATTGTACCATAACCAAGAGCAGCTATTGTGAGAATGAAACATTTTTTTTCAAGTATTTTTATGTGGGAGCATCACTCTGATTCATACCTCTGTCGTGATGAAAGAAGGTGACCTGAAGGCATATTTGTGATGCATTTGGCTATGATAATTTGGAGCGTGTTTGCCTGGTATGCAGTAATGATATATAGTTACAGTTACTTAGAGTTCCTTAGAGATCCCACTGTAGAAAAACAGATATCATTTGAATCTTGGATGCACTCATCCAATTTCTCTATTGTTCATTAAGCAGCACTGATGGTGAGTTATGGGGGGAAATTCTATAAATATTAATATCTTATGTCATTACAAGTATTAGTTTCCAACTTATTATTCTCAAGTATTTTCTAGAAATTGAATCCTAGGAAAGTTAAAATATTGTTTAACTATAACAATGTATTGGAAAAACAAATTAAGTTGAATGATCATTGCCAGTGACAACAGAAACTTCCTTACAGCTAATTCAATTTTTTAGCCTTTTTAAAAAATTAAGTTCTTGCTGAGTATACTTCATAGTGTAGTAAAATATTGTAACTTTTAAAGTCAGACTTGAATTCAAGAACTGAGTCTCCAATTTAAGTTTGGTTTTATTAGGCAATTATATGATTTCCTTGAACCTCAGTTTCTTCAGTTGTAAAATATGAACATCTGTTTCTTTAGAATTTGTTTTGAAGTTTAAGTGATAACACATATTAAGCATAAAGCACAGAGAAAGTACTAATAATCTACTCCTTAAGTCTTTTTAAAACTCACTAATCAAAAGGAGAGAAACCTTTCATCATCTGCTTATTCAAAATGTGAATTTTCTGAAGTAGCCAGATCCCTCTGGCTGAGATAGAAATTTGAAGTATTTCATTGTGGTTTTCATTTGAATTTCTCTGATGGCCAGTGATGACGAGCATTTTTTCATGTGTCTGTTGGCTGTTTGAATGTCTTCTTTTGAGAAATGTCTGTTCATATCCCTTGTCCACTTTTTGATGGGGTTGTTTTTTTTTTTTCTTGTGAATTTGTTTGAGTTCTTTGTAGGTTCTGGATATTAGCCCTTTGTCAGATGAGTAAATTGCAAAAATTGCCTCCCATTCTGTAGGTTGCCTGTTCACTCTGATGGTAGTTTCTTTTGCTGTGCAGAAGCTCTTTAGTTTAATTAGATCCCATATGTCGATTTTGGCTTTTACTGCCATTGCTTTTGGTGTTTCAGACATGAAGTCCTTTCCCATGCCTATGTCCTGAATGGTATTACCTCGGTTTTCTTCTAGGGTTTTTATGGTATTAGGTCTAACATTTAAGTCTCTAATCCATCTTGAATTAATGTTCGTATAAGGAGTAAGGAAAGGATCCAGTTTCAGCTTTCTACTTATGGCTAGCCAATTTTCCCAGCACCATTTATTAAATAGGGAATCTTTCCCCCATTTCTTGTTTCTCTCAGGTTTGTCAAAGATCAGATGACCGTAGATGTGTGGTATTATTTCTGAGGACTCTGTTCTGTTGCATTGGTGTATATCTCTGTTTTGGTACCAGTACCATGCTGTTTTGGTTACTGTAGCCTTGTAGTATAGTTTGAAGTCAGGTAGCGTGACGCCTCCAGCTTTGTCCTTTTGACTTAGGATTGTCTTGGCAATGCGGGCTCTTTTTTGGTTCCATATGAACTTTAAAGCAGTTTTTTCCAATTCTGTGAAGAAACTCATTGGTAGCTTGATGGGGATGGCATTGAATCTATAAATAACCTTGGGCAGTATGGACATTTTCACGATATTGATTCTTCCTATCCATGAGCATGGTATGCTCTTCCATTTGTTTGTGTCCTCTTTGATTTCACTGAGCAGTGGTTTGTAGTTCTCCTTGAAGAGGTCCTTTACATCCCTTGTAAGTTGGATTCCTAGGTATTTGATTCTCTTTGAAGCAATTGTGAATGGAAGTTCATTCCTGATTTGGCTCTCTGTTTGTCTGTTACTGATGTATAAGAATGCTGGCAATCATTAAAAAGTCAGGAAACAATAGGTGCTGGAGAGGGTGTGGAGAAATAGGAACACTTTTACACTGTTGGTGGGATTGTAAACTAGTTCAACCATTATGGAAAACAGTATGGCAATTCGTCAAGGATCTAGAGCTAGAAGTACCATATGACCCAGCCATCCCATTACTGGGTATATACCCAAAGGATTATAAATCATGCTGCTATAAAGACACATGCACACGGATGTTCATTGCGGCACTATTCACAATAGCAAAGATTTGGAATCAACCCAAATGTCCATCAGTGACAGACTGGATTAAGAAAATGTGGCACATATACACCGTGGAATACTATGTAGCCATAAAAAAGGATGAGTTTGTGTCCTTTGTAGGGACATGGATGCAGCTGAAACCATCATTCTCAGTAAACTATCGTAAGAACAGAAAACCAAACACTGCATGTTCTCACTCATAGGTGGGAACTGAACAATAAGATCACTTGGACTTGGGAAGGGGAACATCACACACCGGGGCCTATTATGGGGGAGGAGGGGAGGGATTGCACTGGGGGTTATACCTGATGTAAATGACGAGTTGATGGGTGCTGATGAGTTGATGGGTGCAGCACACCAACATGGCACAAGTATACATATATAACAAACCTGCACGTTATGCACATGTACCCTAGAATTTAAAGTATAATGATAATAACAAAAGGAAATTTAAAATATTTCTTCCCTCAACGTGTAGGGTAAAAGAGGAAAACTGGGATAGAGGAAAGTAGGATGACAGAGGTGTGCCATTCAATGTTGAGTGCCTGTCCTACCTGGTCATAGCTTTATTTCTGGCCGAGAGACTCAGATCTCTAAGGCCTGTAATAAGTGAGGTTTATTATTGTGTCAAAATGTTTTCCTATGTCTCCTTTATTATCATTTTATAAATTATTTTATATACAGTGAGCACAATATATTGCGATATGCACAAATATATTGCAACATCTAGCATGACACAAATACAGTATAGTCATGTGTTGCTTAACTAGGGATACTTTCTGAGAAATGCGTTTCATCTTTGTTCAAAAATCTTAGAGTGTACTTACACAAACCTTGATGATATGGCGTACTACACATCTATGCTATATGGTGTGAACTATTGTTCATAGGCTGAAAATCTGTGAAGCCTGATACTGTACTGAATACTGTAGGCAATTGTAACACAATGGTACCTATGTGCGTATCTAAACATAGATATGCAAAGTAGGTATGTGGCATCTTGTCTTTATCTCTCTCTCTTACACATACAGTTGTATGAAAATATAGCACATCGGAGCACAATAAATTTTTTCTAATATGTTGTATTTGTCTTTCAAACTTATGAATTCTTTATTTCTACATGAATTTAACATTTGTTTCTTGAGCTGAAAGCAAGTAGATCCAAATAAACAGATACTTGTTTCTCAAACACCTACTATTTTTAAAACCTCATACTTCTTTGGACCCTACTTTAATTTTTCTGTTAACTGTTTTCATAAAAATGTAGTATTACAATATTTTGGGACCATCACATATGTGGTCCATTGTTGACTGAAATATTATTATGCTGTGTATGACTGAACAGATATGATATATTAGTAATATCTGTTTATAAAGAGTAGCAAATAATTCACTCTTTTCTGTGTTCCTAGTATATACCAACAAACTTAGAAGCAATTATTGATTTTAATACTCTCCCAAATCCTACCAAGTTAGCCTGTTTAAAAATTACTTCATTCATTCTAAGATTTTTTAAAAATCAACCTACTCTGTTGCAGTTAAGTACAGTACTTAAACAATTTCTCAATTTTATAGCTTAATTTGAACCATCCCTATAATGGAAATAACAAGTTACAGGGCTCTGTGACGATCAAATGGATCATTGCTTTTTAAAATCATGGAGAGTATTGATATGAAGCAGTGACTCAATAGTAGTCTGCAACTATTATTATTTATAATAACTAATAGTAACTACTATTAATTACTATTACTCTGTAGTTGTGTATACTAACAGTATTCATATTGTAAATATAATATATTTTATTATATGTTTTTAATTATTTTTATAGAATATTAAATATTCTATTATCTCCTCTAGGATTATGAAAAAATATTATGTGCTCTAGATGAATTATCTTCATGTAGTAGTTAAATATGGTTATACATTCCAACCTAGATTTTAAGTTTAAACTTTCTGCCTTTGTGGTAGATGGTATATAACGTTTCTAATTGATTTCTAGAGCAATTCTTCAATTTTTAATTTATTCTTATATATTAACAGATTATTTCACAAATTATATCTTAGAGTAAATAACTTCTAGATAGATGACAACAATTATAAATTAAAATTACCAAATTTTCATCAAATTCTTATCTACCTGATTTATTCAAAGGGGATGTAGGCTAGGGTTCCTGGTAACCAAATCTACATTTATCTCTGTATTTCACTCAGACACTCTCATTATAATTTTGTCTTACTTTTTAGTGTCAGCCAATGTGCAACAATCCCGGGACTTTTAACACAGATGCATTTGGACCCACTGCTAACTCAAAATGAGAACTTCAAAAACTTTATCGAATTCATTTATCAAATCAAATATTTTTCACTGAGTTTGTAAGGTTTTCTAGGTATAAGAACATATCATCAGGGAAAAGAGATAAATTAATTACTTTTCCAATTTGGATGCCTTTGTTATTTTTCTTGCCAGATTGCTCTGGCTAAGCTTCTAGTGCTGTATTAAATAGGAGTGATGAAAGTGAGCATTCTCATTTTGTTCTAGTTCTTAGGGGATTAAAATACAATTTTATTTTTTAAGTTTACTTTTGAGATTGATTTGCCTTTCTATGATCCAGTTTGCATCAACTATTTTATTGACACTGAAAAAATGCCTTTTGTTTAGCACCTAATAATATCTCATACAAAATTCTCTAAAGATTTTTTAAGACCTTTGTAGATTATGTAAGATTTTTACCAATTTAAGTACATTATGACAAAATATACCTGTGTCTTTGCCTTAGTACATTTCCTATCACGGTGTAACATTCTTTTTGAAAGATTCATTTTAAAAAAATATTGTGTGGCAACAATAGCTCTTCTTAGTTCTTAATTATGTTTTTAAAACTTACAAGTGTTGTCTTAGATTTTCATTAAAAATTGATTATTTTAATTTCTGTTTAAATTCTGTTCTTATATTTTTTTAGTCTGAATTAAATTGGAGTTCCAAGTCTTATTCTTTAGTTGGATAGCCTTTTTAAAACTATATGGAATAATAATTAATATGTATATTACATGAATATAAATATTTCATATGTCTACAGATAATAAATAATAAAGATTAAATTAAAAAGTTAGATCATGTGCTTAATTATTCAGAATCATTTTAAGAAGAGTTATCAAATGATAAAAACAGAGAATATCGGGAATTAACTAGCCTTTTTTAAAATAATATTTATTCTCACTTTTCTTTTTATCTTCACTTGTTACAGAAACAATTTGCTCCCGTTCATCTATATTCCTGTGTATCTTATATCAATAATTGTTTTTTCTTTTTACAGTATTTTCAACTTTTATTTTAGAATCAGAGAGTACATGTGCAGATTCTCTCTCTCTCTCTCTCATTCTTTCTTTTTTGGATTTTTACTGGCAGGTTCTTGCTATGTTGGTCAGGTTGGTCTTGAAATCTTGGCCTCAAGCAATCCTCCTGCCTTGGCCTCCCAAAGTCCCAAAGTGCTAGAAATACAGGTGTGAGCCACAGTACCCAGCCTGCAGGTTTGTAAAATGGATACATTGTATGTCAGTGAGGTTTGGGGTATGAATGATGCAATCACCCAAGTAGTGAGTATAGCATCCAATAGGCAGGTTTTTTTTTTTTTTTTTTTTTTTTAGTTCTTGATCACTTCTCTCCTCTCTCTAGTAGTCTCCAGTGTCTATTTATTCCATCTCTATGTCTATGTGTACCAAATGTTTAGCTCCCATTTATATGTGAGAATATGTAGCATTTGATTCTTTCTTTCTGTGCTAATTTGCTTAGGATAATGACCTCAAAGTGCATTCATGTTGCTGCAATGTACATGATTTCCTTCTTATGGCTGTATAGTACTCCACGGTGTACATGTATAACATTGGTCCAAAAGTAATTGGGGTTTTATTATTCAAAAGTAATAACAAAAAAATGCAATTATTTTTGCACCAACCATATATATATGATATTATGTTTTTTCTAATATATGATTAATCTATTTTCCATTATATTATATTACATATTATTTTATAATATGTATATATTAAATTTTCTTTATGGGCACCTAAGTTGATTTTATGCCTTTGCTGTGGTTAATCATGCTGCAATGAACATATGCGTGAATGTGTCTTTTTGTTAGAATGATTTATTTCCTTTTGGGTATATACCCAGTAATGGGATGGCTGGGTAGAGTGGTAGTTCTATTTTAAGTTCTCTGAGAAATATCCTAACTGCTTCCCCATGGCTGAACTAATTTATATTTCAATCAACAGTGTATAAGCATTCTCTTTTATTGGCAGCCTTGCCAGCATCTGTTATTTTTTGACTTTTTATTAAGAGTCATACTGACTTGTGTGAGATAGTATCTTCTTGTGGTTTTTAATGTTTAAGATCTTATATTTAAATCTTTTACCCATAGTATCTCATTGTGGTTTTGATATACCTTTCTCTGATGATTAGTGATGATGAGCATGTTTCCATATGTTTGAGAAGGGTTTGTTCATATCATTTTCCCATTTTATAAAGAGGTTGTTTGTGTTTTTCCAGTTGAATTGCTTAAGTTCCTTATAGATTCTTGATATTTGACTTTTGTTGGAGGCATAGTTTGCGAATATTTTCTCCCATTCTGTAGGTTGTCTATTTATGCTGTTGGTGGTTCCTTTTACTGTGTAGAAGCTCTTCAGTTAAGTTAGTTTTCACTTGTCATTTTTGTTTTTGTTTTTCTAGAAATTGTTTTTGAGGTCTTAGTAGTAAATTATTTGCCAATGCTGATGTCCAGAAGGGTATTATTTAAGTTTTTCTCTAAGATTTTTAATGTTTGAGGTCTTATATTTAAATCTTTTACCCATATTACATTTATATGTGGTGAAACATAGGGGTCCAGTTTCATTCTTCTGTATATGGCTAATCAGTTACCCTAGCAACATTTATTGAACAGGAGTCTTTTCTCTATTTCTTATTTTTGTCAATTTTGTCAAAGATCAGAGGGTTGTAGGTGTGTGGCTTTATTTATGTGTTTTCTATTCTGTTCCCTTTCTGTATGTTTCTGCTTTTGTACCAGAACCGTGCAGTTTTGGTTACTGTACCGTTATGGAAATTCAGTAATGTGATGTCTCTGGCTTTGTTCTTTTTGCCTAGAATTGTTTTGGTCAGTCGGGCTCTTTTTGGTTCTACATGAACTTTAAAATAGTTTTTTGTTTGTTTGTTTGTTTTTTCTAATTCTGTGAAAAAAAATGACATTGGAAGTTTGATAGGAGTACTGTTGAATATGTAGATTGCTTTGGGTAGAATGGCCATTTTAATGATACAATAGTTATTTTTGGTGCCTCCCTTTCTTTCTCAGATCCAATCAGTTACCAAGATCTGTGCAATCTTCAGTTATACATATTTCATGTAGACCTTGTCACTTTTCATTAGTCCTATTCATATCCTGGTCTAGGTACTCATGAATTTCTGGACTGCCAAAGAAGCCTTCTAATACATCTCTCCAGGGCTGCTTTTTTTTCCTCCTCAAGTCTGCCCTGCATAACAGCATCAGATTGATATTCCAGGAACACTACTTTGATCATAGCACTTCCTAATTTGTTCCAAGGCACCATCACTGACTTTGTGAGAGAAATCAAATAATTTGAGCTAGCGTACAAGACCCTCTTTCCAGACTTTTTGCTATCCTATATTCAACTATAGCAAATCCGGTCCTTTTTTACTTCTCCAAAGCTATTGGCTTTCTGTCTCCTGATTTTTTTGTTTTGTTTTGTTTTGTTTTGTTTTGTTTTGTTTTGTTTGGTTGTCTTGCTGTTGTTGAGAGGGAATCTTGCTCTGTGGCCCAGGCTGGATTGCAGTGGCACTATCTCCCCTCACTGCAAGCTCTGCCTCCCGGGTTCACGCCATTCTCCTGCTACAAGCGCCCGCCACCACGCCCGGCTAATTTTTTGTATTTTTGGTAGAGATGGGGTTTCACCGTGTTAGCCAGCATGGTCTCGATGTCCTGACTTCGTGATTCGCCCGCCTTGGCCTTTCAAAGTGCTGAGATTACAGGCGTGAGTCACCGCATCCGGACTCCTAACATTTATTCTTATTATTTTCTTCTGATGGAATGCCATGTATCACTAATTTCAACTACCCAATTATAACACCTACACCAGACGCCAACAAGTTTTTGAACTTGTCTGGATATTCACAACTCATATATCATTGTTGAGTAGTTATTTTTTGATATTTAAATCTTGGCTTATGATATGTGAGGAATTACATATTTTATCTATCCTACAAAGTTTTAAGAGGTAGGAAGTATTTTGTGTATGTGTATAAATATCCCTCAGTACTAATACTACTATATAATTACTTTATATATACTACCAATACAACCCATTTAATTACTGTAGAAACTCCTTGAATAATTGATAAAAAAAGATAAATTATTAAGTCCAATAAGAGAGAGAAAATGAGAAGTTATCTAATAAATTTATTGGGAATTATTTTAAAACTATATCTATAAATACTATTGCTACCAAAAAAAAAAATAATAAAAATAAATGACAGAATCTCCAATGCATAAGGAAGGGTAAGGTATTTATCACACATTTATTTTCAATTAAAATAATCAATTTTCACATATAGATATATCTATTATAGTGTCATATTGTACTTTAGTACCCATTATCTCATTTTGTCTTACAGTAACATTTGTAGAGTGCCTTTATACTGTTGTTATCCTGATGAAGGAAAGATAGTTTAAGGAGTTAAATAACCGATAAAAGTTTTAGGGCTAATAAGAAACAAGAGAAAATATTTGGAAACAAACAAAAAATTTACCTGTGATTATAAGACTCCTGCTATTTCTCATGCACCATAATAACTTGTCATTTTATCCATGAAGTTCCTCATGCTTAATAACTTTCTTATGCTCAACCAGTTGTTACAGGAAACATATTTATACTAGAGCTCAGACTATTGTTTAGCTATTGTTTTCATTATGTCACTCATTTAAAAAAGAATGATATTTGTAATGTAAATAAGATAGGAAGAAGAGGAAGTAAAGAGACAAACATAAAATAATATGCACAATTATTATATATATAAATTCTCACAAACATAGGCCAATGTGTATTAGGTATATGTAAAGTTGCAGAATCAACATTTCTGTAAATAACATCCTTTAGAGCAAGATTTGAACTTTTTAAATCACATCTGATATAACTTTCTTGACACTCAAGGTAAACAGTGGAATAATCACATTATCTCCAAATAGGAGCTAAAGAAATATTTATATTTTTTGATATAGTATGAGATAAGATCTGCTAGTGTTGATTGTTCACTACCATTCAAGTTCATAATTATCATTCTACAAAATATTCACTCTGCTAACAAGATATTCACTGCACTAACAAAAAATAAGATAAAAATAATGACAATGCTGTATTTTTGATTGATTTGTTTTTAACCCTTAAACTATCTGTGAATTTTCAAAAAAACTTAAATGGATTAATCATGAAGTATAGAAAAAGAGTAGTGTGCATTAGAATTTGTGGCAAAAGTTGTTATACAAGTCATCTAATATTTTTTATTACAATTGTGTATATATTACTATTTAGAGATTGAGAGTAGTTACACATGCTGCCTACTTTCTGCTTGTTCTATTAGTTAATATATTTCTATCATTTTGTCTCATTTTAAAAACCTATTTAACATAACTTCTTCAGCCACTGGATTTTCTTTAAAAGGAACCAGAACTTGAAGTGGTTTTCATTTAAGAGTGATATACTTAAATACTAAATTGTACACTTTTCTATTCAAACTTCTTACTGTGATCTTCATAATCTAACTCTTATTATCTTCCTTTTGTCCTATTACTGTCACTCGGAGGCACTTAACTTCAGCCAAGAAAACCTTGTTTCGTTTCTTGAACATAAAAACTTTTTATTGCAAATGTTTAGATAAACTGTTCTCTTTTTCTGGAATGATCTTACTCTCAATACCTCAGATAGTGAGATCCTTCTCACTTTTGAAGTTTCAGATTATGTATCATCTCCTCCGAAAGTAGTTCTTTACTATTTTAGTAGACTGAAAAACAAAAAAAACCACACAAACAAACAAAACACCTCATTGTCCTCAATCATGAATTTTTGTCCCTTTCTAGTCAGTATCCATATTTTTAATTCAGAAGTTATTTTCTCTTTTATTTCAGTTATGACAATTTTGAAAAACAACTGGAAAAGAAAGAAGTACCCAATTTCTTATTTTGAGATCTGGAAAAAATCAATACATTAAAAGACATACTGAATCAAAAGTAGGATTTAAGATGACTGAGATAATTGGTATTGAAGACATACCTATACATAGATGTGTTGACATTATTTTTATATATTTATTGTCAATTCAGTGACTGACAGAAAGAGGTGCAATATTATGTAACAAACTTGCTCCTTGCCCTTGGAAACACATCATCTAAATTTGCTGATTTGGGTTTATTCAAATATTCAAAAATTCCCCTCAGGTTTGGTCAATAGCATTTTTGCAAACATGTCATTATTTACTAAATTTCTCTTATTTTTCTAATTTAAAAATTAGTTGTACAAGTAGTTTCAGCAACTCAGCCATTTTGAACTTATTAATTTTAAGCTTGTCTTTATTAATGAGCAGCTTATTTTTGTATCATTGCTTATCTCCTGATAAATTCAAAGCAATCACATTTTTAAAGCCATTGTACCAGTATAAGCTTTTTGCCCCTTTTATTTATCCTTGGAAGCTTTTCTATTTTCTACTATTCTTGTTGAGAATGCAGCCTTTTTCAACCTTATACATGTAGAAAAGTTCCTAGTAATAACATCTCCTTATTTACAGCAGTATGTTAGTAGCAATCACACACACAAAAAAAGGGTTTTTACTCTTTTTAAAGACATGAGGGTTTTGTACTCTTTTTAAAGACATGCATGAGGAGTTTTGTACTCTTTTTAAAGACAATTAATTAATATTTAGAAGTTATCTTCACTGATTCACTGATTTGATAATTTGTTAAACCCACAATTCTAACAAGTAACAGAAAAGAAAGAAAAAAATGAAATATCAGGAATTAAAAATAATTTTATGTCTAATCTAAGGTTATCATTGGTTCAGCCTGTATTGAATAAACAGCTAGACAAACAATCAAATAAATAATTGTTGACTGTGTGGCACTTTCTTTCAAGAATCTATGAATTACTGCATCCAGAGGAACTGGCTACAATATGCCCTATATGCACATTTTATAATGCATGGTCCCCTTAGGTCCTGCTTGACATTAAGTTTGGCTTCTGGCCAATGTGAAATAAACTAAGGGAACATGTCTCAAATATTTAATTACTGTTATATGGGGTTGTTATGCCCCTGCTCACATTATTGTAATTTTTTTAAAAATTTTCTATTCATAAGGTTTTACAAATGTTTGCTGTTGATTTTTAAGGAAACAAAATTAGAAACTCTGATACCAATATTGCCTTCTGCTGTGAATATTTTCATTACCCAGGCTTAATAAAGCCGTAACAAATAGTTTTTAGAATTTCTACATTGCATGTTTTAATTTGTTTGCTTTCTTCTTTTCCATCTTTTTTTCTCTCTTTAAGAAATACAGTCTCAGCCGGGCGCATTGGCTCATGCTTGTAATTCCAGCACTTTGGGAGGCTGAGGCAGGCAGATAATGAGGTCAGGAGCTCGAGACCAGCCTGGCCAACACAGTGAAACCCCGTCTCTACTAAAAATACACAAATTAGCTGGGCATGTTGGCGGGCGCCTGTAATCCCCGCTACTCAGGAGGCTGAGGCATAAGAATCGCTTCAACTCGGGAGGTGGAGGTTGCAGTAAGCCAAGATAGCGCCATTGCACTCCACCCTGGGCAGCAGAGCTAGACTCCATTTCAAAAAGAAAAAAATAAAGTAAAGAAAAAAAAGAAAATAAAAGGAAATATAGTCTCACTGTATTCCCCAGACTGGAGTGTAGTGCTGAGATGATTATAGCTCACTGCAGCCTCGAACTCCTGGGCTTAAGCTATCCACCCAACTCAACTACCCCAGTAGCTGGGATTACAAACATGAGCCACCACACCAAGCTTTATATATTTTAATTTCATAAGTTTATCACTGAACTTACTAATATGTAAGATCAGACCAGTCTCTGAATATGAAAACTATCTTATTCAATGCTTTTGAGTTCTGTGATCTAATAAATTTAATGTTAATTCATCATTACTGTGCCTTCTTGATAATTGTCATTCACATACTTCTAAGGAATATCTACTATACAATATACTTATATTATGATAATATTTTATATTTTTGTTTTATACATATGTACTTTTTTGCTTTCATTTAACATTAAGCAAGCTGACTTTTTTGGAGAATTGTGTAGTTGCATGAGTTATACCCTTGCATACATTTGTTTAACCACCACCATGATCAGAATACGGTACGGTTCTGTCACCCTAGAAAACTCCTCAGAACACTCTTTTGTAGTCACATTATCTTCCACCACTGGCAACCACTGAACTTTTTCTGTCAGTATTTGTTTTTCTTGTCAAGAATGTTGTGTAAATGGAATTAGAACCTATTGAAACTGATTTCTTTCACTCAAAGTGCCTGTGGGCTCGGGGTTAGGTAGAGTTCTTAGACATGACACTGAAAACACAATCTAGTTTAAAAAAATGAGGCGGGGCGCATTGGCTTATGCCTATAATCCCAGCACTTTGGAAGTCCGAGGCGGGCGGATCATGAGATCAGGAGATCGAGACTATCCTTGCTAACAGGATGAAACCCTGTCTCTATTAAAAAAAATACAAAAAAATGTAGCCGGGGATGGTAAAACAAAGATTTGTAGTGAGAAATATACAACTCCTTTTTAAAAACGAGCAAAAGTCACTGAGAAAATAGTTATTGAACATTTCATAAATGAACATTAGAAAACAATATGCAATGTGCATGTTAAGGACTTTTTTCTCCTATTTTTCAAATTCAGATGAAAACTTCCCTAATAGATGTCCCTCCCTCCCTCCCTCCCTCCCTCCCTTTCCTTCCTTCCTTCCTTCCTTCCTTCCTTCCTTCCTTCTTTCTTTCTTTCTTTCTTTCTTTCTTTCTTTCTTTCTTTCTTTC
>NC_045435.1:123851784-123896669 GCF_002776525.5 Piliocolobus tephrosceles | reverse complement strand
TTCTTTCTTTCTTTCTTTCTTTCTTTCTTTCTTTCTTTCTTTCTTTCTTTCTTTCTTTCTTTCTTTCTTTCTTTCTTTCTTTCGAGGGATGAGCCACTGCATCCAGCCTCTATTTGACTTTTCTTGATCCATCAGATAGTATAGAGCTCTTCATCACTTTTCTGAAGCTGTATTAGAGACTTCATAGGTGAGACAAATGTTGTATTCCCTTTGCAGTTTTCTGAAAACTAAGTGACAATATTTGTTAAATTAAATTAAATGAACAAGCACACAGATGGGATATAAAATATCTATATTCAATAAAAAAGATCATAAAAGCTAATAAACTTTATATTATTTCCAGGTGTATTGTCTCTTTTAATTTCTTCAATAAATTCTAATTTACAGCTATTATGATCATTATTTTATTTTAAAAATTATAAATCCTTCTTACTAGAAAACCTAACATTAACTTCAATAATTATATAAGGAGATATGTTAGTTTGGTTAATTTGGTAAGAATCCTATAACAAAATATCAAACACTGGGTAGCTTAAACAACAGGAATTTATTTTCTCACAGTTGTGGAGGGTGGACATCTAAGATCAAGGTACTTGCAGGGTTGGTTCTCTCTGAAGCATCTTTCTTTGACTTGGAAATATTTTCCTTCTTGTTTCCTCTTCGTGTGGTCATTTCTATGTGGGGTGATGTCCCTGGTGTCTCTCTGTGGGTCCTAATCTCCTCATTTTAATTTAATTACCTCTTTGAAAACTCTGTCTCCAGACTCACATTCTAAGGTACTTGGGGTTAGAGCTTTAATGCATGAATTTTGTGGGGGAAGCAATTCAGTCCATAACAAGAAAAATAACATCTAGTTAGGTGTTATTGTTCATAACAATATGTTACTTAGAAATTTTGGAATATTCATTTTATATTTGACCATTTCCATTAAGAAAATTAGTTAGTTCGATCTATCTGCTATGACAATCCAGCATCATATAAGGATGTTTAACCTTGGCATTAGTTGATTGCATATATGATATAAAATTAATCTTAGTTTTTACCATAAAAATATATATTCATTTAAAATCCAGATACAATTTTACATAATTATCAAACCTTGGCAACTTGGCTTATCAATCAAACACTTTAACATTCTACCTTTCTTTCAAATCTTAATGATATGAATAATTAAGAACTCACTCTATTTAAATGAATTTTAAAAAATAAAACAGAAATTTATTTAACAACCAGTTTATATTTCAAATTAAGTTATGAGTCTTTTATAAACTGTTTCCAAAGTTTGTTTTCTCTTGAGTATATTAATTTAATTTAGAAAATATTATTGATAAAATTCAAAGTGAAAAATTAACTAGATCAAACTACCCTACTTAGTGTGAAAAATTAGTAGTCCATAGTGTTTTTCATAATATTTTTTTGCAATTACTAATCTGCATTCCATGGCTAAGAGCCTAGAACTGCAATTACTCATTTGCATTAATGTCTTAGGATGGATTATATTAATTATGGCTCTAGTACAGTAGTAAAATTAATTATAATATATGTACCTTGAGCATTATAATTAACTCATAACTGACTCTTTCTAAACTAATTCATTGTCAAGTAATGAGGTTATCATCAGTCAAATAAAATTTAAGCACATTTTTATAAAAATGAAAATCCAATGTATGTATTCTATAAACTGTTTACATCTACATGGTTCTGTGGGCCTTGGCTAAATATGATCATAGAAATACCCTAAACTGACATATATGGAGTACTTTGAGGCCTGGTAAAGCAGGCACAAGTAAGAAGAGGTTGCTTCCTTAGAAGCAGTAAACAGTGTAAGACCTCAGACTTAGACATTTTTTTAGCAAATCAAAGAATAAGCAAACTTGAAGAGTCTAGACCATCGTTCTTGACCCGGGACAAGTCTCCATAGTTTGGTTTCTCAAAAGAAGTTGTTTCCAAATTGTTGTTCAGAAAAGTATAGCTCAAAAGGAGAGTGCCCTCTTTGCTAAGTTTGCTGGAATTTGTTGTGTAGGGTCCAAAGAAGAGAGAATGGCAGACAAAGAGCCCTAATAATCTGCTTAGAAGTTCCTCCAAGTAGTGTTCTCAACTCTACATCTCCCAGGACAGACTGCACATGTTCAAGGACAGATTCAAAAAAAGAATTACAAAGAACGGTTGCTGTTGGGTGAAGAATGAACAAAGATTTCAGAGGTATACAGTGCTAAAGAGTCACTGATGTTCTGACAGCTAGAGTGGATAATTTTTCAAAATAACTTATGATTTAAAACACTATCTTATAATTTGTCAGTAAAGTCAACAACAGCAAAATACATCTTAGAAAAAATAGATAACTTTGGATATTAACTATATATTAGCTATAAAGGAATCATTGTTAATAATATTAGGTGAGATAACACTACTGTGATTAACAAAATGTCCTTTTTATTGGGTTACATACAGAAATACCAACTGTAATATTTAAGAAATGAGCTGTTTCTACATTTCATATAGTTCATGGGCCAAGCATATAATTGAGAGATAGCATTGGTAATAAAATAATAACCCAAGGAATATTTATATTACTTAACATCCCAAATTTTAAGTATATTAAGGGTAGAGAAATGTTCACTGAATTTGACATCTTACTTGTGCACTTGCTAGTGCAGAAAGAAAAATGTTCCTTTTGTCTACAAGCTGTTGATCCTAGAGAAATGAACTGTCAGCAGCAGAGAAATATGTCAGCCAAATATAAACATTAACACGGAGTGATTCAGAAAGTTATTCATTGCAATGCAGACTGCTTTTGAAAAAATAATATCATATTTCTAGGTAAAATAAATTGTCAACCTAACTAAAATAAGTATGCAGTTGTGTAGTGAGACATTAATTGAAATTATTTGTATTCTATAAACAGGATTTTAAAATATATTCAATTTTGCAACAATTCAACACTTCCCAGGAAGAAAAATAATTCCATATTGGTCATGTTTATGTGTCTATTATACTTTTCAATTGTGCTACAAAATAGGCAACTGAGCATGTGTCTATAGCATTTAGGTCAGGGGACAAGTAGCAATACTAACTGATTGCATTGGCGGCTCAGGGGTGTGAGAACTTTAATTTGGTATTTTTCCCCATAATCTTCACTTAGTAGAGAAAAAGAAAACCCATATTCTTCCATATACTGTGAAACCTCCATTCTGAGAATATGAAAGATATTTTTTTAGAAAATCATCTGAAAAGGTTCTGTGTTAGCAGCAGATTACTGAAAACAAGTGTGTTAACAGCAGATTACTACACCTGCTATTTACTGTGCTATCTTTTCCTTAAATATTTTATTTTGTAGTAATTATGCCTTCACAGAATTTGCAAATATAGTACAGAGAGGATCAATGCATGTCATCAGTTTTTCTTAGTGGTTACATCTTACATGATCATGATACAGTATCAAAAGGAGGAAATTGATATTGGTACAATATGTGCGTATAGTTTTCAACCAGTTTGAGATCTTCCTGTTTCTAGGCATGAGGAGCGATTTTTAATTGAAAGCTGTACATTTAGGATATTATGTTGTGAGGTTCTGGTTTTTATTTACATCTTCTGTTTTAGCTTGATTTCTCAAACACCCTTTTAGCAAGAGAAGTAGAGGATGTCACCTTATTTTTTCCAGGTGGATGTAGAATTCTAGGGTTCCCACAAGGACTTCATTGATATCTAAAATGGGGTGTTCTTTTTGCTGCTGAACAAGGTTAAGATTTGTGGCTTTCTACTAGGGCTCCACTGATACCTTTCTGGCTTCAAGGAATAGGATTACCTCATTACTCACTCCACATAGTCTCCACTGATATCCTGAAATAGCAACCTCATCACTGCTGGGCATTGTTATAAGCCCATACTGTTTCCTAGGCCACTTATGACACCATCCAGTGAAAAGGGAGAAGTGCAGGCTCCCCTTGTGATCTCCACGGACATGGAAAACTCTAACTCCCTGCATGACCTCCTGTAAAACCACTCCAATGGAGGCCGAATGTGTGAGGAGGGATTTTGTTATGGTGGTAACTAAGGTGGAAGTCTAAGATAATCACTCTGCCTTTACTGTATGGCTAGGGGTAGGGACCACAGTTTTTCTGTGGTGTTTTCAGGAAAGCAGTTATTTCCTAAATATTTTTGTTATGATAGATCTGTATAGACTGTATCTTTCCTGGTTTTTAGACAAGAAAGAGCAATATTTCTGTTATTCTTACTTGTTTTATTTCTGCCGATTGCTATTTTCAGGTTGCTGGTTTCTTCAGCACCAAATCTGGGATACATATGGCAAAAATAAATTTGACAAAACTTAGTGCCCTGTCACTCTTTTGGTCCAGAAGACCCTACCCAGTCTGACCCTTTGTCTCCACCCCTCAGGGTATTATTAGGTTTGTTTTACATATAACAGTCAGGATGGCTATACTTAGTCCCCCAAATAAGGAAAGTAAGTTCTATTCCAAATACCTGGAGGTGAAAGAGTCCATCTTATTATTTTTAATCGTTGCTGCTTACTAAGATTAAAAGAGAGAAAACTATAGTAACATCAAGTTTTAGTTAAAATGATGTTGAAGATCCCCTTTCTCTAATTATGTGTGTCATTCAATCTATTCCAAAATTTGCAGTCTCTATTGGGAAGAGACAGAGCATGATGATTACAACTTGAATAGTGCTATTTTTGTAGATTTCTTTATGTTAGTTTGGCTAATAGCCTTAATCATCAAATATGTGCTAATGGAAAATAGATGGAGTCTTTTTTAAGTAAAAGCTATCTAGCTAAATCAATAGGATAACTATATTCTTGCATCTTTCTGATCTTTCCTGCTGTTGATTTCATTGTAATTTCCCTCACCTGTATCCACTGTAGTTCTCAGTACCAGAACCAGAAGTCTTCCTTCCAGTGTCAATAAGACAGTGTCAATCCTAAATCTAGTACTAGTCTAGAGACTATTATATCTTATTGAAAATCAAACAACCACAAATTATAATTATCAAATTTATCTTTATTAGATAAAATTTAATTTTGAAGAAAAATCCTCAAAAAGTTCACGGAAAGTGCATATTATGAAAAACGAAAACATCTATACCTAGATCTAAAAAATATTTTCTCAAAAAAACTCATTACAGCTTGCTATAACATATCTGAATAGGATCTATTTTGAGGCACTAAGAGGTAAAAGACATCAGTTTGAAAAGTGCTTCTTTCAGAGCAACATAAATTCTGCTAAAATGAAAGAGAGAATATGTGTCAAAATTATGGTGAAGCTTGGGTGAACAAATGATGAAATCATTGATGCTTTACAAAAAGTTTATGGGGACAAGTCCCCAAAGACATCAGTAGTTTACAAATGGATAACTTGTTTTAATAAAGGATGACATGATGTTGAAGATCGAGCTTGCAGCAACAGACAACCACATCAATTTACAAGAAAAAAAATCATCTAGTTTGTGCCCTAATTGAAGGGAATCAGTGATTAACAGAAGAAACAATAGACAATGCCGTAGATATCTCAACTGGCCCAGCTTACACAATCATGACTGAAAAATTAAAGTCGAGCATACTTTTCATTCAATGGGTGCCCAGACCGTTGTGCCCAGATCAGCTTCAGTCAAGAGCAGAGCTTCATATGGAAAGTTTTAATAAATGAGACCAAGATCCTGAGGTGTTTCTTTGAAGAATTGTAACAGAAGGTGAACCATGGCTTTGCCAATAGAATCCTGAAGACAAAGTGATGGCTACCAAGAGGTGAGTGTGGTCCAGTCAAGCAAAAGTAGACCAGTCAAGAGCAAAGGTCATGGAAGCAGCTTTTTGGAATGTGTAGGGGTTTTGCTTGTTGACTTTGTGAAGGGCCAAACAACAATGATATCTACTTATTATGAGAGTATGTTGAGAAAGTTAGCCAAAGCTTTAGCAGAAAAACATCCAGGAAAGCTTCACCAAAGAGTCCTACTTTACCACAGCCAAGATCTTGCTCTTTCCTGTCATCACACAAGGGAAATTTATAAGTGTTTCAATGGAAAATCATTAGACATCCACCTTACAGTCCAGATTTGTCTCTTCTTAATTCTTTTTATTTCCCAATCTTAAAAATCTTCATGGGCATCCATTTTTTTTTAGATAATAATGTAAAAATGACTGAATTGACATGATTAAATTCCCAGTACCCTCAGTTCTTTAGCAATTGACGAAAATGACTGGTTTCATTGGTTACAAAAGTGTCTTGAACTGGACGCAGTTTATATTGAGCAATAAAGTTTCTGTTTTTAAATTTTTGGCATTTTATTCCATTTTTTTTAACAAACTCTTTGAAGTACCCTTGTATGTATCTGGTGTAGGTATGTATATATGAATATATATATATATATATATATATGTGTATATATATATATATATTTATATATGAGTACATCTGTATTCATATCTATAGATACATGCACACCATAGGCTGAATATATATGTAATATTGTTTTCTCCAGATAATTTCAGACCAGAGAGAACTAATATAAAGGGTATTTAAGATTTTGGAAGTGTTGAATAAAACATATTTTGTGTTTTTGAAAAATAGAGCTTAATGATAAATCTCAAGAATAATTCAAAGTTATATTTTAATTTTGATGAATGAACAAAGATGCAAATGTTTACTACAACTTTGAGAACACTAGCTTTGTTTGTTAGTTTACTACTAACTTTGAGAACTAAAGTTGTCTACTACAACTTTGAGAACACTACAAATTTGAGAACAAATTGCATGCTTTGTGTATAAATATATGCTTTAATTCACATTTGAAATATACTCTAGAAGTCAGGTTGTAGTTAAACTAAATATTATTTAATATATAAGTTTTGGACATGTTATATAGTCTGTTTTTTAGGTGTAAATTCAGGAGTACAAATGATAATACTGAAGCATACTGATTTCCTGCATCTTATAAGTACACTTTGAAGTCAATAAGCAAAATAACTAACAAAATTACTCCCTTTGACAATCTGGGTAATATTAGTTTTACCTTCACTTCTAGAAAATGAGACTATCTCATAAACAACAAAGACAAACTTGTTTACACATAAAACACACTCATATTGGTGGGGAGAAAAATCAATCTGGTACATTTGTTCATGTGTGAAAATATTTCTCTTCTCTGTATCCATCTAAATGAAAGCATGATTTAAATAGATTTTAACTGCTACACTCTCAACAATTTTTCTATTCTATTTTCATTTGGCAAAAGTCAAATATTAATCTGAGTTTAATATTTGCATCCACATAATTTAGATGAATCAAATATTAGAATAAATTTAATTTTTTCCTTATGATAAATCTCACCTAGGGAATTTATGCTATTTACTTTTAACAAGTATCAGTGCACTGAAAGATATCAGCACAGAAGTACTTTGATATTTTCCTTTAAGTTTTATCATTTTTACATTTTTAAATGTTTTATTGAACTATGCATAGAATAAACAAGATGCAGGAAATCAGTATGCTTCAGTATCATTGTTTGTACTCCTGAATTTATGCCTAAAATACAGACTATATAATATGTCCAAAAGTTACATTTTAAATGATATTTAGTTGAACTAGAACTTGACTTATTGAGTATATTTCAAATGTAAATTAAAGCATGCATTTATACACAAAGCATACAATGTGCCTAACATTAAATGCACATTTAATAAGAAATAATAATAAAGGTGCAGTTGTTGACAGATCATAAGTGGTGGCAATGTCTATTTATTTTTGGATTTAAACAAAAAGTAAGGTTAAAAATTATTTTCAGATATTTTCACAAGTAATGTACATGAATCAATTGTTTCTTTCAACATTTATAACTCTTAGGAAGAATAGGAAGAGAAACTATTTTTTGAAAATAGCATTTGTACTAAGATACAGTCAATGCTTTGTTCCTGCCTGATGGGAAGTGAAGTGACTTAATCATAGGGTCAAACTTCTCCTTTGGTGTTCTCATCATAGAATTATCACAAGATTTGATTTGCGAGCTTATGCCCAAATTTCAGAGAATGTATGGAAACACCTGCACATCCAGGAAGAAGCTTGCTGCAGGGGCAGGGCCCTCATGGAAAACCTCTACTAGGTCAGTGTTGAGGGGGGAAATGTGAGGTTGTATGCCCCACACAGCATCCCAACTGGGTCACTGCTTAGTGGAGCTGTGAGAAGAGGGCCACTGTCCTCCAGACCCCAGAGTGGTAGATCCACCAACAACCAGTCAAAAGCCACAGGCACTTAACATCAGTCCTTGAGGACGGTCATGGGAACTGAGCCCCACAGAGCCACAGGGACAGGCCTGCCCACTAGCCTTTTGTAAATGTGGTCTGAATGTGAAACATGGAATCCAAAGAGATGATTTTGGAGGCTTAAGATTCAGTTACTGACTTCCTTGGTTTTAGACTTGCACAAGGCCTGTATCCCCTTTATTTTGGCCAATTTCTTCCTTTTGGAATGGGAGCATTTAGCCAATACCTGTACCCCCACCATATCTTGGAGGTAATGAACTAATTTTTTATCTCACATGCCCATAAGCAGAAGGGACTTGCCTGGTCTTAGATGAGATTTTGGACTTGAACTTTTGAGTTAATGCTGAAATGAGTTAAGACTTTGGAGGACTGTTGGGAAGGCATGAGTGTGCTTTGAAATGTGAGAAGGAGATGAAATTTGGAAGGGACCAGGGAAAGAATGATATGGTTTTTCTCTGTGTCCTCATCTAAATCTTATGTTGAATTGTAATTCCCAGTGTTGGAGGAGAGGCCGGGTGAGAGGTGATTGAATCATGGGGGCAGATTTCCTTTTTGTTGTTCTCTTGATAGAATTCTCAGGAGATTTGGTTGTTTCACAGTGTGTAGCACCTCCCCTTTAGCCCCTCCCTCTCCTACTGCAGCCATGTAGGGCAGGCTGGCTTCCCCTTTGCTGTCTGCCATGATTATAAGTTTCCTGAGGCCTCCCCAACCATGCTTCCTGTATAGTCTGCAGAATCGTGAGCCAATTAAACCTCTTTTATTAATAAACCACCCAGTCTCAGGTAGTTCTTTATGACAGTGTGAGAATAACAAGAGGGATTAATTTTATACTGTATTGTTTATGTGGAAACATGAAGCAAATGATTGAGAAAGAAAATATTTTGTGATTAAGATAACTTAATTGTATAATAGAACCTGGGTCTGTAATCTGACAGATGTGATTTTATCCCAACTTTTTATCTTGTATGCTGTGAAACTGTTAACAGATAACTTGTCCTTTATCAAACTGTAGTATATGTAAATTTGGAAGAATAATATCTGACAGGTTTCTTTTGTAGAAAACATAACATTCTTGGTATTTTGCTTTACTTACATATAAAACAACCCAAAATAGTTTTGTTATTTTATTATCATTATATTTCATAGACCTATAATTATTGTAGCATTCTAATTCTGGTCTTAAATTGTCTGTGGCTGTTTTTGTAATTTAGAATTGGAGTGGAAAAGTCATATTATATAGAAAAGCTAAATCTGCATCATGGAATATGCTGTTTAAAGTTACTTAGTATACTTCCTGTTGAAATTAAAGCTTCAACAGAGTAGGAAAAATATAATGAAGAATTCATTCATAATAATAATTGTTCCCTTCTTTCTGCAGCCTTTCTGGTATCTTTTTTTTTTTCTGACTTTTTTAATAATTACCATTCTGACTGGTGTGAGAAAACATTTCATTGTGGTTTTGATTTGCATTTCTCAGATGATTGTTGGCTACTTGTAGTCTTTCTTTCAGAAGTATCTGTTCCTGCCCATTGTCCATTTTTTAATGGGGTTATTTGGTTTTCACTTCTTGATTTGTTTAAGTTACCTTTAGATTCTGGATTTTAGGCATTTATCAGAAACTTAGTTTGCAAATAGGTAACTTGTTTATTTTAGAATACCTTCTGAATTTATTATTTGAACCAAGACTAAAAATGTGATGCATGAACATCATTTATTTTCCTAGAAAATAATTTTATCAATTTATATATATTAATTATATAATTAAATAATTATATAAATTTAATATAATTAATATAAATATTAAAGAAGATAATATTATATTAATATTAATATTTTCTAATTAGTCCACTTAAAATTAAACCTGCATTTTATACATTATAAAAATAGCATTCTCTATTCACGATTTAGATATATATTAGAGATAAAAGTAATTTGCCTAATTTTTTCATTAGAGATAACATTACTTTAAAAACAGTAAAACTACAAGTAATTGAAATTCTCAGCTTATTACATTTTTTTGACATACATTCAGTTATTCAGTGCTTGTTAAGAATCTTGGAAAATAATGAAGGCAAATTTAAGTCAATCAATTTATTTAAAGGAAATATAAAAGAAGAAAATTAAATATAAATTAGCCTTACATTCATCATTCCAATAATTATAGAATTCTGGAACTATTGTTTTAAATAATGTAGAGATTTTCATGGCGTAGCCAAATTTATTTTTTCTGTTCCTGAGTTCAGGAAATTTGATATGACATGATAATAATGAGAAAAATACAAATAATGAAGCCATGCTCATCAGATTCAATTATAATTTCTGTATTTTAAGTGGTTTTATAACTCTCTGCATTTATTCTGCAGTTTGTTACTTTCCCTATGGTTATTTTATCTGTTCTGATACTTGGAAAATGTTGGCCACAATTTTGTTTATTATTAATATTGAGTCATTATAATAATTGCAGTATATAATAGTATATGTCTGACATGTAAAATACATTATATCCCATGAAGCATACTAAGAATAAAAACTATACATCTTGAAAACATATACTTTTTATTATACTTTAAGTTCTGGGATACATGTGCAGAACGTGAAGGTTTGTTACATAGGTATACATGTGCCATGGTGGCCAGCTACACCCATCAACCTGTCATCTACATTAGGTACTTTACCTAATGCTGTCCTTCCCTAGCCCTCCACCCCCTGACAGGCCCTGGTGTGTGATGTTCCCCTCCATAAAAATGTATTCTTAGTTCACATTCTTGTATAGATCTTATTGTCAGTGAAAACAATTGGAAATAAAATGTGATAAAACACTTACACCTAAAGTTGCTCATTTGAGAATTACCACCGCAAGAAAAACTATCAATACTTTTGAAGTGAATTATCTGTGGCTAATTTGTTGACCCATTCTTTTCCAAATAGAAGCTAAAACATTGAATTCAACCTATCAATTACTTATCAAGAGAAAGTAAAACTATTATTCTAGAGGCAATTACATGTTGAATAAATAAGCAGTCTGTGTTTGTTCATTTTTGCTTACTATTCCACTTAAAACACTAGATATAAATCGGAATACATTTCAAATTCTTAGTTGAGAAAAGTAGCTAAAATTTTGCATATTTCCAAGCACCTGTTAAACCAAATATTTTTCAGGTGTAGTAAGGTTAGCAAATCGTTTCTCTCTACATCAAGATATAGATGAATCATCTTGTGAAAAAAGTAAACTAATGGGTGTATTTATTATGACTTGCTTTCCTTGGAATATAGATTTTGTTTCAATTATTTTCAAAATCTTAATGGAGAGAGCAAAAATTTGCCAAACTTACTACATTTGAAAGCATTATATTTAACAAGTTCTTGGAAATATGCAATATTGTGGCCATTTTAATCCTTTTAAATTTAATCTCTATATAGGCCTTTCTCTGTGTTTTGCCTCAGAAAACTGATAAACTGCACAAAGAATGGTAAAATGGTTGAATCAGTTCTGCATTTCAAAGATCCAGTATCTCAGGAGAAAATGAAAAGACTAGGCCAACAAGACCCTAGATATGTTAACCGGAGGAATGCCGGTTCCTGGGTTCTTATCTTGGAGGAATATATTCAGCCAAGATGCATGGCAAGGGTTAAAAAGCAGCAGAGATTATTTAAAGTGACAGTATCCTCTGAAAGTCAAGGCAGAGCATGCCGCTTGAGAGAATCAGCCAGCCCCAACTAGTTCTGGGGGAACCCTATTTAAAGAGAATCTTACATGATTATTCATGAAACCGTGTGAGGGGGTGTTACTTGCAAGCATGTTTCCACTGGTCCCTTGGGCACACATGTGCTGTGGTTGCGTATGCTGGTACACATACTGCATGTCTCATCAGCACTTACAATCTTCACCCACAGTTATGTTTTGTACTGTCATAATGAGTAAAAGGCTACTCTAGGGTGAGTGAGTTTTGGAGGAAGAGTTCTCAGGCTAAGAATGAGCCCAATCCACAAAGCCAGAAGTGACATCATAAGCCATTGTTTTTTGATGATTGTGAGTGGGTAGCCTCTCCAAGAATTCCTGCTCATTGCAGGCTATCTGCCTACTTTAATGAAAAGTCCTATGGGGTTTTTAGACTTTAAGCATTGTACAGAAGAAGCAGAATAATTTATTTGTTTCATGTTTTGAGGTTCCTAAGCTGAAACTTAGAAATAGGCTTTGTATACTTTTACCAAGTATGTTTTGACGATTTGTGTGCCTTCTTAGGAAAAAAATGTCTTTTGAGTTGTTGTTGTTTCTTTTCTTTTCTTCTTTTTTTTTTTTTTTTTTTTTTTACATTTTAATTAGGTTACTTGTTGCTTTACTATTGAGTCATAAGTTTCTTATATATTTTGAATGTTTACCTCTTATCACATATATGGTTAATATTTTCTCCCATTCTGTAGGTTACCTTTTCATTTTGATGAACTGTGCAGAAGCTGTAGAGTTTGATGTGTTCTACTCTTATTTTTGTTTGTATTGCCTGTGTTCTTGGTGTCATATCTAAATACTCCTTGTCAAGACCAATGTCTTGTAGATTTTTTCCTATATTTTCTTCTAGGAATTTTACAGTTTCAGATTTTGTGTTTAAGTTTTGAATATATTTTGAGCTGATTTTTGTGTATGTTATAAGATAAGGATATACTCTTATAACTTTGGATGTAGATGACCAGTTGTCCGAACACCATTTATTAAAAAGACTATCCTTTCCTTAATGTATATTTTTGGAACTCTTCTTAAATATCTATTGACTCTATATGCCTAGGTTTATTTCTGGATTCTATATGCCTAGCTTTATACCTGGACTTTTAATTCTATTTTATTGGGCTATGTGTCTGTTTTTATGCCAGCACTATACTCTTTGGATTCCTACAATTTTGTAATATAATTTGAAGTCAAGAAGTGTGATGGCTCCATCTTTGTTTATCTTGCTCAACATTGATTTAACTATTTGGTGTCTTTTGTGGTTTCATATGAATTTTAGGATTTTTTAATTACTCTGAAAAATGCCAATGAACAGTTGATATGTATTGCATTGAATATATAAATTGTTATGGTATGGTAGTATGAAAATTTAGACAATATTGATTCTTATAATCCATGAGCATGAAGTATGTTTCTATTTATTTATATCTTATTCACTTTCTTACAGTTTTCAGTGTACATATTTTTCATCTTGCTTAAATTAATTCTTAAGTACAGTCAACCTTTCATTACCATGGATTCTGCACCTGAAGATTCAACCACAGTGTATCAAAAATTTAAAAAAATAAAAATAAATAACAACACAACAATAAAAATAATGAAAATAAAAATTTTATTCATGTTTTATTCTTCTTCATGATATTGTAAATGGGCTTGTTTTTATCAAGTTTTTTGATAGTTTGTTGTTAGTGTATAAAAACACAACTGATTTTTTGTATACTGATTTTATATTCTGGTACGTTACTAAATTCATTTATTAGTTCTAATAGCTGTTAAGTTTGGTCTTTTAGGTTTTGTATTTGTAAGACTTTGTCATATGAACACAGAGGCAAAATATCTTCCTTTGTTATTTTTATTACTTTCATTACTTTTATTACATCTTCTTGACTAATTGTTCTGTCTAGGACTTCCAATACTATGTTAAATAGAATTAAAAAGAGTGGGCATTTTTATCTTGTCCTTCTTCTTAGAGAAAAAAAACTTTCAACTTTTGCTAGTGAGTATGATGTTTCTTTGCCAGATATTACCTTTATTGTGTTATTATATTCTTTCTATATCTAATTTGTCTAACCATCAGATAAATATAAATCAAAAGCACAATAAGACATTACCTCACACTTGTTAGCAATGGTATATCAAAAAGTCAAAATAGATCTCATGGAGATGTGGAGAAAAGGAAATCCTTGTATGTTATTGGTGGAAAAGTAGATTGACACAGTCCTTATGGAAAACAATATGGAAGATTTTCTAAAACTAATAAGTTAGAACTATCATATGATCCAGAATCTCTACTTTTCAGTATATGTCTAAAGGAAATGAAATTAGTATGTTCAAGAGATATCTGCACTCCAATGTTCATTGCTACATTACTCACAATCACCAAATACGGAAACAACCTGAGTCCATCCGTGGACCAATAAGTAAAGAAAATGTGAATATATGCATACGTGCATTCACACACACACACACACACACACACACACACACACAATATTACCTAGGCTTTAAAAAGAAGGATGTACATCATTTGGGCCAACGTGGATGAATATGAAGTGTACCATGCTAAGTGAAATAAGCCAGACACAGAAAGACAAATTCTGCATAATCCTACTTATATTTGAAATATAGAAAAGATTTATAAAGGTGTAGTTGGCAAATAAAATTATATATACCTTTAAAGTATAAAACATCATGTTTGGATATATCTATACATTTGGAAATAGCACAATCAAGTAATTAAGATATTTATCACCTCACATACTTACAGAGATTAGAAGCGTAGTTACCATGAACGCCCTCACAGACACACCCAGGATCACAAACCGAGGATCGATACTTTGCATCCTTCAATCCAACCAAGTTGAAACTCAGTATCAACCATCATAAGTCTACCCCTTATCAAATTAAACATCTACTGAGATTATACATAATCTACTACATTATAATATATACATATATACTGAGATTATACACAATCTTGAAATAAACACAATAATAAGGCCATAATTATGCCTAACATAATACAACTATTCATCATACAACGGAAAACACACCAATCCTCAACTCAAATGTTATTACATGAAGTCAACAACACTTAACTGCTGATATGAAGTCAATAAATCTTATGTCACATGATAAAGGAAAAAAAGTTCATCAGCGTTTACAAACTCAGTGTCCCCTGCTTCATCAGTGTCCTCCCACACATCCCCATTCCAAGTTGAAGGCTCCCATTCTTTTCCAATCAATGCCCTCACTATAACAGTAGACAACTGCCAAGGCTGTATATGCATCTTTCATTGCAGGTCAGCTACTCAAATGATAAGAGCCTGTGTCTGGTTTTCCATACTTTCAGCTCTTTCTCTACAGGAGATAAGACTCTCACTCAGGGCAATATTAGCAGATCTGAAACTCAGTATCTACTTCTGAAGCTGGGAGTTAGAATCCTGAGTTCATTATTTTCTTTCAACACTTTGTTCAGTGAACTTAGGAGCAAACAAGCAACCTCATCATGTTTCTTGGTTCTCCATATATGGTCAAAAGTATGATGTATGGAGTCACTAAACTTCTTGCCTCTCACAAGTGGTGAATCAAGAGTGTCAAATGCATTTATTTTGCATAACGCTCTGAACAATTCATGCCAAAGACTCTCAGTGTTCTCCATACTGTTAGCTGTAGAGTCCTTAGCATTTTAGGATCTAATCACATTAAGCAGCCAAATTCAGAAACCCCCAAACCAACAAAAGGACTCCATTCTTAATATTCTGTTCCTCTAGAACCACTCTTTGTATTAAAATCAGGATTAGGATTCTCTAGAGGGACAGAACTAATAGGATATATATATATGTATGTATGAGTTTATTAAGGAATATTAACTCACAGGATCACAAGGTCCCGCAATAGGCCATCTGCAAGCTGAGTAGCAAGAAAGTCAGCCCAAGTTCCAAAGCTGAAAAACTTGGAGTCCGATGTTTGAGGAAGAGAAGCATTCAGCACAGGAGAGAGATGTAGGCTGGAAGGTAAGCCAGTCTAGTCCTTTCCCATTCTTCAGCCAGTTTTTTGTTCTGCCTGCACTGGCAGCTGATGAGATTGTGCTGACCCAGGTTAAGGGTGGGTCTGCCTTTCCCAGTCCACTGACTCAAATGTTAATCTTGGCAACACCCTCACAATCATGCCCAGGAAGAATACTTTGCAACCTTCAATCGAATCAGTTTGAGACTCAGTATTAACCATCACACAGCATTATGAAAAGATAGGCAATTTTTTTTTAATCTAGTGTTTTTAATTTGAAAAATAACTATCCAAAAATTAGCAATGCACATGAAGCTCAAACAAAATACAATATGACAGTTTTGAAAGTCAATCTTAGTATCATATGTATGTGATATGTAATTTAGTATATAAAACAGGGTGATACTATAAGAGAATTAATACTAATATAAAATAAATATTTAAAAATCCTGGACATTATCACAATACAAAATAAGAAGTCAGAGAGATAAGAAATAAATGGTAAGTAGAACAGCAGAAGTCAGCAGTTACTAGTGATTAAGGAAAAAAGAAAGAAGTCTTCTCTCTTATAAAGTATATTTGTTTTGACCTAGCATACTGTTTCATGGAGGTTTTAGTCTTTGATAACTCTAGCTTAATACGGAGGCTTGTGTTTACGAACTTAATATCTCATCTTCTGTGGTTCTACGATCACACCACAGACAAGGCTCTCTTGTCTTTGGCATGGGTTTAAAAATCAAAACCTTTGGTCACAAGCGATAAGTAAAATTTCCATGAGAGGAACTAGTTTTAATATTTGCTTACCTCTTTGGATTTATTTTATAGTTTGTTTTGTGGGGAGGGGAAGAGTATAGTTTTTAATTTTTGGTCATACCACCCATTCATAAACAAAATTGTCTATCTGTTGTCCAAGATTTTAGTTGTTTTGAGGAGTAATGATACCTCATGTACTTTCTCTGTCATGTTATCAGAAACATAAGACCAATGTATATATTTTAATGGATTTTTTGTATCTTAATTTATAGCATTGCACCAACATTCTTTTACAAACATAAGAGGTAAAGTATTATAAATCACATTAGTTTTCCAAAAATTAACTACAGGGTTATGTATGCACAAACCTACACGGACTTTTAAAATTAAACCAGTGCTTTGGTTAACTTTCATGTAAGACTGAGGCTATTCCATTTAATTTTTCAAGAATGTGTGTCTACCTTTTACATCTTCCAAGATGGCAGTAAAGTTTTTCACTGAAGTAGCATGAATCATATATTTTTTCAGCTTATTAAATAGTTATAATAATAGTGTTAATGATGTTGATATCAAGAATAAAGAAAAAGGATGATAATGCTATAGTTAATGGATGTATGCATGATTATGCATTCATGAGTTTATTTATGTAAGAATATTCTTTGGGAATTTACTCTGTGTCAGAGTCTGTGGTAGCAAATTGTGGTTGTGATACTCTGGTGATGTGATAGATGAATGTTTTGTCATTAGGGATCTTACAGTAAATATAGCTGAAGTTGATGAAAACTGCAAAAAAAAAAACAGTGGATAAATAGTTAGATGAATTAAATCTCCTTTTGGCATACTAATGAGTGACTGACATCAACCTTGGAAAATAAATTGATTAAGTAGCTGGCAGAAAATATCAGGGTGATGGTTGAAAATGGGGTTGTAAGAGACCAGTGGGAATAGTCATTTACAAAGAAATAAATTTTATGTGTAAGACCATTCTGATTAACAACTTTTAAAGGAGTAAAGAAAAATAAGTAAAAGCTTAATTTTTAATGAAATATCAAAGTTGTGTTTTAATGTGAAGATCAAACTGGATGAACTGTTGGTTAGCATCTTAGTGTATAGGAAATATTTATTATATTTTAAATATTTCAATATAGGTTTTCCTGATTCTTCTGTTTTGTCTTTTTTTTTTTTTTTTTTTTACAACTTTTACTACATTTCCTACATCTTCCAACAGTTTTTTTTTTTTTTTTCCCTTTAAACCAGTTCATTCAATTCAGTTTTTAAGCATTGACCTTGATACTTTTATCAGGTGCTGTCTCAGAAATATCATACTACCAAAGGCTATCTCATGAAATAATTTTATTTTCTTCCACAGAGCTCTTCAAAACTTTTTAATGTTTTAGGTCACACTTTATTTAGTACTTCTTGATTATCTATTTCTATTCAATACATCCTCACATCTTGGTCAGTATTTTCAAAGAGTACATGTGATCTTTCTACAATATTGTTAAACGTATGTGTTGTATCTATTTAAGAGGGAGGAAGTATATGATGTTATAAAGGAAATAATAAACACCTCAGCACTGAAATTCACAAGTGGCTTACAGATGACCCTGTATCCTATCTGCTATTTGTTGAAGGAGTCAAAATATTTTTCTATTCCATCTCCAAAACACTTAAAGAAGAATGAAAACTGTATTGTAGTTTTCACTAATCATTTATTTTATTGAACTTCCAGAATGTAACAAGTCCTCACTCTTGGCACCTAAATAACCTATGGTTGTTGGAGTAATACTGCAAGCTCTTTTTAAACTACATTTTGTTCATATTACTCATAGGCTAATGAGTTGGTCTTCCCTTCAAATGCTTATATTTAATTTTTTTGCCTAAGAGGGTTTTATCATTTAATACATGCATGTTTTATGTTCTATTACATTTCCTTCTGCTAAAAGATTATTCAATATATTATAATAATTCTCTTGAAAATCTGAGCAGGGAATATTTTCTATTCTCTTAAGTGTCTCTTTACTCACAGAAAGAGTTTATTTTTCTTTCTTTTTTATATTCCTGAACAAGCATATATTTATTTCAGTGACTTAAAGCATAATGGCCCCAAATATCAGCTCCTTTATGTAACCAATGTATGAATGTTTGATTTTTATTCATAATCTTGTTTCCATGAGAGTCCCATGTTTCCTGTTACTCTCTTCTGACTTTGACCTAATGAGTAAGTCATCTTACAACTATTTTGCATATGAGTTTGGGAAGAATTTTGTACTTAATGGGGTACTATCTGAAAATTATATACATAAAATTTCATGAGCTGCTGCACAATAAACATTCATAAACTGCTGCATTATTTAACATTCACATTTTAATTTATCCAATTTTGAAATTTGGTTAAAAGTTCTCATTTCTAAAACTTATCTGCCAATATGAATAGCTCTTCGACTTCTTTTCATTTCTATTTTCATCTAAGGAAATCATTTGTCTAATCGCGACGTATTTTTCTAAGGCAGAAAGAATGGAGAAAACTATATTGAGACACATTGTAAAGTGGCTGCTTAGCCACTGTGTTGTCTGTGTCATTAGACGAGTGGCTCATTCCCATAAAGAATCCTGAAAAATTGAAAATAAGCACACATCAGTGACCTTTGGGGTCACTTGCAAGTACTTGTAGCTGGCAGTGATAAATTTACATTTTCCAAATGTTATGATATTTCATACATTTGCCATTTTATAGAATCATTATCACCATAATATTTTCTTTCTTATCCAGTTTTTCTATAGCACAAAAGATTGTCTAGGTTGATCATTTGCTTAGGAAGGAGAATCACATATTTTCAAGTTCCCATGCAATAGGGAAAAAGTGGATGTGGGCTTCAAGACTCCACCATGATTAGATTGGAGTATGCCATAGAAATAACAATAATCTTAAATACAACACTTTAGGAAACTTTCCCTTTTCAGAAAGGTTTCAATAATTCGGAAGCTGTTCCCTTCTTGAACTATTATCTAAATACAGATAAATACTGTTTCTCTACAGATAAACAATGCAGAGAGTCTTTATTTATTTATTTGTTTATTTATTTATTTATTTATTTTGAGACTGATTCATGCTCTGTCGCCCAGGCTGGAGTGCAATGGCACGATCTCGGCTTACTGCAACCTCTGCTTCCTGGGTTCAAGTGATTCTCCTCCCTCAGTCACCTCTGTAGCTGGAACTAAAGGCGGGTGCTGCCATACCCGGCTATATTTTGTATTTTTGGTAGACATATGATTTCACCATGTTGACCAGGCTTGTCTCAAACACCTGACCTCAAGGGATCTACCCACCTTGGCCTCCCAAAGTGCTGGGATTATAGGCATGAGTCACCCCACCAGACCTGATCTATTTTCTTTTATTTTAAACATCTGAAGTCTTATGTGGTGCCTTTAAGCTTCAAGCTTTATATCCTCTATTGAAATCAGTAGTATCTTTATAATAACTTTATATTTACTGTCAAAATCAATTTCAATTATTGTTAAAATAATATATGCAGCACTGTTTCAAAAACACCATGATAGATTTTTGTTTTGTTTCGTATTTTTTTTTGTTTTGTTTTCAAAGGTAATATTACCTCTTTGGATCATCACCATGGTTCTCAAAAGAATACATGGCAATATTCACAGCAGCAGACTTTACCAAATATCAATTATTTTCCTGCTGCTTTCCATTAAAAGAGAGAAAATGAACACATTAGTACATTGGCCTATTCCCCAAGATAAGACTGTGGTTAAAGCATTCAACTCCATTTTATTCTGCTTTTCATGGATAATTTTATGCTTCTGTTTTCCACCCCCCCCCAGGATAACGAGAGAGAGCAAGTTATTATTATACAATATATAAGGAGGTTGATGACCTATTGTTATGGTGTAGGGACCCCCAAAATACTCCTAGAAGTCATAACAGAAACACACACCACACACACGTGTGCACACACAAACACACACACACACTAATGATATATTTAGCAGACATTTTATGGTTTATGTTATCCTGTTTGCCTCTAAGCCAGTGATTTTCAATTGCTTTTTTGGTTATTTTTGTTTTGTTTGTTTTGTTTTCTTTTGCTTTGTTTTAATAACAGCTAATTTCTGTATTCAATGAAAAAAAATATTAAGCATGGATTCAATGAATGTCAATGGCTCTACTATGGCATTTTTCGTTTTCTTGTTAGAGGTGGGATCAAGGACCAGAGATATAGCAGATCCCTTCTCTTTTTTCCCTGAAGATACAATAAAAATCCCAATGAAATTAAACAAGCCAATGAAAACAAACTAAAAACATGGTTCCTAACAGCACAGTTTGAAGAACGTTGGTATAAGTTTTCCGTGGCTTAGAGGGAGTATCTCAAAATACATCTTGATGTTAGCTTATGCAGCAAAGGTAATGACATTTTCATGGTTGTTGCTGTAGATTTTTCATAAAGCATTCACTTGAGCTGTGGTTAGGGAGGTATTTGAAACTCAAACATTAAAATAATGAGTTTTCACACATTTTTACTAAGAGATATTTGCAATATGAAAATAATAAAGTGATTTTTTAGCTGTTACATATTTTAAAAGAGATTTTTAATTTTTTTTACATATTTAAGGCTATGATCCTTATTCAAATGCACTAATTAAAGCTTCGTGCCAAAGAAAATGTATTTAAGATATAATAAATTTACTTCTATTATAAAATGAGTCTTGAAAAATGTGACATATACATCAGTGTAAACTGACAGACTTCTTCAGGTTGAATTAAATGTCAAGGGCTTGAAATGTGTTTAGGAGGGCCAGACAGAAGAATATTAGGACCACCATGCCAGATAATATGTGCTACTTGGCTAACAAGTTAGAAGTATTGAAAAATAGCATACATTCAGGACCCTGTACTATAATATCATGGATAATATGTATCAACGTATATCTTAAAACAGGATTTTTTTTTTTTTTTTCTTAGCACATAGAAAGAATGCAGGAAAGGACAAGAGAAGGGAAAGAGAAGAAAGGGGGAGGCCAAATATTGGGTACAAAGATACTTCACAATAATCTAAAAATTATTGAAAGTGTGCTCTGTGTAATTAAGCTAGAGGGAAAATGCATGTGTTATGCCATTCTTTTGCTACTGTAAAGAAATAACTGAGACAGTAATTTATTTTTTTTAAAAAAGCAGTATTTTTGGCTCACAGTTCTGTAGGCTATAAAGGAAGTATGGTGCTGGCATCTGCTTCAGGTGGGAGCCTCAGAAAGCTTCTTATTATGGCGGAATGCAGAGTGTAGAGCCAGGGCACAACACAGGAAGACCAGGAGTGACAGCGAGGGGAGTGATGCCACACACTTATCAACAACCGGATCTGGCATGAATTCAGAGCACAAACTCACTCATCACCAAGTAATGGTGCTAAGCTATTCATAAGGGATCTTCCCTCATGATCCAAATACCTCCCACCAGACTCCATCTTCAACACTGAGGATGACATTTCCACATAAAATTTGGAGGTGACAAACATCTAGACCATATCTTCCCACCCCTGCTCCCCCAAAATCTCATGTCCTTATATTGCAAAATACAATTATTCATTCCCAATAGTCCCCTGAAGTGTTAATTTGTTCCACCATCAAGTCTAATGTCCTATGAATCATCTGAGACTTTCCTTCTTCCACCTATGAGACTGTGAAATCAAAGAACAGTTATTTATTTCCAAAACACAGTGGTGGTACAAGCATTCGGTAGACATTCCTACTCCAAAATGAAGACATTGGTCAAAACAAAGGGGCAATAAGCTCCATGCAAATCTAAATCCCAGCAGGGCAGCTATTACATCTTAAAGCTTCCAAATAATCTCATTTGACTTCGTGTCTTATATCCAGAACACTCTGGTGGAAGGGCTGGTCTCCCAAGGCCTTGGGCAGCTCATCCCCTGTGGTTTTGTAGGGTACAGCCCCTGTGGCTGTTCTCATGGGTTTGAGTTTAATGTTTGCAGATTTTCTAGGCGCATGATGTAAGCTGCCATTGAATCTATCATTCTTGGGTCTGGAGTGGATTACAATTTTTGAAAAATAGAATAAAATTCCAGTGACACGCAAAATTTACATTAATTTGTATAAAACAGTGCTGCTATCATGTCTTTAATTTTAAATTTGTCATAAACCATTCTAAAACTTTTATTCAGCTATCTTATCATTTTAAATATTCAGAAACAATATAAGGATAATTATAATATATTTGAAATATTACATTTTACTTTGATTTGACTTTATCTGAAAAATAGTACCTGAAAATAAGAAAAAAATAAAACTGGAAAATTGAAGTATCTGCTCTATAAACATATAAATCTGGATTTGTATTTATGCTGCAAATTTGTAAATTTGGACACATTACTTACTTTTTAGAGCCTCAGTATTTTAACTGAAAAAAGGATATGTAGTATTTTTCATAGAAGTAAATTACATTACAAAATATTTTAAAAGTACTAAGGCCAATAACTGGAATATAAGGAGAGCTTCATAGGGTATTACAATCTTTACTGTTTCAAATTCAACATCTTTAAATAATATTTCATGGGTTCAATGTACAACCTTGTAATTTTGTAGTTTTTCAGTTTGTTTCACGTATATAATCACCCAACGTACCTCAAATTTTCACCTTGCTAAAGTGCAGACTTTAATCAGCATTCTCTTATAAACAACAAAAGAAAGATCCTTCCTGCCTCCTGGGCTTCTGTACCTTTCACAGAGTGTCTCAGTTGTCTTACAACACAAGCCCAATGGTTGTGTGGCTTTCCTGTGTGAATAAATGGGAAGCCACAGGAGTTCACACAATGCATTCCACAATATTCCCTCCAATCTTTTGTGAACAGTTTTATATAGTTTCTTTATTATTAAAACAAGTGAAACACAGAAAAACTAATAAAAACATAGTTGTTGATTCTGTAGTGGAACAAATTACATTTAAGTCATATCCAGGTACATGGTTAGAGTATATCTATTTGCACATATCTGTGTATATAAAGCAAATAGTAAAAATAGTAGCTTTCTTTAAATTTCTGCATTTGAATAAAATGCATCCATAGAATGCTATTAGAATATTTGTTTGAGTGAAAAGTGATTCAATGTCCAAACAAATTTAAAATAAAACGTAAAAGTTGAAGAAATAATAAATTCTGAAATAAAAGCTTTACTTATAGTGCAGATTTTATTATATGTAGAAGGCTCATGAATCAGATATGATAACTTAATAAAAGATAATATTAACTAAGCTTAAAATGGTCAAAAATAGTTAAAATATTAACTTAGTTGAAAAATTAAGTCATTCTTAGTATTATAGATGTCAGAACAAATCTATGAGCTTTATAGATTATTGAAAATGATTGTAAATGTGTTAAGCACTAAACATGAAAATAATGAACTCATTAACTCTCCTGAGGTCATGGTGACAAACTTGATAGTTACAGACAAGCAGGTATAATAAAAAATTTTAAATGTAGCTAGCATTAAGTACTGCTCTCATTCTACCTTTATAAGAAAAGTCAACATTCTATGTTTTAATAAAATTATATTTATTAGTTTTACATTCCTTTTTCCCAATATGTTACTAAACAAATTTTTAAAACAGGATAATCCTAGCAAAAGGAGAAAAAGAGAAAATGTTGTACACAATGATTGATTGCTACGAAAGCTTAAATATTTGTCATGAGAAATAAATGTTGGTTAAATTCATGAGAAAGTCATTTAGTGTTTAATGAAAGGAAGATTTTCAATCTGAAATATACTGAATGTATAATCAAATTAATATTGTACTAATGAAGGTTACTGCTGATATATAAGCTTATTTTGATAATCCACAGATTATGAATGTGAGTTATATGCTTATCACTATAATTGATGCTCTTAATGATTTGAAGACATGCAGAAAAATTAAAATTTTATATCATATACTAGAGTTAGCTTTGAATACTGTATGGCTTCACATATCCATTAGTCCTGGTTTCATCTTGGCTTTCTCAATCCATTTGTCCAATAAATCTGATCTCTTAATTTGCAAAAATATTTCATATCTGCTCTTGAAATATATTGCTCTGTCTCTTTAATTCTCCAAATAATATGCACCTAATCTTACTGTCAACTGACTAGTTAGTCCAGGTTTTCTCTTTCCTGTGAAAAACTCTGATATATATTTCACATTGTCTCCTAGTGTTCCAGTTGTCCAAAATTGCATTTTATTTAAGACGCATGTACTTTTTTCCTTATCTGTACTCTCTCAACTTTGTACTCTTCGGCTAGTTCTTTGTGGCATTACCCCGTAAACTGGTAGTTCACGATTTCTTATTAAAGGATATGCTTTTGGGGAAACCAAACAAAATACATGGGTTCTAATTAAATGTAAAAGAAAATCTGGCCGGGCGTGGTGGTTCAAGCCTGTAATCCAAGCACTTTGGGAGGCCGAGACGGGCGGATCACGAGGTCAGGAGATCAAGACCATCCTGGCTAACACAGTGAAACCCCGTCTCTACTAAAAAATACAAAAAAACTAGCCGGGCGAGGTGGCGGGCGCCTGTAGTCCCAGCTACTCGGGAGGGTGAGGCAGGAGAATGGCCTAAACCCAGGAGGTGGAGCTTCTAGTGAGCTGAGATCCGGCCACTGCACTCCAGCCTGGGCAATAGAGCAAGACTCCGTCTCAAAAACAAAAACAAAAACAAAAACAAACAAACAAAAAGAGAAAATCTGCAGAATTGCTGCAAAAGTCAACAGTTCTACTATGATAGTATGCATTAATAAACTCACTTTTAATCTGTGTTTAGCAAAAAAAGTTTTATTGTCTCTCATGAGATATCACTGTCAATATAAGAAAACTATGAAATTTTTAAAGTCCAAGCAAATAAAACATTAAAATATAATTTGAAATTACATTTACCATCTCTTGGTACCAGGTATCTATATAAAAATACCTCTTGCTGAATAAGCAAGTACTTTAAAATTGCTGATGATGGCTACTAGAAATCATTTATATAAAATTATGTAACTTATAAACTGTCAAAATTAGCTTTGACAGCAAACTGGGAGATGAAGTTTTGAGGCTTAAAACTGCCGTGATTACCTAGATCAATTCTCCCACGTCTATACTCATATAAATGTAAATAAATATATATTTGTGAATATATGTGTGTATATGTGTATACATATAGATATATGTGTTTATGTGTATACATATACACATATGTGTGTGTATGTGTATATATAAACACATATATATGTGTATGTGTGTGTGGGTGTGTATATATTTACTACATATGTGTGTGAAACTTTCTCATTTCATTAAGTCAGTGGGTTATGGTGGTGATTGGCCTAATTTTCATAGATACCTCAGCAAATTTAATTTTCAGAATCTTTAACTCAGAATTGTGAATCAAATGAGATTTTTCTGTGAATTGTTTTAACATGAAATAACATGTATCATTCCATATTAAGTAGAAGTTTAAAATTAGATGTCTACTATTGTGTATGCATTTCTAAATACAATGGTAACACTAGTAAAGTATGTAAAAGCATAATAAATGACCCACCACATATTTTTACTTTTATAAATGTTTAATATAGAATAGTTTTAAATTTACAGAAAAATTACGATGATAGTTCAGAGTTCCCATATACCCAGCACTTATTTATCTCTACCGTTAACATCTTACATTAGTATGGCATAATTGTCACAACTAATAAACTGATAATGATGCATTATCATTAACACAATTTCACACATATTAAGATTTTATTAGTATTTACCCTACGTCATTTTTCTATACCAGCATTCCATCTGGGATACCACATTCATCATGTCTCCTCAGACTACACTTGGGTGGAGTAGAGTCTCAGATATTCCTTGTTTTTGATGAACTTGGAGGATTTATGGAGTACTGGTTGGAAATTTTGTAGAATGTCCCCTCAACTATAATATTTTTGAAGTTTTTCTCTCATAAATACACTGGAAATAGGAGTTTGAGGGACAAAAACACAAAACTAAAATGCTAATTTTATCATATGATGTCAAGGATACATTATGTCAACATGATGTAGTACTGTTAATCAAGACTTTGATATTTTTTCATTATTTTAACTTATTCACGTTATAATCAGCCAATATATTGTTACTTTATAATGTTTGTCAGATTTTTTCATTCTTTACACTTACCCACATATAATAGTCAATATATAGTTACTTAATTTATCTTTAAATCAAATTAGAAAAGTAAAAAATAATAATAATAATTTTATTTGTATTTATTCTTTCTCCAACTCTTTCTTTCTTTTTTATAAGTAGTTTCGGCCGGGTGCGGTGGCTCAAGCCTGTAATCCCAGCACTTTGGGAGGCTGAGACAGGCGGATCACGAGGTCAGGAGATCGAGACCATCCTGGCTAACACGGTGAAACCCCGTCTCTACTAAAAAATACAAAAAACGAGCAGTGTGAGGTGGCGGGCGCCTGTAGCCCCAGCTACTCGGGAGGCTGAGGCTGGAGAATGGCATAAACCTGGGGGTCGGAGCTTGCAGTGAGCTGAGATCCGGCCACTGCACTCCAGCCGGGGGACAGAGCTAGACTCCATCTCAAAAAAAAAAAAAAAAAAAAAAAAAAGAAAGAAAAAAAAATATATATATAGTTTCAAGTTTCTGACCCATAGAAGCTTCCATCTGCCTGAAAAACTTCTAGCGTGTCTTTTACAGGGAAGTTCTGGTAATGAATTTTTTCCATTTTTGTTTGTGCAGTTTACATTTCTTTCAGTTTTGAAAAATAATATCATTGGATGTATGCACAGTATTACAGATGGTGAATTTTTCTTTCAACACTTTAAAGAGTTCATTGTGCTCTCCTCTTGCTTGATGTAATCTGTACCCTTGTTTCTAGAAAGATAAGATATTTTTCATTCAGCTTATTTCAAGATTTTCTTTCTGTTTGTGCTTTACTATAGTTTCAATATGATGTGCCTGGAATATTGCTATTGTTTCCTGTTTTAGTTTGCTTGCATTTATTGGTGGGAATATTTGTTCTGCTTGGTGCTCTGTTGTTTCCTAAATATGTAGTTTGCTGTCTGCTATTAATTTTGAGAAGTATTTCACATTAATATTTTAACTTTTTTTTTTTTTTTTTTTTCTGCATTTATTTTGTGTGTGTGTGTTTCTTTTTGTAGTCCCAATGGAAGTTATATCTTTGGAAATTGTCAAACAATTTTTTTGAGATTTCCTCTTTTCTCTGTCTCTGTATTGTAGTCTGGGAAATTTTATTGATGAATCTTCAAGATTACTAATTGTTTTCACTTAAATGGTAAGTATATTCATGATGATACTCATATGATATGGACCCATCAATATAATTCTTTCTTTCTATTAAAATGTTTTTGATTTCTACTATTTCCTTTTTTTTTCTTAAAATTGCATTTTTCCTTTGACATTACCCATGCATTCTTGCATGCTATATCCATTCCCAGTATAGCATTTTACATATTAATAATAGTTACTTAAAATTTTCTGTGTGATGATAATTCCAGGGTTTGCATGATATCTGATTTTGGTTCTGATTCTTGCTCTGTCTGCTCAGGTGCTTGTGCCTTTTGTTGAAACCTTGACATTGTTTATTGGGTAAATAGATAAAAAGAGATATAGTGTGAAGATTTATGTTAATATGATAGGGAATTGGACTGTGTTTAATGTTTACTGTATTTATAGGTGTCAGAGACTTCACATTTCATTGCTTTTTTCACATTGCATTTTTAGCCTTTATTCACATGGTATTTTTAGCCTTAATATAGAGTCTGTGACTTCCAGCTTTTTCAGATTTTGAAAACTATTTTTGGATAAAGTTCAAATTAATATTCAGAAACACCATTAAAACTATTTTAAAGTGTATGATTCAGTGATTTTTAATATATGTATAATTTTGTTCGATCATCACCACTATATGATCATATAAATCACTCTGAAAAGAAATTCCATCTCATTAGCAGTTATGACCAATTTTGTCTACCCCATATGTCTTAGCAACTACTGATCTACTTTCTGTTGTCTTTGCATTTGCCTATCTGGACATTTCATAGAAATAAAATTACACAATATATGGCCTTCTATGTCTGACTTCTTTCACTTAGCATAGTGTTTTCAAGATTCATCTGTGTTGTAGTATATACAAGTATTTCATTCCTTTGTATTGCTGAATAGTATTTCATTATAAAGTGATAAATGTTACTTGTTCAACAGGCAATGGACATTTGGGTAATTTTAACTTTTTGGATATTTTAAATTTGCTGTTATGAACATTCTTGCATAAGTTTTTGTGTGAAAACATGTTATAAATTCTGCTGGGCGCATACATTGGAATAGACTTGCAAGTCTATATTAGTACTTCTGTGTTTAACATTGTGAGAAACTGCCAAACTGGTTTCCACTGTGGATGTACCATATTACATATCCCCCCACCAATGTATAAATGGTACAATTTCAAGCACTTTCAGTTTTAATCTCCTCTTACTAGAGCTCTTTTAATATGGTGGTAAGATGTGGGGGAGAAAAAAACCTTCTCTCTCTCCCTCTCTCTCTCTTTCTCTCTCTCTCTCTCTCTCTCTCTCCCTCTCTCTCTCTCTCTCTCTCTCTCTATATATATATATATATATATATACACACACACATACACACACACATATATATAATTATATATAAATATATAAAAGAATTATATATATATAATTCTTTTTGGTGAGCTATGTCTTTGGGCTACAACTTGCATAAGTATTTCCTCATTGCAGTCTTTTTCTTCCCCATTTTCCCTACTCTCGTTCCTGGTTGCAGTATATTCAGTTTATTTTCATGATGTTCTAACTTGTTAACTACTGCATTAGTCCATTTTTATGCTGCTGATAAAATTGGGTAATTTATAAAGAGAAAGGTTTAAATGGACTCACAGTTCCACATGGCTGGGGAGGCCTCAAAATCATGACGAGAGGCAAAAGGCATGTCTTACATGGCAGTAGACAAAAGAATAGGAAAACCTAGTGAAAAAGGGAAACCCGTTTTAAAACTGTCAGATCTCATGAGACATATTCACTACCATGAGGAAAGTCTGGAGGAAACCACTTCCGCTGGTTCAATTATCCCCTACAGAATCTCTGTCCAACATGTGGTAGTTATGGGAGCTAAAAGTCAAGATCGTATTTCGGTGGCGACATAACCAAACCATATCATTCTTCCTCTAGCCCATCCCAAATCTCATGTTCTCACATTTCAAAACCAATCATGCCTTCACAATAGTCCCCCCAAAGTCTTAACTAATTTCAACATTAAATCAAAAGTCCACAGTCCAAAGTTTCATCTGAAATAAGGCAGGTCCCTTCTGCCTATGAGGGCAAGTAAAATCAAAGCAAGTTAATTACTTTCTAGATACAATGGGAGTACAGACATTGGATAACTACACCCATTCCAAATAGGATAAATTGGCCAAAACCAAGTGGCTGCAAGCCCCATGCAAGTCCAAAATTCAGCAGGGCTGTTAAATCTTAAAACTCCAAATGATCTCGTTTGTCTCCATGTGTCACATCCAGCTCACACTGATGAAAGATCTTGATTCTCATAGTCTTGGGCAGCTCCATCTCTTCAGTTTTGCAGGGTACAGACTACCTCTCACCTGCTTTCATGGGCTGGCATTGAGTGTCTGCAGCTTTTCCAGGCATGTGACTGTAAGCTGTTGGTGGATATACCATTTTGGCATCTGGAGGATGGTGCCACTCTTCTCATAGCTCCACTGGGCAGCGCACCAGTGGGGACTCTGTGTGGGGGCTTCAACTCTACATTTCCCTTTCACATTGTCCTAGCAGAGGTTCTGTATAAGGGCCTCACCTCTGTAGCAAACTTCTGCCTGAACATCCTGCCATTTCCATACATCCTCTGAAATCTAGGCAATCAATTATTTACTTCTGTGCACCCGCAGGCTTAATATCATGTAGAAGCTGCCAAGACTTGAGGCTTGCATCCTCTGAAGCAACAGCTGAAGCTGTACCTTGGCCTCTTTTAGTAATGGATAGAGCAGCTGAGAGGCAGGGTACGAAGTCCCTAGGCTGCACACGGGGTTAGGGGGTTGCCTTGGGCCCACCCCACAAAATCATTTTTTATTTTTCCCTAGGCCTCTAAACCTGTGATGGGAGGGGCTCCACAAAAGTCTCTGATGTGCCCTGGAGACATTTTCTCCATTGTCTTGGTGATTAACATTTGGCTTCTCAATGTTTATGCAAATTTATCCAACTGGCTTCAATTTCTCCTCAAAAAATGGACTTTTCTTTTTTATTGCATCAACTGTCTGCAAAATTTCAAAACTTTTATTCTGTTTTTTCTTTTAAAATTGAATGCTAGTAACAGCACAAAAGTCACCTCTTGAATGCTTTGCTGCTTAGACATTTCTTCTGTCAGATATCTAAATCATGTCTCTCAAGTTGAAAGTTCCAGAAATCTCTAGGGCAAGGGCAAAATGTCCCCTGTCTCTTGCTAAAATATACCAAGAGTCACCTTTACTCCAGTTCCTAAAAAGTTTCTCATTTCCATCTGAGACCACCTCATCTTGGATTTCATTGGCTGTATCATAATCAGCACTTTGGTCCAAGCCATTCAATGCATCTCTTAAGAAGTTCTAAATGTTCCCACATTTTCCTGTCTTCTTCTGAGCCTTCCAAACTGTTCCAACTTCTACCTCTTATGCAGTTCCAAAGCCAAGTGAAAATGGAAATCCCTTATAAAATCATCAGAGCTCGTGAGACTTATTCACTCCCATGAGAACAGTCTGGGGAAATCCACCTCCCATGACGTAGTTATCTTCCACCAGGTTCCCCCAACAACATGTGGGAATTATGGGAGCTACAACTCCAGCTGAGATCTGTCAAACCATATCAACTACTTTTTTTCAGTTGACTCCCTTAGGTGAAATTAAAAAACAAGACAAAACAAAACAACAACAACAAAACAAATACAGACAGTTGTATTGGGAAGAATGTCCTTCCTTCCTGTAGCAGAGATAGGACTATGGCAATGTTTTTTCCCCCAGAGAGTAAGTCTTGTTATGGCCAAGAACACGGGAATATTTTACAATAAATATTCTTTTCCTCCCTGTGAACAAAAAAGGGTGCATTTCTCATATTTTCACCATGATAACCATATAACCTTTATGCTCCATAGAGTAAAACACAAAGAAGTAGTTATATACCTCCAGACGCTTGTTGGCTTATGATGAACTTACATCCCAATAAACCTATTTTAAGCTAAAAAAAAAAAAAAAAAAAAAATAGGCTGAAGGTGTATTTAATATATCTAATAAGCTGAACATAGCTTACCCTACTTTACATGCGCTCAAATGCTTCTATAAGCCCACAGTTAGGTAAAATTATCTAATACAAAACCTGTTTTATAATAAAGTGTTGAGTATCTCATGTACTTTATTAAAAACTGTACTGAAAGGGAAAACCAGAATGGTTGTATGGGTACTCAAAGTACAATTTCTACTGAATGTGTATCACTTTTCCATGATAATAGAGTAGAAAAATGAAAAGTTAAGCCATTGAGTAAGTCGGGAATTGACTGTCACCGTATAATGGTGGTCCCACAAGATTATAAGGGAGCTGAATAATATCTATCACCTAGTGATATTATCTCCTTCTTAACATCATAATATGATGTATTACTCACCTGCTGTGGTAATTCTGGTGTAAGTAAATCTACTCTACTGTAAGTCTTATAAAAGTGTAACATCTAATATTGTGTACAATACACAATCCTTTTTAATGATAACAAACAACTATGTTACTGGTTTATGTACTTACTATAGTCTACTTTTTATCATTATTTTAGAGTGTCTTTTTCCACTTACTAAAAAACATAAAACAGCTAATTCAAAAACAGCCTCTAGCAAGTCCTTCAGGAGGTATTCTAGAAACAGGCATTGTTATCAAGGAGAAGAAAGCTCCCTAAACACCTTCCAGTGAGACAAGATATGAAGGTGGAAGAGAGTGTTTTAATGAATCCCCCATTGTGTAGGCCTAGGCTAATGTGTTTATTTGTGTCCTGTCTTTAACAAAAAAAGTTTATAAAGAAAAAAGTATTTTAAATAGAATATATTATTCTATTTTTCTATAACATTATTATTCTATTATTATAAAATAGCAATACACAGAAATAAAATGTTTTTACAGATGTATAATGTGTTTTGGCTTTAAGCTGTGTTACTACCAAAGAGTCAAAAAGTTTTTAAAAATTTTAAATCTATAAAGAAAAATGTTACAGTAAGCTAAGATTAATTCACTATTGAAGAAATAAAATTAAAATAAATTTAGTGCATCCTAAGCATACAGTGTTTATAAAGTCTGCAATGGTATACAGTAAGGTTCTAGACCTTCAAATTCACTCACAACTCACTAACTCACCTAGAACAAATTCTGGTCCTGCAAGCTCCATTCATGGTAATTGCCCATTTATAGGTATACCAATTTTTAAACTTTTATACCATATTTTTCCTGTATATTTTCTATCTTCATATATGTTTAAATACAGAAATATTATTGTGTTATAATAGCCTACATCATTCAGAACAGTAACATTGTATACAAGTTGGCAGTCTTGTAGTAATTAACAATACCATACAGCCTAGCTGTGTAGCAGGCTATATCATCTAGATTTGTGTCAATACCTTCTATGTTGCTTGTGCAGTGTAGAAATAGCCCAATGATGGATTTCTCAGAACAAACCCTTGTTGTTAAGTGATGCATGACTATATGTGAAAGTAAGGAAATATAAAAGGCAAAGTTCATGATAGTGGGGTCCCTTCCTTATGTTTGGAGAAAAACAGATACAATTGACAAGGGGAGATTATGTAACTTCTAATCTAATTGTAATAAGTTTTCTTATCAAGCTGAGTAGGTATTTATTTTATAGCTATTCTTAATGCCATATTTTGCTCCATGTACATGCTTTCATATTATCAAATCTATATAAATATGCAAGGATAAATAAAAACAGTTTTATTTATATGTTACTTTTAAAAGGATTACAATGAAATTTATCTGTAGTTAACAAAACTAAGTTCAAATTAAAAAATTATTATATTTTTACATCGTCAGCTAAAATATTTGTTTCTAAATCAAGAGAAACAAATTACATATACTAATAAAAAACTGAATAATTTTTAAAATTCTTATTTTTGTAAGGCAGTATCTGGATAATATGATACATTTTAAGCAGCATTCTTCAAGTTTCTTACCAAATTCTTACCTTCTCTCAAGCCAAATTTTTAATACTATTGTTATTTTCTTACAATTACAAGGTTTATAATATTTCTCTTTTATCCTATAATTGTAATTTCTAACTGGGAATGTTTAAATTTAGTCTATGTTAATAATCATTCATATTGTTATGGCTCCTACAAACATTAAGCATGCTCAAAGTGCACATAAATATTGTATTTTTTAAGCACTCAGGCATTTGATAATTTTTCTCCAGTTGTTTGTTTAACTAAAGGAAAAATTGGAAGGCAATAATTTGAGGATGGGTTACAACTCCATAATGCTCCAATCCCAAAATGTTGTTAAAAGCATCTAAAAATAAACAAACAAAAAATGCATAGCCCTGGTCAAATTTGGGAAGATGAATATTTTCAGGATCATAGACAATAGATAACTTCATAAAGAAGAAAGTAGGATCTGAATGAAGCAAACATCCTAACACAGGATGCATGAGAAAGAAAAAATGCTTTATAAAAGAGCAGTAGAACCACAGGGAAGCCTGAAGCTGAAGCCTGCTGGAAGTAAAATATGAACATCTCGGATGATCAGTTGTTTCAGCTTTCAGCTTACCCTAAGCTGAAACGGAGTAGATAAAACAGTGTTTGCTTCCAGCCAGGAGTATAGTTTAGTTTTGGATTGGTGTCATAAGCCAATGCCCTAATTCATTAGCATGACTCAGTAGGAAATGAGAGTACTCTTAGAAAAAGTCTGTCAAGTGACATGTCCTGCCCCTCCCACTTACCATCCTTTCTATTAGATACATAAGTCAAGCTTGAATGCATGAGACAAGACAGTAGCTCAAATCAACTCACCAGCCTCACTCTTCCCAAGTCTGGCTGAACAGGCTAATGAAGGAGATGATATAGGGAAACTCAAACTTAAAAAATAAATAAATAAATAAATAAATAAATAAATAAATAAATAAATAAAATCAAACGTTTGAGACTATTCTGCTTTATAAAACTCAGACAACAACCTCCGAGAGTGTAATACTTTCAACACAAAGAAACTGACCAAAGGGCAAGCAAGAGATGGTTTAATAAGTATCCAAAGGTTTAATAAGTACTCTTAGGTATTGTTTCTTAACTTATCAACTACAAAAATTCCCTTTTTGTTTCTAATTAGAAAAGGTAAGGAATTGGCACAATTAACTGTGACTTTCAAAATGTTATAGGATTTTCTTTTTAGTCTTAAATTCAATATGAAATTAATTTATTTGATATTTATTTTTTAATGAAAATATATTAGTTTTCAACACAATTTCATTATGAAGACTCATGTTTCCTTATGCTGGCTGTAGTTCTACTTTAGTTTTTAAATTACAAACTTTTCAATTTCAACGATGCCAAAAATAAATAAAACCGTACATAAAAAAGATAGAGTCTCATTTTTAATAGATGAATTAACTAAAACCAGAAATAAATTCAAAAGTATTGCCATAAGTAAAATCATTGTTTCTTTTTTCTCTAGAGGCCTTCTGCTATAAATCACTTGTACATTAAATATAAGTTCAAAATTTGAGTAAAAATGTTAAATCCAAAGGTGTTGTTCTACAGGTGACATAAAAGATTGTAGACTCTGGCTCAGTCTTTCTAGTGTGTGCTTTAGTTTGATAGATGACAGTACTAGTCTGTTTTCATGCTACTAATAAAGAAATACTCAAGACTGGGCAATTTACAAAATAAAGAGGTTTAATTGACTCACAGTTCCACATGGATGGGAAGGCCTCAGTATCATGGAGGAAGACAAAGAGGAGCAAGTCACATATTATGTGGTTGGTGGCAGGCAAAAAGGAGAGCTTGTGCAGAAAATCTCCCTTTTTGTAAAACCATCAGATCTTGTGAGACCCACTCACTATCATGAGAACAGCATGGGAAAGACACACCCCCATGGTTCAATCATCTCCCACCAGGTCCCTCCTACAACATGTGGGAATTATCGGAGTATGAGATGAGATTTGGATGGGGACACAGAGCCAAAGCATACCATTTCTCACCTGGCCCCTCCCAAATCTCATATCTTCACATTTCAAAACCAATCATGCCTTCTCAACAGTCCCCCAAAGTTTCAATTCATTTTATGATTAAATCAAAAGTCCGCAGTCCAAAGTCTCATCTGAGATAAGGGAAGTCCCTTCTGCCTATGAGCCTGTAAAATCAAAAGCAAGTTAGTTACTTCCTAGATACAATGGGGGTAGAGGCATTGGGTAAATACAGCCATTCCAAATGGGAGCAATTTGTCAAAACAAAGGGGCTACAGGCCCCATGCAAGTTCAAAATCCAGCAGGGCAATCAAATCTTAAAGCTTCAAAATGATCTCCTATGACTCTATGTCTCACATACAGGTCACACTGATACAAGAAGTAGGTTCCCATAGTCTTGGGCAGCTCCGCCCCACTGGCTTCACAAGGTACAGACTCCCTCCTGGCTGCCTTCATGGGCTGGTGTTGAGTGTCTGTGGCTTATCCAGGTGCATGGTGCAAGCTGTAGGTGGATCTACCATTCTGGAATCTGGAAGACAGTGGCCCTCTTCTTACAGCTCCACTAGGCAGTGCCCCAGTAAGGACTATATGTAGGGGCTCCCACCCCACATTTCCCTTCAGCATTGCCCTAGCAGAGGTTCTTCATGAGGAGCCTATCCCTATAGCAAACTTCTGTTTGGGCATCCAAGAGTTTCCTCACAACTCCTGAAATCTAGGTAGAGGTTCCCAAATGTCAGTTCTTGACTTCTGTGCACTCACAGGCTCAACACCACATGGAAGCTGCCAAGGCTTGAGACTTGCATTCTCTGAGACCATAGCCCGAGCTCTACATTGGCCCCTTTTCAGCCGTGGCTTGGGCAGCTGGGACACATGGCACCAAGTCTCTAGGCTGCACACAGCACGGAACCCGGGCCTGGCCCAGGAAACCACTTTTTCCTCTTAGGCCTCTGGTATGTGGTAGGAGGGGCTGTTGCAAAGGTCTCTGATATGCCTTGGAGACATTTACCCCATTGTCTTTGTGGTTAACATTTGGCTTCTCATTAATTATGTAAATTTCTGCAGTTGGCTTGAATTTCTCATCAGAAAATGGAATTTTCTTTTCTATTTCATTGTCAGGATGCAATTGTTTTTGAACTTTTTTTTTTTTTTTTTTTTTTTGAGATGGAGTCTCTGTCTGTTGTCCAGGCTGGAGTGCAGCGGCCCTTTCTTGGCTCACTACAACCTCTTCTTCCCGAGTTCAAGTAATTATCCTGCCTCAGCCTCTGGAGTAGCTGGGATTATAGGCACCTGCTACCACGCTTAGCTAATTTTTTTGTATTTTTGGTAAAGATGGGGTTTTACCATGTTGTCAGGCTAGTCTCGAACTTCTGACCACACGACCTGGCCACGTTATTCTCCCAACGTGCAAGGATTACAGACGTGAGTCGCCACGTCCAGTCATTTTTTGAACTTGTATGCTCTGTTTTCCTTTTGAAACTGAATGCCTTTAATAGCACCCAAATCACCTCTTGAATGCTTTGCTGCTTAAAAATTTCTTCCACTGTATACCCTAAATCACCTCTGTCAAGTTCAAAGTTCCACAAATCTCAAGAACAGGGGCAAAATCCTGTGAGTCTCACTCAAACATAACAAGAGTCACCTTTGCTCCAGTTCCCAACAAGTTCCTCATCTCCATTTGAGACCACCTCAGCCTGGACCTTGTTGCTCATATCACTCTTGGCATTTTTGTCAAAGCCATTAAACAAGTCTGTAGAAAGTTCCAAACTTTCCCACTTTGTCTTGCCTTCTTCTGAGCCCTCCAAAGTGTTCCAACCCTGCCTGTTATCCAGTTCCAAAATCGCCTCCCCATTTTTGGATATCTTTTCAACAACACTTCACTTTACTGGTAACAATTTACTTCATTAGTCAATTTTCATGCTGCTGTTAAAGTCATACCTGAGGCTGGACAATTTACAACAGAAAGAGGTTTAATTGGACTCACAGTTCCACATTGCTGGGGAGGTCTCGCAGTCCTGGCGGGAGACAAGGAGGAATAAATAATATCTTACGTGGATGGCAGCAGGCAAAAAGAGAACTCGTGCAGGGGAACTACATTTTTCAAAACCATCAGATCTCATGACACCCATTCACTATCACGAGAACAGCGTGGGAGAGACTCACACCCATGATTCAATCATATCCAACCAAGTCTCACTCACAACACATGGGAATTATGGAAGCTGCAAGATGAGATTTGGGTGAGGACACAGAGCCAAACAATATCAGTGGCCCATAATTGGAAGACTACTACATTTTTAGCTGCTTATTAATTATCTAATCTGAGCAAATGATAATGCTGTTTCTCCAATTTCTATCAAAAATATATACTCAGGTTTTGGTTGAACTTGAGATTAAAGGTCAGTGGGAGGGTTTGCTGAATTTGCCATGTAATAAGGAGTCAACAAATGATGTTACATTATCATAAGAAAAAAAAAAAAAAAAAAAAACTTGAACAGCATCCCTGATCTTTCTTTCGCTGTAAAAGCTTTCTATGATTTCTTAGGTAGATCCAGGTCATTTCCTTGGTTAAAAATGCCATTCTAACAGTGTAAAGGCAAGGACAAAAATAGCCTCCTGGATAGATCAAGATAGCTAATGTCAAGAGTGTGTTGCTGTTTTTTGAGGAGGAGAGTAAAAAATTATAATACCAGGCTACTGTTAAAAGAGAAAATATAGTAGCTGCCGGCCAGGATGCAGAAGAAAGGGAAATCATACACTGTTGGTTGGAATGTAAGTTACTATAACCACTACGAAAAACATTATGGAAATTTCTCAAAAAAAAACTAAAAATAGAACAACCATATGATCCAGTAATCTCATTACTGGGAATCTATTCAAATGAAAAGAGATCAGTATATCAAAGGAATACCTGCCTTCATGTTTATCACAGCACTATTTACAATTGCAAAGATAAGAAATTGAAGTGTCCATTAATAGATGAATGAATAAAGTCAATGTGGTGTATATATATATATATATATAATAGAATACTATGATTGGTAAAAAAAAAAAAAGTATTCAATTTGTAGCAACATGAATGGAACTGGAGGTCATTGTGTTAAGTGAAGTAAGCTAGACACAGACAATAAGACAGATATTGCATGTTCTCACTCATATATGGAAGTTTAAAAATTTGATCTAATAGAAATAGAGAGTAGAAAGATAAGAGTGGGATGAGAAGAGTGGGATGGGGTAAGGGAGAATGAAAAGTGGTTGCTAATTGGTGCAAACATACAGCTAGATAGATAGCTTGAAGCTGAGAGGCAGAGGTTGCAGTCAGCCAAGATCATGCCACTGCACTCTAGCCGGAGCAACAGAGCAAGACTCTGTCTCAAAAAAACAAAACAAAACAAAACAAAAAATTTTTAAAGGATAAGGGAAAGCAAGCTAATTGCAGTAAAGAAAGATAGGACGTATTAATTGACAAAACAAATCATACTAAAATTGAAAGCACCAAGTGTTCATAGGACAGAGTGAATATTATGGAATGGAATAATCTGAGAAATAATTCATAGATAATATATGACTTTAAGGTAGAATCACATCATATAAAGTAATTTAATAAATGACACAGATAGACATCATCATTTACCTATATATTTAGGGTTCATGTGTTGGTATTAAAGTTTTAATAGAAAATAGTCATTTGCCAGAATATCTGTTTCATTCTTTCCATTTTTAATTTTGAAAATTTGTATCATTTTATTATCTTATTGCAGTTACATTTTCCAGATTAATGAGATAAATTAGGATTAACTGTTCATAGTAATGTGTATATAGTAAAATGTACATTTTGTAAAGTGTTTACTCAAATTATTGGTCATTTTTCTATGGAGTAATCTGTCTACAATCAGAAAACATTGTTATTTTTGTAATAATCCTCCTAAACTACTGTATAAATTGTTGAAATAACTACCTGAATTAAAGTTATGAGCAATTTTAAATTTACCTAGACACCATAAAGGTGATTATTGCTTACTATTTTGCTTTACTTTCACTCATCATGTCAGGAATTATACCCAAAGTGTTTGAAACAGTAGTGTTTCATTTTACTGAGTTTGGTATACCTAAAACATGCATTTGAGGGAATAATATTTTATGTTAACTTAAGAAGAAGACATATATTTTTAGTTAAATGAATGGAAATTGTGAGTAAAGTTTTTAGTCCTTCTATAATTATTAATAAAGCAATAATACAATTGATTAATGCACATTATAAAATGTCAACCTGAGGTCAGATTTCAGTACATTCATCATACTGTGAAAATAACTATTATGAAGCTTTTTGATCCTCTGTAAAAAGAAACCATTATTGCAGAATTAAATTCTGTAGTGTAAGTAAATCATATTATTCTGAAAACTATTAGTATTTTTGAAATAATATCACTGCAAATTTTAGGTCAATAAATAAATGAAAATATTGATAGGATGTAGTATAAAATATGCTTTTTCAAATGTTTTGACTAGAACTAGACTTGTATAAATTTTAGAATGTAGAGAACATAAACTTGTTTAAAATTTGTTTCCCTAGTAATACAAGAAAATAAACAAAAAGTTGGATATTGAGCATAAATATGGCCTAGAATCTATTCCAAATCTCAATTTTTATATTTAATTAGTATTCAAACATTTACACTGCAAAGCTTTGTATAAGTTAAAACAAGTGATAAAATGAAATGCATTAGGAGAAAAGAGGGGAAGAAGCTTCCCTCAGCTGTAACTGGTATACATTCATGGAAAAAAAAAATACCATTTAAATGATAATTTGAAAATCAGTGCAAGTGGAGTAGATATTTTGTTTAGGGGAGACTGAAACATTCTTTGCTATGTGAAAAATATTCAGGTGAAAGTGATTTTAAAAAAAGATAACATAAGGACATTGTCTCTAGGTGGACCATATGGGCACGAAGAAAGAGAGGGGTGATTCAAAGATTTTTCAAGAGATGGTGGGTGAAGAGGACATTAAAATTCAGGGAAGGATTTAGAAGTGCAAATCTAACCACAGGCTAATTTAACTAATAGTACTGTATATAAATTTCAAAAAATAAAAACATTGGCCCATGAATTTAATTGAAATACTAGGTTGTATATAATAATGCTTAAATAGGACTTCGTAAAGACACAGTTGAAAAATTCTAAATAACTGACAGTTAAAAGAAGTGAGAGTATTAACAATTAAATACGTACACATAATATGGGGATATGCTTCTAACAAAATCGGAAGGTTTAGCCATTTCAAAAACTAAATATTTGAAAACATTTAAATATATAAAAGTATGTATATATTCCAATATATAGTCTGCATATATTTTAACCATAATGTTATTCATTGAGATAACACTTGAGAAAAAGCATGGTGTGTGGTTTAAAATGATAGAGCTTGCCTTTCAGTACATTTCACTAGACTACCTATAATTTTAAGAATTAATGTCAAATTGATTAATCATTTGGAATACAATTTTCTTAATAGAATAACTTTAACCTATTATCGTGATGATTCTAAGTATAAATCTATAGACAAATGTAAAATAAGCAGATGTTTTTATATTTAAGGGTGATATGATAAAATGCAATATGTAATATTAATTATATTATATAATTGTTCTTAACATAATAAATGATATGAGAAGAAATACATTAAATTTAGAAATGCTTTAATTACAGTCACTGAATATGGGGTTACTGAAATACAAAATGGAAAAGTTTTAATCCTGGTGGATTTCAGTCACTGTCAACTTCTAGACATTACACACAGTGACTGGCCTTGTGCCACTATGAGTATCAATCACAAAGTAGTAGGCATTTATTGACTTGACTATTTTAATATGCATTTCTTTCAGACTTATAAGAGAATGAGTATCATAAGAGCCAGGAGATTTTTATCTTCCTGACGCATGCACATGTTTAGCATATCTGGGAGCTACATTGCAGTAGGCCAGGATCTAGGTTCTAAATCTAGTCCAGATTGAAAATGTTGACTTGTACTCACTTGATTTATTCTCATGTTGGCTTATTACTGGACCAGTGTTATAAGTAAAAGAAAGGATACACAAAGTAATGATACTGGTAAATGAAAATTAATTCCTGAGTTCTTTCAAGTTTTTGCAAGTGAAGTCAAAAATGTGGGGAGCTGTACAACTTACAGCAATAAATCATCACTGACTTTTGTCTTTTGTAGCATGTGATGTGAGAAATAATTCAAATGTATCAGATGTGATACAATATTTGTCTTTCCTTTTTAAGTAAATGACTTGTTACAAATATTCAGCAGCAATAACTGTTGAAGTAAAATTTGTATAAAATACCCCACTTACATAAATACATATTCAATAATCATAACTTTATAACATTAATATAAACAAGAAAATTAACATAAAACTATGTGCATCATTTGCTCTGCAGTAATGTAAAATTAACTGATTCATCATTAATATTATAAATCAGACAGTATAACACACTTTTTTTTCAGTATATTAAAACTGGATAATTGCAGATAATAAAAAAAGAATGTAAAATATATGAACTCTCCAAAAGTCTTAGAAAAGTACAGTAGTGTATACAATAATCATTCATTCCAAAGTCTTTCACTTGTCTCAGTTTGGCCATAAGCTCTGTCTTAGAAGAACTTTATAATTAAATATAATATAATGTGAACTACTATTATGTAGCCAGTACATCACATTACTTCATTAACAGCCTCTATCTGCTTTTCTAACTGAAACTTCTGATTATGAAGACAATCCTCTGCCCTCGTTTTCATAATTGAATGCTGCTATGGTTTGAATATTTGTCCCCTCAAAAACTCACATTGAAATTTAATTTCCAATGTGTCAGTATTAAGAGGTGGAGACTTTAAAATGTGATTGGGCCATGAGGGCTCTGTTCTCCTAAATGAATTAATCCATGGATAGATTAATGAGTTAGTGAATTACTGGATTAATGGGTTAGTGGCTTTTCACAGAAGTGACACTGGTGACTTTATAAGAAAAGAGAGACTTGGACAAGGATGCTCGGCCTCCTCACTATGAGATGCCCTGTGCCATTTCGGAACTCTGGAGATTGTCCTCATCAGCATGAAGGTTCCCAATCTTAAACTTGGGTTATCAACCTCCGTAACTATAATGAATGTATTTTTTAAAAAATTACTCAGTTTCAGGTATTCTGCTATAATCCAATAAAACAGACTAAGATTAAAAAATGGTACCAGAACTGATACCAATTTATAATAACACCCAGTAATGTAGAAATGGCTCTGGTACTGGATAATGTGTAGTGGCTAGAAGAATTTGGAGGATGAGACTAGAAAAGTCTGCATTATGGTGAGGGTTTAGAAGACAACAAGACTAGGGAAAGACTGAAAGCCCTTAGAGATTAGTTTATTGGTCATGACCAGAACGCTGATAGAAATATGGACATTAAAGACCACTCTGATGAGTTTTCAGGTGCAACTGAGGAACAAAGCATTGGAAACTGGATTAAAGGCCATCCTTGTGATGAACTGGCAAAGAACTTGGCTTCGTTGTGTTATTTTGACCATGCCCTTGGGCTTTATGGAATGCAGAATTTAAGATCAATGCATCAAGATATCCAGTAGAATAAATATCTGAGAAGCAAAGCATTCAGGCTACTGCATTACTACTTTTAATGACTCATATTAAGCTGTGAAGAGAAACAGTTTTGAAGATGGAATTTCTAATCCAAAGACAAGCATATCAGAAACATTTGAAAAACTCTAAGCTTGGCCACATAACTGGTGAAAAAGTGTGTTAGGAGAGAAAACCAAGGATGTGGCCCAGGGACTATTTGAAAGTGATTCCATCAAGGATAGAAGGGAACCAGGTCCTATTCCTCAGAGGCCTAGGAGAAATAAACTGCCCTTTAGGTTGGGCCCAGGGCCTTGCTGCTTTGTGCAGTCTCAGGATTTGGTGCTCTTTGTGCTAGCCATGACTAAAAGGGCCAACGTACAGCTCGGGCTGTTGCTTCAGAGACTGCAAGCCCCAAGCTTTGGTGGCTTACATGTGGTGTTGTGCCTCATGGTGCACAGAAATCAAGAATTGAGGTTTGAGAACCTCTGCCGAGATTTCAGAGGATGTATGGAAAGACCTGAATGTCCAGGAAGAAATTTGCTTTAAGGGTGGAACCCTCGTGGAGAAACTCTTGTTAAGTCAGTGCAGAAGGGAAATGTGACATCAGAGACCCCACACAGAGCCCCCACTGTAGCACTTCCTAGTGGAGCTGTGAGAAAAGGGCCACCATCCTACAGACCCCAAAATGGTGGCTCCACTGGCAGCTTGCACTGTGTGCCTGGAAAAGCCAAAGACACTTAATACTAGCCTGTGAAAGCAGGGGAGGAGTTCCTGAAGACCATGGAAACCCACCTCTTGCATCAGAGGTTCTCCATGAGGGCGCCACCCCTAAAGCAAACTTCTTCCTAGGCCTCTGGGCCTGTGAAGTGAGGGGCTGCCATGAAGACCTCTGACACGCTCGGGAGACATTTTCCCCATTGTACTGGTGATTAACATTTGGGTCCTCCTAATTTATGCAAGTTTCTGCAGCCAGTTTGAATTTCTTCTCAGAGAAAAAAAAAAAAAAAAAAAACGTTTTTTTTCTTTTCTATGACATTGTCAGCCTGTAAATTTTTTAAACATTTAGGCTCTGTTTCCCTTTTAAAGATAAGTTCCAATTCCAAACTATATCTTTGTGAATGCATAAAACTGAATCCCTTCCTTCCCCCCTCCCTCCCTCCTTCCTTCCTTCCTTCCTTCCTTCCTTCCTTCCTTCCTTCCTTCCTTCTTTC
>NC_045435.1:123840612-123851774 GCF_002776525.5 Piliocolobus tephrosceles | reverse complement strand
TTCCTTCCTTCCTTCCTTCCTTCCTTCCTTCCTTCCTTCCTTCTTTCTTTCCTTCCTTCCTTCCTTTGTCAGTCAGAGTTTTGCTCTTATCGGCCAGGCTGGTGTGCAATGGCACGGTCTTGGCTCACTGCAACATCCACCTCCCAGGTTCAAGTGATTCTCCTGCCTCAGCCTCAAGAGTAGCTGGGATTACAGGTACCCACCACCATACCTGGCTAATTTTTGTATTTTTAGTAGAGACAGGGTTTCACCATGTTGGCCAGGCTGGTCTTGAACTCCTGACCTCAGATGATTCACCAGCTTCGGCCTCCCAAAATGCTAGGATTACAGGAGTGAGCCACCACTCCCGGCCAAAACTGAATGGGTGCTTTTAAGAGCACCCAAGTCACATCCTGAATGCTTTGTTGCTTAGAAATTTCTTACACCAGATATCCTGAATCATCACTCTTAAGTTCAACATTTCACAGACCTCTATGTCAAAGGCAAAATGCCACCAGTGTCTTTGCTCAAACATAGCAAGAGACACTTTTATTTCAGTTTCCAACAAGCTCCTCATCTCCATCTGAGACTGTCTCAGCCTGGACTTCATGGTCCACGTCTCTATAAGCATTTTGGTCAAAAGCATTTAACAAGCCTCTAGGTAGTGTCAATCTTTCCCACACCTGTCTCTCTTCTTCTGAGCCTCCAAACTGTTCCAACCTCTGCCTGTTACCCAGTTCTAAAGTCACTTCCACATTTGCAGGTGTCTTTATAGCAGCAACCCCCTCTCTGTGGTACTTATTTATTGAATTAATTCATTCTCACACTGCTATAAAGAAATACCCAAGACTGAGTAATGTATTAAAGAAAGAGGTTTAATTGATTCATGGGTTCTCATTCATGGGGAGGCATTAGGAAATTTACAATGATGGTGGAAGGCAAAGGAGAAGCAAGCATCTCTTCACAGTGCAGCAGGATGGAGTGAGTGCAAGCAGGGGAAATAACATATTCTTATAAAACCAGGAGATCTCTTTAGAGTCACTCACTGTGACAAAAACAGCCTGCGGGAAACTACTCCCATGATTCAATTACCTCCACCTGATCCCACCCCTGACATATGGGGATTAAGCAAATTATAATTAAAGATGAGATTTTGGGTGAGGACACTGCCAAACCATATTATATACTATATATACTGTATAAAATATAAATATTTCAAGGATATTATATACATATTAAAAGACAAGTGACAAAAATATGCTAATTGGAAATATTAGCATTTTTTGTCACTCATCCTTTAATAAATATCTTGGAAACTTTCATTTATAGGTAACCATCAACACAACTCCAAATTTAGTTGTATAAGTTTAATTTGATAAAGTAAGTAAATATGTAACTGTTTGGAATCCCGTGCAGTTCTCCTCTCCAATCCTATGGAACTCATATTCCTGTACTTGAAAAACAGATTTAAAGTAAAGATGATTGAAAACAAAAGCAAAAAAAAAAATTCTGTCACCTCCATTTTTGTATTTTATATAAATATGTGTAGTACTTAGGTGTTGAATATGTAAAATCTCAAAGTCGTTTACTCTTTTGTGTATGTGGTGTCCTTATTGCCATTACATTTCATGTTCAGCTGTTACCGTCATGTTGCATCATAAATTAGATTCATGAAGTAGACACGAGCAGTCAAATGCAGAAGTGTTAGGATTTCTTTAAAAATAGAATACTCTCTGTTTTCTTTCATTAACATTCCATGACTAATTAAATATGCTAGAAAATAATGATATCATAAATATCCAAATTTTCACAAGTTATTCTATAAAAATTCCCTTAGAAATCAACTTATTCAAGTTATATCATATATTAATTTTTATTTTATTTTTTATTTTTCCATAAGTTACTGGTGGTATTTGGTTACATGAGTAAGTTCTTTAGTGGTGATTTGTGAGATCTGATGCACTCATCACCCATGTATACACTGCACCATATGTGTAGTCTCTTATCCCTTGCACCCCCCACCACTCTTCCCCCAAGTACCCAAAGTTCATTGTATTATTCTTATACATCTGTGTCCTCATAGCATAGCTCCCAATATCAGTGAGAACATGTGAGGTTTGGTTTTCAATTCCTGAGTTACATCACTTAGAATAATAGTCTCCAATCTCATCCAGGTTGCTACAAACGCTGTTATTACACTCCTTTTTATGACTGAGTAGTATTCCACTATATATATATTTATATACATACACACATATATATACACACACACACATACACACACACACACACACACACATACACATACCAGTTTCTTTATCCATTCGTTGATTGATGGGCATTTGGGTTGGTTCCATGATTTTGCAATTGTGAATTGTGCTATAAACATGAGTGTGCAACTATATTTTCAAATAATTACTTCTTTTCCTCTGTAGTGGGATTGCTGGATCAAATGGTAGTTCCACTTTTAGTCCTTTAAGGAATCTCCACACTGTTTTTCATAGTAGCTGTATTAGTTTACACTCCTACCAGCAATGTAGAAGTGTTCCCTGTTCACCACATCCATGCCAACATCTACTGTTTTTTGATTTTTTGATTATAGCCATCTTTTTTTCTTTGTTTTTTTGAGATGAAGTCTCTCTCTGTCACCTAGGCTGGAGTGCAGTGGCACGATCTCGGCTTACTTCAAGCTCTGCTTCCCAGGTTCATGCCATTCTCCTCCCTCAGCCTCCCAAGTAGCTGGGACTACAAGCGCCCACCACCATGCCCAGCTTATATTTTTGTATTTTTGATAGAGACAGGGTTTCACCATGTTAGCCAGGATGGTCTCGATTTCCTGACCTCATGATCCGTCTGCCTTGGCCTCCCAAAGTGCTGGGATTACAGGCATGAGCCACCACACCTGGCCGATTATGGCCATTCTTGAAGGAGTAAGGTGGTATCACAATGTGGTTTTGATTTTCATTTCCTTGATCATTGGTGATGTTGAGCATTTTTTTAATATGTTTGTTGGCCATTTGTGTACCATCTTTTGAGAATTGTCTATTCTTGACCTTAGCCCACTTTTTGATGAGACTGTGTTTTTTTCTTACTGATTTGTCTGAGTTCATTGTAGATTCTGGATATTAGTCCTTTGTCAGATGTATAGATTGTGAAGATTTTCTCCCACTCTGTGGGATGTCTGTTTACTCTGCTGACTGTTCCTTTTACCATGCAAACACTCTTTAGTTTAATTAAGTCTCAGCTATTTATCTTTGCATTTGTTTTTGAGTCCTTGGTCATGAAATCCTTGCCTAAGCTAAAGTCTAGAAGGGTTTTTCCAATGTTATCTTCTAGAATTTTTATAGTTGCAGATCTTAGGTTTAAGTCCATCTTGAGCTGATTTTTGTATAAGGTGAGAGAAGAGGATCCAGGTTCATTCTACTACATGTGGCTAGTGAATTATCCCAGCACCATTTGTTGAAAAAGGTATCCTTCCTCCACTTTATGTTTCTGTTTGCTTTGTCAAAGATCAGCTGGCTGTAAATATTTGGGTTTATTTCTCGGTTCTCTATTCTGTTCCATTGGTTTATGTACCTATTTTTATACCAGTACCATGCTGTTTTGCTGACTACCTCATTATAGTATTGTTTGAAATAAGGTAGTGTAATGTCTCTGGATTTGTTATTTTTGCTTAGTCTTGCTTTAGCTATGTGGACTGTTTTTTGGTTCTGTATGAATTTCAGATTGTTTTTTCTAATTCTGTGAAGAATGATGGTGTTACTTTGATGGAGATTGCATTGAATTTGTAGATTGCTTTTGGCAGTATGGTCATTTTCACAAAATTGATTCTACCCATCCCTGATCATGGGATGTGTTTCCATTTGTTTGTGTCGTCTATGGTTTCTTTTGGCAGTGTTTTGTAGTTGTCCTTGTAGAGGTCTTTTGACTCCTTTGTTAGATATATTTCTAAGTATTTTATTTTATTTTTTGCAGCTATTTTAAAAGGGGTTGAGTTCTTGATTTGGTTCTGTGCTTGGTCACTGTTGGTGTATAGAAAAACTACTTAATTGTGTACATTAATCTTGTATCTGGAAACTTTGCTGAATTCTTTTATCAGTTCTAGGAGCTTTCTGCAGGAGTTCTTAGGATTTTCAAGCTAAACAATCATATCCTCAGCAAACAGTGACAGTTTGACTTCCTCTTTACTGATTAGGATGGGCTTTATTTCTTTCTCTTATCTGATTGCTCTGGCTAACACTTCCAGTACTATGTTGAAGAGGAGTGGTGATACTGGGCGTCCTTGTCTTGTTCAAGTTCTCAGAGGAAATACTTTCAACTTTTCCCCATTCAGTATTATACTGGCTGTGGGTTTGTCGTAGATGGCTTTTATTACATTAAGATATGTCCCTTGTATGCTGATTTTGCTGAGAGTTTTAATTATAAAGGGATACTGGATTTTGTCAAATTATTTTCCGGCATTTATTGAGATGATTATGTGATTTTTGTTTTTCATTTTGTTTATGTGGTGTATCACATTCATTGACTTGCATGTGTTAAACCATCCCTGCATCCTTGGTATGAAACTCACTTGATCATGGTGGATTATCTTTTTGATATGTTGTGGGATTTGATTAGCTAGTACTTTGTTAAGGATTTTAGCATCTATATTCCTCAAGGATATCAGTCTGTAATTTTCTTTTTGACTATGTCCTTTCCTGGTTTGGGTATTAGGGGTAACACTGGCTTCATAAAGTGAATTAGGGAGGGTTCCTTCTTTCTCTACCTTAGTATCATAAGGACTGGTACCAATTCTTCTTTGAATGTCTGGTAGAATTCTGCTGTGACTCCGTCTGGTCCTGGACTTTTTTATTTTTTGTTTTTTGGTAATTTTTTAATTAACATTTCAATCTCACTGATTGTTACTGGTTTGTTCAAGGCACCTAATTTTTCCCGATTTAATCTAGGAGGGTTGTATTTTTCCAGGAATTTACCCATCTCTTCTAGGTTTTCTAGCTTGTGTGCATAAAGATGTTCATAATACCCTTGAAAGATCTTTTTTATTTGAGAGGTGTCAGTCATAATATCTCCTGTTTTGCTTCTTAGTGAGGCTATTTAGATTTTCTCTCTTCTTTTCTCAGTTAATCTTGCTAATGGTTTATCAATTTTATTTATCTTTTCAAAGAACCAGCTTTTTGTTTCATTTGTCTTTTTTGTTTGTTTTTTTTCAATTTCATTTAGTTCTGCTATAATCTTCATTATTTCCTGCCTTTTTCTGGGTTTGGGTTTGTTTCATTCTTGTTTGTCTAGTTCCTTGAGGTATGACCTTAGACTGTCTGCCTGTACTCTTTCAGATTTTCTAATGTAGGCGTTTAGGGCTATGAATTTCCTCTTAGCACCATCTTTGCTGTATTCCAGAGGTTTTGATAGGTTATGTCATTATTGTCGTTCAGTTCAAAGAATTTTTAAATTTCAATCTTGATTTTGTTTTAGATTCAATGCTTATTCAGGAGCAGGTTATTTAATTTCCACGTATTTACATGGTTTTGAAAGTTCCTTTTTGAGTTGATTTTCAGATTTATTTCACTGTTGTCTGACAGAGTGCTTGATATAATTTTCGTTTTCTTAATTTATTGAGGCTCATTTTATCACCTAGCATATGGTCTATCTTGGAGAAATTTCCATGTGCTATTGAATAGATTGTGTATTCTGTGCTTGTTGGATGAAATGTTCTCTATATATCTGTTAAGTCCATTTTTTCCAGGGTATGGTTTAAATCATTGTTTCTTTTTTGACTTTCTGTCTTGACAACCTGTCTAGTGCTGTTAATGGAGTACTGAAGTACCCCAGTATTATTGTGTTACTATCTATCTAGTTTCTTAGGTCTAGTACTAATTGTTTTATAAATCAGGAAGCTCCAGTGTTAGGTGCACATATGTTTAGAATTTGTGTGTGTGTGTGTGTGTGTGTGTGTGTGTGTGTGTGTGTGTCTATATATATATATATATATATTTGGACAAGGCCTTTTATCATTATATACTGTCTCTCTTTGTCTCTTTTGACTACTGCTGCTTTAAAGTTTCTTTTGTCTGATATAATAATAGCTACCCCTGCTCACTTTTGGTGTTCATTTGCATGAAATGCCTTTTTCCACCCTTTTACTTTAAGTTTATGTGACTCCTTATGTGCTAAAAGAGTCTCCTTGCAGATAGTTGGTTGCTAAGTTCTTATCCATTCTGCAGTTCTATAAATTGTAAGTGGAACATTTAGGCCATTTACAAGCAATGTTAGTATTGAAATGTGAGGTACCATTGCTTTCATCATGCTCTTTGTTGCCTGTGTACTTTGTTTTATTTGTTTTCTGTTTTTTTCTTTTTTAACTTCTATTTCTGTTTTATAGGTCCTGTGTGATTTATGCTTTAAAGAGGTTCTGTTTTAATGTGTTTGTTTCAAGATTTAGAGCTCTCTTATAGCAGATCTTGTAGTGGTGGTTTGGTAATGGCGGATTCTCTCAGAATTTGTTTTTCTGAAGATGACTGTATCTTTCCTTCATATATAATGCTTAGTTTCACTGGATACAAAATTCTTGGCTGATAATTTTTTTTTCTTTTTTTTTGAGAAGACTTAATATAGGTCCCCAATCCCTTCTAGCTTATAGGATTTCTGCTGAGAAATCTGTTGTTAATCTGATAGGTTTTCCTTTATAGGTGATCTGATGCTTCTGTCTCTTAAGATTCTTTCCTTCGTCTTAACTTTGGATACCCTTGTGACAATGGGCCTAGTCGAAGATCTTTTTGGGATGAATTTCCTAGGTGTTCTTTGTTCTTCTTGCATTTGGCTGTCTAGGTCTCTAGCAAAGCTGGAGAAGTTTTTCTCAATTATTCTCCCAGATATATTTTCCAGGCTTTTAGAATTCTCTTCTTCCGGGGGAACACCGATTATTCTTAGGTTTGGTAATTTAAAATAATCCCAGAGTTCTTGGAGGCTTTGTTCATATTTGTCTTTGTTGGATTGGGTTAATGCGAATACGCTGTCTTTGAGCTCTGAATTTCTCTCTTCTACTTGTTCAATTCTACTGCAGAGATTTTCCAGAGTATTTCACATCTCTAAAAGTGTGGCCAAAGTTTCCTGAATTGTTGATTGCTTTTTTCTTTAAGCTATCATCTATTTCCAAGAATATTATCCCTTCATTTCTCGTATCATTTTTTTGTATTTCCTTGCATTGAGCTTCATCATTCTCTGGTCCCTCCCTGATTAGCTTAATCACTAACCCCCTGAATTCTTTTTCAGGGATTTCTATTTGGTTTGGATCCATTGCAGATGAACTAGTATGATTTTGGGGTTGGGGGGGTATTGAAGAGCCTTGTTTTGTCGTATTAGCAGTGTTGGTTTTCTGGTTCCTTCTCATTTAGGTGGCCTCTGTCAGAGGGAAGGTATAGGTCTGAAGGCTGCTTTTCAGATTCTTTGGTCCCACAGGTGTTTTCTTCATATAGTACTCCCACTTTTGCTATGACTATTGCTTCCTGTAAGCCAAACTGCAGTGATCGTTGACTCTTTTCTGTGTCTAGCTAACCAGTGAGTCTACACAGCACCAGGCTGGTACTGGGTGTTGCCTGCACAGAGTCCTGTGATGTGAATCATTTATGAGTCTCTTAGTCATGGATACTGGCGTCTGTTCCTGTGGAGGTGGCAGAGTGTGCAATGGACTCCATGAGGTTCCTTACCTCTGGTGGTTTAATGCTCTATTTCTGTGCTGGTTGACCTCCTGCCAGGTGGTAGCACTTTCCAGAAAGCATCAGCTGTAGTAGTGTGGAGAGGTACCAGCAGTGGGCAGGGTACTAGAACTCCCAAGATTATATGCCCTTTGTCTTCCACTACCCAGGTGAATAGCGAAGGACTATCAGTGGGGGCAGGGCTTGGCAAGTCTAAGTTCAGACTCTCCTTGGGCTGGGCTTGTTGCAGCTGCTGTGGGGGATGGGAGTGAGATTTCCAGGTCACTGGAGTTGTGTACTTAGGAGGATTATGGCTGCCCCTGCTGAGTCATGCAAGTTGTCTGGGAAGTGGGGGAAAGCCAGCAGTCACCGGCCTCACCCAGTTCCCACACAAACTGAAGGGCTGGTCTCTCTCCCACCGTGCCGCCTGCCCACAGCTCCAAGTCTATTTCCCAGTGGAGGGTAAGATGGGCTTGAAAATTTGCCTGAGACTTTCCATCTCCCTGCTGTGAGAGAAAAGGGCTTTAGTTCTTCCTTGCCTTTCCGCATGCCCGATTCATGCCCTCCCCCCAGTTCTGGTCAGGAGGCTTCTTACCTGGTTAACATTGTTACAAAGTTCAGTTAGATAATTCCTTCTCCCTGTGAATTTTACCACTGGTCTTCTGGCTACCCTCTTGATGTATCTTTGTGGTATCAGGCAGGAATGGGCTGCTTGGGGACCCAGCGAGCTCTCAGGGCCTTTCTGTGGCTTCCTTTTCCCCTCTATTTTGCTGGGCTCTCTAACTTAACTCAACTCCAGGTAAAGTCGGAAACTTCCCCCACAAATAGACCAGCTTCTCCAGGGAGGATGTGTGTTTAGGAGAAGAGGCTCTCCCTTTTCCATTTCCACAGTTGGGAAACTCACAGTATTTAACGGTGTTTCCTGGGTGCTACAGGAGCAGTCTGCTTCCTTCAGAAGGTCTATGGGGCCTCCTGGGATTGCTTGTTTGTTCTTGCAGTCTGTCTGGAGCTAAAATTTGCAGTGCAAGCCTCCACATGCTTCTTTGTCCAGAGCTGCAATCTAGTTCTGCCTCCCATACACCACATTCCTAGAAATCTTTACAAATTCATTTTCTAATTGTGTGTTTTTGCTTGGGGAGATTTCCAGCTAAATCAATTATTAGAGAATGTGCCTAAAAATCTAATTAATTTATAATATGTAATGAAAACTAAGGGCAAAATTAAAAATAATAAGAATGCATGACTGCTCTCTCTCATTTTTTACTATACTCAATACTGATTATTTTGTCAAAATTAAATGAGAGTAGAGAAGACCTTAATATATATTTGAGTTGTGACTTTTCTCATGATATGCCCTTCAGTGTCTCTATTTTCTAAAAAATAAATTCTACAAGTGTAAACCATTGAATATAATATAATATTTTCTAAGGATATTTTCTAATGTCTCTCAGTACATCTAAAATAACATAATAGTATATTCTGTAGGAAATGATCTAAACATATTTTCTTTATAAAATACAATAATTTATCATGGCTATGTAATACTGCAAAGTATTCAGAGTCCAAAATTACTCTGATGTATGCATGATTATCTCTCAAGAAATAAAAATAATCATGTGCTTGGAAAACTATGTAGTAAATTGTGATAAAGCTTTGTATTTTGCATATACCCTTTAGACATATATATTTTTAAAACATAATTTTAGTCATATTTATTACACATTCAGCTTTTTTGGCTTGCCCTTGGAAAGCTAAACTGCTTATTTAATTGAATTTGTTTATATGAATGAGAAAAACCAAAATACATCAAAATAGTGCATAGCATGATTTTTAGGATAATTATTTTCAAGCAGTTATAATTGACGTTATTTGGATTTTATTGGCTAAAAAATGCCACTTTTTTTGTTTATGACTAGATTTTTGAAAGAAAGCTGTTTTTACATTATTTAATTTTAGTGCTACAAATAAATTAGCCTAATTTCTTCCTGATAATGAAGAGCTTGCTTCCTACTTTTCTATTACTCTAGGACATACAATAATTCATCTCTCATCATATTTTTTTCTGCTCCTGAGCTGGTATTATATGTGTTGCACAATCCAGAACAATCCTTTCCTTTGCGTAAGCTGACAGTATCAAGGATTTATGGCAGTTACTCTCTCATGCTAGTGAGGAGTGAATAAGACTCAATATGTTTTAAAATCAAGTATAAATCAAAGCTGGTGAAAGGCAAAACCTGAAGAAATGCCATACTTTTGTAAAAATATCCAAACTTTTTTGAATATTTATTTTTATACTTTCACCGTATGGTGGCCAGCAGAAATAAGATTTTAAAAAATACAATCTATAATTTCAACTGACATCATATAACTCATCATTACTGACAACTGAGGTAATTCAATATTTTTTATGTGATTTGGAACAAAGAGATTCCCTTTATTTGATAATGTTTCTTTATATTAAAAAGAAACTTTGAATAAGAAAGGCAGTTGTGTGGAAAGAGCATCAACTTTGATGTCTGAGGCCTATATCCAAATTCCAAGTCATGTTTGGAATGCTTCCTCATACTTACTTATTATACTTAGTACAAATTACTCACCTTCTAAGATTCACTGACGTTTGTATCCTGCGTGTGTTGCTGTATGTGAAAAGCATTTCCATTTCCACTACGCAGAAAAAAAAAAAAAAAAACTCAATGTACTAATACTAATAAGGTTATCAAATTTTCCTTTAGAAGATATAACACACTCATAACTTATAAACGCAGTTTTTCATTAAGCAATACCGAGATGAACCCCCGTTTCTGAACAGCAAACTATACAAAAGCAACAAAGGAGAAAGAGTAAAGTCTGTATTTCCTCTGCAGAAGTCTTTTCTTCTGTAGCAATTCCAGCACAATTTATCTTTTGAAATGTATATCATTATAAAGAGATGAGAATTACAAATATCAATTTAGAGTAAAACTAAATTTTCTCTTTATCTTTTTATGATTTCTATATTTATATCCTATCAAGTAAAATAAGAGCACTTCTCTGCTCTTCACCAGAAAGAGCCCAGTGTTCTCCCAAGTGGCTTTATGGTAGGTTATGTCACATTCCTAACATGTCCTACCTAGAAAGGAATATGATATGTAGTTGCAAGTGCTAGCAATATTATTAAATTATGATGCATGCTTTGAAATATCAATTGAGGGGGCGGAGAAAGATGGCCGAATAGGAACAGCTTCAGTCTCCATCTCCCAGCGCGAGCGACACGGAAGACCGGTGATTTCTGCATTTTCAACTGAGGTACTGGGGTCATCTCACTCGGGAGTGCCGGACAATCGGTGCTGGTCAGCTGCTGCAGCCCGACCAGGGAGAGCTGAAGCAGGGCGAGGCATCGCCTCACCTGGGAAGCCTGAGGGGGAAGGGAGTCCCTTTTCCTAGCCAGGGGAACTGAGACACACAACACCTGGAAAATCGGGTAACTCCCACCCCAATACTGCGCTGTAACAC
>NC_045435.1:123755432-123805612 GCF_002776525.5 Piliocolobus tephrosceles | reverse complement strand
TGGGTGCTGACGAGTTGATGGGTGCAGCACACCAACATGGCACAAGTATACATATGTAACAAACCTGCACGTTATGCACATGTACCCTAGAACTTAAAGTATAATAAAAAAAAAAAAAAATCTTTTTGACTTTACTTTCACAATATATTTGAAACTTATCCATTTCTGATATAAATCAACTCCTTGCCTTTTAATTCCTCTCTATCCTGGATTATCTCATGATTCCCAAATGGTCTCACATACATGTGTCTGCTAGCTACGCTCACAGACTAGTCACAATACAACATTCAGAGCATTTCTTTTTAAAAAGAGACAGGATATGTCATTCAGTTTGAACTCTACTTTTGGCCTTCTGTCTTGTTCATAATAAAAGTGAAAGATTTTACATTGTTCTAAGTGACTTACATTAGCTGGGCCCTGCTACTTCTCTGATATCTTTTCCTCTTCTGCCATTTTTTTTCACTCTAGCCACATGTACCTCATTTTTCCCTTTAAATACACATGCCAGCTCCCCCATTGGGACCTTTATAGTTGTTTGCCCATCTGCCTGGAATATTCAAAAAATTCACTCCCCCATTACTCTTGCTTTGTTTAACTCACATATTAAACTATGAATAAAGTGTTTGTTGACCATTTTATTTATAATGACAATTCCCCCATTTTTTTTTACTCTGATTTACAGCTTCACTTACGTCTTTATCACCATTGAACAGATTTTATATTTACCTACATGCATATTGTGATCAATTTCTCCCCTCATTAGAAGATAAATTCTATGAGTGCAGTACTATTCTTTTTCACTGCTTAATCTCCAAGCTCTAGACAAACACATAATAGAAGCGTGATAGTGATTGCATGAATGAAATATCCATTCTCACAATCACACAATTGATGAAATTGAATTCCTTCTTTTTTTCTTTTTTACTCAAATACATCCCTCTTGAAGTTTTATTTTATTTTATTTTATTTTGTTTTATTTTATTTTATTTTAGACAGAGTTTTGCTCTTGCTGCCAGTCTGGAGTTGGAGTGGTTTTTTTTTTTTTTTTTTTTTTTTTTTTTTTTTTTTTTTTTTTTTTTTGTAATGTTTCTATCTGATCTACTTTTACCCAAACCCTGCTATGTAACTTTTATGCATAAAATTCTTTTTTATGGCATTTCTGAGAAGGAACCTTCGTTTCCTTATCCCATATGTTTCTGTGCTTCATCTTTGTCTTCTTGTATTTCTTATTGTGGTTTACTAAAATTTAGAAGAAAAAAATGGTGTATTCAAATTTTCACTATTCAATTTAAATCAAATAGTACTTATTGAGACTAATTTTGCTTCTCAGTCTTGTTACGGAATGCCATTAATAATATCATTGATATTAACACCAGTATCACCACTGTTAAATACAAGTGTTTGTAAGAGTTACTGATTTTAAGACATGGCAAGAGTCAAATAAAGTATTACCTATTTTCTAGAAACTTAGACTAGTGCCATTTTTTGTATTTATTATTATTATTATTATTATTATTATTATTATTATTATTATTTTGAGATGGTGTCTCGCTCTGTCGCCCAGGCTGGAGTGCAGTGGCGCGATCTGGGCTCACTGCAAGCTCCGCCTCCCGGGTTCACGCCATTCTCCTGCCTCAGCCTCCAGAGTAGCTGGGACTACAAGCGCCCGCCACCATGCCAGGCTAATTTTTTGTATTTTTAGTAGAGACAGGGTTTCACCTTAGTCTCAATCTCCCGACCTTGTGATCCGCCCACCTCAGCTTCCCAAAGTGCTGGGATTACAGGGGTGAGCCACTGCGCCCGGCCAGTGCCACTATTTTTTTTTTTTTTAATTACTTATTTGACTATTTCTGTAATCACCTTAAATAAATTATGTATATTTTAAAGTACATTTAAAATGTCTTCCATGCAATCTTAAAATGAATTTACCATTCAATTGATAAAATGGCCAAGATTGATGACCTGGCTTGACAGATTATATCTAGAAATCATTACATGCCCTTTTATAGCTCTGTAGCTTTGTGCAAGGCATTTATATTGTAAAACTGCCTTTTCTAATATCTAAACCAAAGATCATAATATCTACTTCCAGCACTATTGACGAGTTCAATTAGACAACGTATTTAAAATCTCTACCAGAGTCTAGGAGTTTATGGGACATTGATAATTGACAATTTTTTCTTATTACATGATATGATTTGGCTCTGTGTCCCTACTCAGATCTCATGTTTAATTGTGATCCTGAGTGCTTGAGGTAGGGCCTGGTGGGAGGTGATTGAAACATGGGGGCAGATTTACCCCTTACTGTTCTCATGATAGCGAGTGAGTTCTCATGAGATCTGATTGTTTAAACGTATGTAGCACTTCCCCCTTTGCTCTCTGTCTCCTGCCACCATGTGAAAACTTGTCTTGCTTCTCCTTCATCTTCTGCCACGATTGTAAGTGTCCTGAGGCCTCCCCAGCCTTAACTCCTGTACAGCTTGTGGAACTGTGAGTCAACTAAGCCTCTTTTTCATCATAAATTACTGAGTCTCCGTCAGGTAGTTTTACGGTTTTGTTGTTGTTGTTGTTGTTGTTGTTTTTTTTTTTTTTTTGAGGCAGAGTCTCCCTCTGTCGCCCAGGCTAGAGTACAATGGTGCAATCTCGGCTCACTGCAACCTCCGCATTCTGGGTTCAAGCCATTCTCCTGCCTTCACTATGCCCAGCTAATTTTTGTAGTTTTAGTAGAGATAGGGTTTGGCCTTGTTGGCCACGCTGGCCTTGAACTCCTGACCTCAGGTGATCTGCTCGCCTCGGCCTCCCAAAGTGCTGGGATTATAGGTATGAGCCACTGTGCCTGGCACAGGTAGTTCTTTATAGCAGTGTGACAATGGACTAATGCATTACCTTTTCACAAATCTGCAACAAGTGTCATGTTTTCAATTGCATTACTGTTGCTTCTGTGAGTTTTAAAATTCAAACCATATATATTCTTATGAAATTATTTTGTTTCCAATGTTATATTTTCAAACTATCTGTATAATTGTATGAAAGCATGAATTTTTTAATGGCTAGGAAACTTTTTCTGAATGTTTATAGAAGCACATTAATTTATCTTATGGTCTAAATAAGTTATAGAGAAAAACAATACTCACTTAGCTTACAGAAACATGACACAATCTTATGAAGGTTGATTGAAGCATTTGGTTTCAGAAAATTACTTTTCCACATTAAGAAAGGTGTTTATACAACAACATAACTATTAACTACCAGGCATGATAATTTCTCCACTCTACCAGCTGCTCACATTTAACATTTGCGTAATAGTATGAATAGATTCTATAGTTATTGGTCTATTTTTATTCTTATTCTATGTGGACACACTTTTATCAAAACAATCACTTCTTTCATAAGCTTTCTGTTGGGTCTAATTTTCTTTTGTAGTTATATAGTAATGAGGACATAAAAGTTTTGCTACTAGGTAAGTCTGTTGAGTATTCTAAAACCATATCAAGTTTCATTTTTTTGATACATGCAGTGAATACTATTTGATTTCAAATCTAATAAATATTCAGCACAGTACAAAAACATTTGTGTTTTATGGTTTTTATAAGGTGTTCATATTTCTAATAGTTTGTCAAACATGTTGTCTCCTTTGAAATAGGAACCAAATTATATGTTTTCCCTGAATAATTATTCATCATGCATATTGTTGTATTTTTCCTCTTGCAATATATCTATAACGTTTAATAGAAAGCAATATCTTATTATATTTCTTTCATCAGAAGACTTAGTTAAAATATGCTGTGAATATGTTTGTATGCCAATAATTATGTGTAAACACACATATACCCACATGCATCCTTACACGTACATGGAACTTTACACCCAATATGTATATCTGTTTGAGTTATAAAAGAAGAGAAATAGAAAACATATGATTTCCATCTCCTATTATGTATTACCCTGGATTTTCAGAACAAATCTGTCGATCACAATTAATACAGTCACTGTTTGTTTTTAATTTTTTATCACTGACTTACAATGAATATAAAAAGCCAAAAAAGAGATAAAATTGAAAGCCTTGAAAATTGGTAAAATGCAAAAAATTTATATGGATGAAATTTTATAATATTGAGATCATGGATTTCTTGGACTTATGTGATAAATTCCAGTATCTAGACCAAGTAAGAAGGCTTACATTTCTTCCCACAATGAAGAAAGGAAATCCAGAAAAGATATGCCTCCATCTTAAGGGGTGAAAAATAAAGTATCAATAGGCAAGCAACTTGCTAATGTAGATTTTGAAACTGGGTTTATGGGGATAATTCTCCACTAAAAATCCATGCTCATGAGCTAGACTTCATAGACATTTCACCTGAAATTCAAAGCACTTCAGAATCGGTAGGTGGTAGAATGGGAGAATTCAAGCAGGTAATTTTAATTTAACAGGATCCAGATTATCTTGTGTTTTTATTTGTCTGGCAGATAAAAAGGTAAATACTTTCGATATGATAAAATTTGACTTCAGCTGTAAACGTTGCCATGAATTAATAATAATTTAGTGAAATATCACAAATGCACAAAGAAAGAGGCATCCTGATGCTTAACTAGATGAAACAAATGTGAGGTGAATCAAGAACCAAAAATACTTCCAATACTGAAATTGTGAGACACAGAAAGGTTTTATTCAGTTAATTACAAGAAATGTAAGTTAAATATATGAGAAAGGAAGAGGAATCTATGAAAATTAAGATTTGAAAATTAGGAATTTTAAAACAAAAAATTAATGACTAAATTAAAAAAAATACTAAGTTAGTTAAACCACATAGTAGATCAAGCTGAAGACGTATCGGGTTGGTCAGTTATATAATAGATTTGAAGCAATAAACTAGAATGCAATGCAGAAAAACAAAAATAGGAAATGTGAAAGATTAAGGTTCATATCAAGGAGAATAAAAATATGTAACTTTTATTTGATGAAGTTTCCAAAGGGATACCTGGAGAGCTTTAAAAGAGAAAATTATCAAAGCAGTAATGATTGACAGAATTTGTCAGAATTATTGAAAAATTCTCAGTTCTATAAACACAAAAGTAATCAAGATAAATGAATCCGTGACTTAACATATAATAATAAAAATGAAAGAAAACAAAAACCAAAGAGAACCTCTTATAAACCAAAACCAAAGGAAAGAGAGAGTATTTTCAAAACAATTCAAATTAGATGGATGATTGATTTATCAACAACAAAGGGAACTAGAAGAACCTAGTATGTTTTCCCTACTGTAGCCTCCTAGATTTTGATGTTTTGTGAGAATATTTTTATGCATATGGCAAAACAGTTCAATTAAAAACAGAGTAGTTTGTATGCATGCAAAATTTCTGCTCATAGCAATTATAAACTCTAAACAAAATATACAAAACAACTATTTGCAAACAATAAAATATTTATTTGGTTTTCATTTAATTTTATTTTACAATCCTTCATAATACCACATAATATGGCAGACATAGTAATATTTGACACTGTGTTCATCAACAAAAATAACAGTATTATTTTTGATTCTTTAACGAAAAAATGATTTTTTTTCAGGCATCACACATTCTCAATAACTGGGGTGATGAAGAGAAGCCTTTGTTTACTAAATTGTAAACTACCTCTTGTTGTGAAAACAGCTCTATTTCAGATAGTATAATGTAGGATTTTAAAGACAAGAATTTAGGTATTCTTACATAATACTGCCTATTTACCTTCTACAGGGATTATACAATGCTTTGTTTTTATCAGGCCAATGCCAACAATTTCACCACCAAGATGAAGAAGGTGTTATAACATGAGACGACATTAGATAACACTAACCAGGAAGATGTTAGAGAACAACAATAGAAACAACATTTTCCAGTGATGTCCTCTCATAACAGATTTGCCAGAATATCTCTATCAATTCAGCTCCATAGCATTGCTTTCTAAACTCTCAATGACTTTCTAACTGCCTTCTAGGAGCAAGGCAAACCATCCCTGGAGAAGTCTCAAATTATCTCTGTAATTTTAAAATAATATATACAGCATTTAATTAAACATTGATTAGAATAAGAAGAAACAAGATGAAATCTCCAAAATTGCAACAGAGGCAGAAGGTCAATATTCTTGTAAGAAATTAAAATTATTTTCTCAAGAAATTGAAGACCATATGAAAGATTTTAAAAGAGGGAAGTATTGTTTTCACAAAAATCAAATGGAAATGTTAAAACTGAAATATGCAATAACTAAAAATAAGACCTAAAAATAGGGATTTAACAAAAGATTAGACACAGAAGAGGAGAAGATTAGTAAATAAAAATAGATCATTGCAAAATATTTTAATTAAAAGAGAAAGAGAAGGAAATAAACTGAGTAAAAGAGCAGGAGTTACACATGGGATACCATGAAATTTCTAACATACTGTGGGAGATATAGAAGAAAGGAAGATAGAAAATGATGCAGAAGAAATAGATGGAAAGACAGATAAGTTTTCCAAAATCATTTAAAACTTCAAGCCATATATTCAATAAACAAAATCTAAGGAGAATAAATGCAAAGAAAGTAATATTTTAAAGTAAAGAATTATCAGGATATCCAGGAATGGAGAAGACAAGAACCAGAGAGAATGAAAATAAAAAACCTAGTGACAGTATCATTCAAAACTGAAGGCACAATACAGACATTTTAGTACCAAAATAATCTGACCAAATTTGTCAGCTAAACACCTACACCAGAGAAAACACAAAGCAAAGACTTTAGGCAGAAAGATTATATGCCCAGATAGAAATAAAAAGATGCAAAAATGAATGAAAATCTAAATAAATTGCTAAACATGTAGGAAAATATAAATGAAAATTAACAATATAAAATAATAATAATAATGTCATGTGGATTTTAAAATATATAGAATTAAAATACATGACAAAAAATAGCACAAATTCACTAAGGTTGCATATTGAATTAGTTTTCTAGGATCTTAACACTGAAAAGAATATAACATAAATGTTAATTTATACTCTGCTTTAAATAATCAGAGAAAAATGTTGTAATCTGTAGTTGAACTACTAAGTCAAATAATACATAGCTAAAAAGTTACTGTAGAAGAGCAATGAAACAAGAAAATAATGGTAAATTGAATGAAAAGAATGGAAGACAGTGATGCAAAAAGAAATAAAGAATGGATGAGACAACTAGAAAATGAATTTCAAGTTAGTAATTTAAACCCACATTTCAATAATATTATTAGGTTAAAATAATGTAAAACTCCAGTTATAAAGCAAATTTTGTCTGACTTAAAAATACAACAAAATGTCACTCTCTGCTGCTTAAAAGAAACACAACTTAAATATATTTTAAAAATTGAAAGTAAATAAATAAAAAAGTTGTGTCACCCGTACTTTTATCAAGCATGAGCTGATGGAACTATAGTTGATACCATGTAGTCATTATTAGAGATACAGAGGTATATTGTAAAGTGATTAGGGGGCTAATACATAGGAAGATATGAAAACTCTTACTGGGTGGGGCGCACTGTCTCACGCCTGTAACCTCAGCACTTTGGGAGGCCGAGGCAGGAGGATCATAAGGTCAGGAAAGTGAGACCATCCTGGCCAACATGGTGAAATCCTGTCTGTACAAAAACATAAAAAAATTAGCTGGGTGGGCTGGTGCGTGCCTGTAATCCCAGCTACTAAGGAGGCTGAAGCAGTGGAATCACTTGAACCCAGGAAGTGGGGATTGCAGTGAGATCGCGCCACTGCACTCCAGCCTGGCAACAGAGCTAGAATCTGTCAACAAAACAAAACAACAACAACAACAACAAAAAAAAAACACCTCTAACTTAGTATAATCAAAAAAAAAAAAAACAAATAGCAAAATATAAAGCTACCCTCCACCCCCCAAAAATAAAACCATACTTATTGTCAGAGATTTAAATACACTTCATCTAGTAACTTATTGAAAAATGGGACAAAACATCAGTATGGTTACAGAAGATTGAAACAGCATATTTAATTATAGCTGGCATTTACTGAAAATGAGACACTGGAAAAATATCTAAAGGTTTAGAAATTAAGCAATATAACTCCAAATAACTTATGGGTCAAAAGATATCTCACAATTGAAATAAATATTTAATCTGATAAATATTGTGTAATACAGAAAAATTTGTTGATGCATATGTAATCAGTTATATGGAGAGCCTTAAATGTATATATTATAAGATAAAAATAGATGCAAATTATTCATTTAAATACTATTTTTAGAAGTTTTGAAAAAAAGCAAAGGCAAAGAAAATAGTAGGCAATAAAAAAGTATTCTAATAGCAGAAATTAATGAAATAGGAGAAAGAAAATAAATAGAAATAAGAAAGCCAGGTTTGGTTCTTTGAAAACACTAATAAATTAGGTAAATACCTGACAAAATACCTAGTTGAGAAAAATAAGAGAGACAATAGAGAATACTCACATTTTTAATGAATATTACTACAGGTCCTGCTGAAAATAAACAGAGATAAAGAAGATATGAACAACATTTTTACCAATAAATTTGAAAATGCAGATCAAATAAATTTCCACATAATTCTAGATGGACAAAAGATTTTTAAAATATCCAACAGTCATGTAAAATATAAAGTCTAGATTGAGGTTCAGCACATTCTTACTTGAAGGACAAAATAGTAAATATTTCAGTTTTGTAAGACATACAGTTTCAGTCATAACTCTCCAGCCCTGCTGTTGAAGCATGTAACAGCCCAGACAATATACAAATAATCATTATTATGTCTCAATACAATTTATTAAAATAGATCATAGTTTGCTAATACTACTCTACTGGTCCTCACAATGAATATAAGATAAAAATTAACTGTAGCTTCCAGAACAGAGTGAGAAAACGCATTTTGCACTATGCCAGAACACCTTTCTCTTAACAAGCCTGCTGTCAGAGAAAAACAAAACTAAACTAAGTGAACAAACAAACAAAAAGATTTTACCAGAGCCTAACCTGCTGGGGTTTTACCAGTACCTAAACATTTAGAGGAAGGAAATACCCAGCTTCATCCCCTTATAGTCATCCTATCCCACCTACGGGGTAAAATAAATACTGAGAAGCACAGGTAAAGTTCACAATCCAGAGACATAGCTTACCAAAGGGTGATATAGTCATAAGACTAAAACATGTCTTTATAGTCTTATGTGACCCACTCCGCTTACCCAATGTGCACCACCCCACCCCCACCCTTACCATTATAATACTAAAAGTCTACTTACCCTAGTTTCATCTACCCAGTACATCACGACAACCAACCTTTCAACAAAAAGTTACAGAATATATTAAAAATGCAAAAACTACCAGCTTAAAGAGTACGAATACACATCAGAAGCAGAGTCAGCAATGACAGGAATATGGAATTAGACAAGAAATTTAAAATAAAAATTCAAAGCCTTTATTAGAAAAAGTAAAAGGCATGAAAGCATATATGCACAATGTAAGCAGGGAGATGGATAATCTAAGAAAAAAATGAAAGTAATAGAAAACATTGTAACAAAACTAAAAAATACCTTGCATGAACTCATTAGTAGACCAGACTCCCCAGAGGAAAATATTTCTGAGTTTGAGGATATGACATTGCCTACTTCCAAAACTAAAAAGTAAAGAGAAAAAGTTGCAAAATCAAAACAATACAGAAACAAAAACCAGAACAGAATTTACAAAAAATACGAAACAACTACAAAAAATATAATTTATGCCTAATTAAATACCAGAAGGTGAAGAGAGGAATAAAGCAATATTTAAAGCAACAGTGTCAGCAAATTTCCCCAAATTTATCAACCACCAAACCATAGATACAGAAAACTCAAAGAGACCAGACTCGATGTCACATGCCTGTAATCCTGGCACTTTCACAGGCTGAGGAGGGCTGTTCCCTTGAGATCAGGAGTTGAGACTAGCCTGACCAACATGGTAAAACACTCTCTCTACTAAAAACGCAAAAAGTAGCCAGGCAAGGTGGTGCATGCCTGTAATTCCAGCTACTCAGGAGGTTCAGTAGGAAGATCACTGGAACCCAGGCCGAGGAGGTTGCAGTGAGCCGGGATCGTGCCACTGCACTGCAGCCTGGGCAACAGAATTAGATTCTTTCTCAAAAAACAAACAAACAAACAAAAAACAAACAAGCAAACAAAAACTCAAAGAATACCAAACCAAAAAGCAGAGTAAGTGCCAAAAAAGAGAGAGGGAAAAAAAAAAAAAAAAAAAAAAAAGAACACATGTATCTAGACATATCATATTAAAACTTCAGAAAATCACAGATAAAGAATCTTGAAAGAAGCCAGAGGGAGGAAACAAAGTCCACAATTATCTATATAAGGGCCAATGTAAGGTTAACACCTCATTCTCCTCAGAAACTATGCAAGCAAGAAAATAGGGGACTGAAATATTCACCACACTGGGAGATAAACAAATATAAACCAAAATTTCTGTATGTAGCAAAACTATTCTTCAATAGTGAAAAAATAATAAAAACTTTCTCTCACACACTATATTGAGGAAATCTGTGGTCAGTACACCTGCCTTGCAAAAAATTGTTAAAAGAAGTTCTTGGGCAAGGCATGCGGATCACCTGAGGTCAGGAATTCCAGACCAGCTTGACCAACATGGAGAAACCCCGTCTCTACTAAAAATACAAAATTAGCTGGGTGTGATGGTGCATGCCTGTAATCCCAGATACTTGGGAGAATGAGGCACGAGAATCGCTTGAACCCGGGAGGTGGAGGTTTCAGTCAGATGAGATTGCACAACTGCACTCCAGCCTGGGCAATAAGAGTGAAACTCCATCTCAAAAAAAAAAAAAAAAAAAAAAAAGAAAAAAAAAAAAAAAGAAAGAAAGAAAGAAAAAGAAGTTCTTCTACAGAGATGGAAAATGGAAAATGGCATAGGTCAGAAACTGACCTCTACATACAGAAAAGAAGAATGTTGAAGAATAAATAAATAAAGATAAAAAGTTTCACGTTTCTTATTCTAAATTGATCTAACAGAGTTATTCAAAGTAATAAAAGCAAAACCTCACACAAGAAAAACAATCTACAGAGATTATCTATATCTATATCTCACTCTCTCTATATATATTAAATAAATTGAGTCAATAATGAATATGCTTCTTAAACAAAAAGCACCATACCAGGATAAGTTCACTGGTAAATTTTATCAAATATTAAAAGAAATAATTGCACCAATTATTTATAATCTCTTCCAGAAGATACAAACAGAGGTTTTCTAATTAATTCTGAGACCAGCATTACTATAATAACAAATCCAGATGATAACATTACAAAGAAAGATAATTACACACCAATAGCTCTCATGAACATGAATGCAAAAATCTCCAATAAAACTATTAGCAAATTGAATCAAGCAAGGTATAAATAGCATGATATATCATGAACAAGTAGAATTTTTCCCAAGAATGCAAGGCTGGCTCAATGACAGAAAAACAGTTAATGTAACTCATCACATCCATAGGCTCATAAACAAGAATCATATGACCATATCATTAGATATATATTTTTTAATTCTCAAAATTTTAAACCCGTTAATAATAAAAACCCTCAGTGCTTGGAATAATGGGAAACTTTCTCAACTAATCAACTAATATCATATTTAATAAGGAGAAATTCAACCAATGCTTTTTTTACTAAGGAATAAGTTAAGGATATCTCCTCTCACCACTACTTTTCGACATCATCTTGAAAGTCCCAGCTAAAGCAATAACAAAAGACCAAAACATAAAAAAAGACAAAAACATAAATAGTACACGGTCTGGAAAAGAAGAAATATTTTTTTTTCTACAGACTACATGATTACTTCTGTATTTTTTTAAAATTTGCAAGTAAAAGAAAACTCCTGGAACTAATAAGTAATTATAGCAAGTTTGTGGGATATAAGATTATACACAAAAGCCAGCTGCTTTCCTGTATATCAGCAATTAAAAATGAAATTTAAATTTAAAAAGACATTACCATTTAACTTAGCACCTCAAAAATGAAATACTTAGGTATAAAGCAAATATGTTCAAAATTATATGAGGAGAAATATAAAACGCTGATGAAAGATAACAAGGAAAAAGTAAATAAGTGGAGAAATATTCTATGTTCATGGGTAGGAAAGCAAAACATTATCAAGATGTCAGTTTTCCCATCTCAATATATAGATTTAATATAATTTTCATCAAAATTTCAGCAGGTTATTTTGTGCATATCAACCAACCAATTCCGGATTATATGGGAAGATAAAATACCCAGACTAACAAGTCAATACTGAAGGAAAAGAAAAAAACTAGAGGACTGACTCTCTCTAACTTAAAGACAAACTATAAAGTTACAATAATCAAGACGTGACAATGATGAAATAGACAAATAGATTAATACATTAGAATAAAGAGTTCAGAAAGAGACTCACATACTTATAGTCAACTAATTGATCTTTGACAAAAAAAAACAAAAGCAATGCAATGAAGCAGAGATAGTCTTTTCAACCAATGATATAACAATGGATCTTAGACATTACATGCAAACAAATAATCTAGACACAGATCACACAATCTTTACAATAATTAACTCAAAATAGATTATAGACACAAATGTAAGAGCCAAAACTAAAACTCTTAGAAGATTACGTAAGAGAAAACCTTGATAACCTGGGATATGGTGATGACTTTTTAGATACAACATAATCAGCATCATCCATGAAAAAAATTGATAACCTGGACTTCATTAAAATTTAAAACTGTTGCTCTGTATATGACTATATGTCACAAAAATTAGGATAATATAATTGCAAACATATATTGATAAATATACAGTATCCAAAATATATGAAGTAACTCAAAATGAAGAAAAACTGATTTTAAAAACTGGGCAAAAGATCTGTACACATATTTCACCAATGAAAATATATAAAAGGCAAGTATGAAAATGAAAAAAATGTTAAAAATCATGTGTCGTTAGATAATTAAGCATTAAAATAATAATTAGATACCACTACACTTCTATTGAAAGAGGCAAAATCCAAAACACTGAAAACACCAAATGATGGCAAGGATGTGAACCAGATGGAAGTCTCATTTATTTCTGGTGGGAATACCGAATAGTATAACCACTTTGGAAGTGAGTTTTGTATTTCTTATAAAAATAAAACATATTAATACCATATGATGCAGCTATCACATTCTATAATATTTACCCAAATGAATTGAAAACATATCCACACAAAAACTATATGCAAATATTGATAGCAGCTTTAATCATAATTGACAAAATCTGAAAGCAACCAAGCAACCAAGATGTTCTTTAGTAGATAAGTTGATAAACTGTGGTACATCCAGACAATAGAATACTATTCAGTGCTGAAAAAAATAAATGAACTACCAAACTACAAAAAGACATAAAAGAATATCTTAAATGCAAACTACTAAAAGAAGAAAGTGAATCTGAAAAGACTTTGTACTGGATGATTTTAACCATATCATTCTAGAAAAGGCAAAACTATGAAGAGAGTAAAAAGATAAGTAGTTCCCAGGAATTAAGGGAGAGGAAGAGAAAATAGGAAGAGCGGAGAGGATTTCTGGGGAGGTGAAACTTTTCTGTACATTGTGGATGCACATTACTAAATATTTATCAAAACCCATAGCATAAATAATGCCAAGAGTGAACTGTTATGTAAACTATGGACTTTGGGTTATGATGATGCCACAGGATCCTTCAGGTGTTGCTTTGCCAGCTGGAAACCTCTGCGATTGTCGGTGCCCCTGCCTGAGTTTCCTTCAAGTACACTGGGCTCGTTCGACCTACTGGGACCGGCAGGTTGTGCTCTGCTTGCGCTACCAGCCTGGATCCCATGCCTGCCAAGGGCTAGCGAGGTGCAGAGGAATGAGGGATGTGTGAGTGAGTGCAGGGCCACTGCACACAGCCAGGCATGCCAGCTGCTGTGGCATGGTGGGCAGCTCCAGACACTGTCACAGGCACTGGCTCCAGGAGAGGCAGTAGCTGGACTAGGCGTACCACAAGCAGATTCTGCTGCAGGTGCCAGTATCAGGTCAGGAAAAGGGGAATGCCGTGGTCCCAGAAAACACAGAGATGCCAACAGCTGCAGAGCTCCTAGGATTGGTAGGTGTGCTTCAACTCTCTCATTCTTACCACCCACAGCTCTGCAAATGGTCAGGGACATGTTTCCACTCCTTCAGTCTCATGCTTTGCTCTGTCCAGTGGCTCCCGGGCTCCCCTCCACCACTTCGTGTCACTGGAGCAGGAAGGCTATAGTGTTAAAGCTCTGGCTTCGAAAATCCTGTGGCCTGGGCCCTGCAAAGGGTGGCTGCACTTCAATTCTGGTCCAGCAAACAGGAGCATGTCACCACCCAGAGTTCAGCAAGCTGGCCAAGAACGTGTTACAGCCCTTTTCATGTCCTCCTTTTGGTGGATCCCAAGTTCTTGTCCTGTCTCCAGGAAGAATGCAGTTACGTGGACAAATGGAGAATGAACAAGACATAGAAGAGTTTTCCTGACAGACAGAACAGCTCTCAGTGAAGAAGATTCCCCCAAGTGGGTAACTCCTACAACAAGCAGGGAGCCCTGAACTTGTGGCTGAGTTCAGGGCTTTATGGGCTCAGAATGGAGGAAGTGCATTCTGATTGGTCTATGGGCAGGAGGGAGTGCATTCTGATTGGTCTATGGGCAGGAGGGAGTGCATTCTGATTGGTCTATGGGCAGGAGGAAGTGCATGCTGATTGGTCCATGGGTAGGCCTGGAAAAAGTACCATTTGATTGGCTAAAAAGCATCAAGGACGTTTCCACAGTGGGTGGTGAATTCTACCCAGAACTGGCAGCCTACTTTTAAGTCTTCAAGCTGTCTTTGGCTTGAAGCTTGGGTTTTAGTGCCCACTCCCTCCCTTCCTGCCTAAGAATTTGTCTGTCTCCTGCCACTATAGATATTTCAATGTAGGTTAATTGATTGTAATATTCATACCAGTGTGGTACAGCAGATGGATAGTGGGGAAGATTGTGTGTATATGCAGAAAAGGGGTGTATGGGAACTCTGTACTTTTGTTCAATTTTGCTATAAAACTGAAACTGCTTTAAGAAATACAGTTTATTAATTAAAAAAAAAAAAAAAAAAAGAAAAAGGCTGGGTGTGGTGGCTCACGCCGGTAATCCCAGCACTTTGGGAGGCCGAGGCGGGCGGATCATGAGGTCAGGAGATCCAGACCACCCTGGCTAACACGGTGAAACCCCCATCTCTACTAAAAATACAAAAAATTAACCTGGTGTGGTGGGCGGCGCCTGTAGTCCCAGCTACTTGGGAGGCTGAGGTAGGAGAATGGCATGAACCCGGGAGAGCTTGCAGTGAGCCGAGATTGCGCCACTGCACTCCAGCCTCCGCGACTGAGCGAGACTCCGTCTCAAAAAAAAAAAAAAAAAAACAGAGACTTGGATATTTTAATACAAAATATCTCGTATTTAAAACATTGTAGGGTCCAATGGAAATATGACCAAAGGCTGAATTTTAGTCTGTAGGTGACTTTCTGCCTATGTATGTATAGAATGCTGTGTATCATAGCAGAAAAAAAATAATCTTATTCACCTTCACAAACTATTTTTGTTGGAAACAAAATATATATGTTTTCAGAATGACCTGGTTTGGGACCTTAAATAATTTTTATAGGATTAAATTCTCATTACCACTTAAAGCAATAAGTCCTATAATCTGTAAGATTAAAAATTACATTGAAAGTGATTTTTCAATCCTGTTGATCTCTTCATTCTTCGTGATTGATAGTTAAGAGGGTAACAAAATATTTTCAAAAGAAAAATTATGTATTTAAGCCAAAACTTTTCAAAAACCTCAAATTCCCTTAGTAGATAAATTTACATAACATTTTCAGTGACCAGTTTCTAAATACATAATAACAAAGAATTTTGAACATACCTATTTACATGTTATAAAATGAAAAGTCATTACTATTTATAATTATCTACAATGTTTCATTTAAACATAAGTACATAAGTTTTTTTTTTTTTTTTTTTTTTTTTTTTTTTTTTTTTTTTTTTTTTTTATACAGGAGACCCAACATTATTTAAGAATTACCTTGAAAATCTTCTCTATAATTGAAAAATCAACTATCAATAATTTGGTCACATATTTAGCTAACTTCCAATTGATGGCATTAATTTCTATTTATCATATCTTAATGTAAATCTTTTTGATGTATTTATCTATTTACCAGAAAAAAATATTAAACAGGTGAGATATAGAAAGAGTAATGTTTGCCTGTGTCACTGATATAAATTGGGAGCATTGTTATAAATGATGATTTCAAAATTCATTAATTCATTTACTCTTGTCACACAGATCTGTCATGAATAAAATGGAGTAATTCTAATGAAAGAAATACTGCCCCTCTTTTTTCTTCTTCTGTTGGTTGAAAAGTTGCTTAAAAATATGATTGTAGCATTTCTATGTGTAAGTAAACATTCTAAGCACAGCAGCATGTGAAAAACCATGGGAATAAAATTCAACTACTTTAATCTTTCCGTTTACTTAATAACTAAATAAAAATAGGTCTAAAGACTAAATGATGAACAGACTTACATATAATTTGTTAGCAAAACTTCTTATGTTTCTAGATATGTTGGAAGTGTAATTACAATAAATTTTTTTTTCAAAGAATATTGCCTTGTATTACACATTGAAAATGCATATAAATATTTTAGTTTCTTATTTACATAGAAGAAACAATTAGTTTTGCTTCAATAACTTAAGCAAACCTTAAAATGATAAACCAGCTCATCATGTGAATATATTTAGCATGGCTTTTTATTTGGGAAAGTTAAGGTTTCTTCAAAAGTAAAATTAGAGTATTGTGTTTATTATTTTTTGTTGCATAAAAACTTTTCTATGTAATATTATCCAAGAAGAGAAAACTCTTCAGGGGAGGCATGTGGTCTTTATTAGGTTAGGTACATCTAGCACAATGCATGACTCAGACAAGATGCTTAATAGTCATAGTGTGTCATATAAAAAGTTGCAATTAATGAAGTATAGTTTTTTGTTTTGTTTTGTTTTGCTTTGCTTTTTATGACAAAGTCAACCTCATGGATTCAGGCAATTCTCCTGCCTCAGCCTCCCGAGTAGCCGGGATTACAGGCACATGGCACCACATCTGGCTAGTTTTTGTATTTTTAGTACAGATGAGGTTTCACTATATTGGTCAGGCTGGTCTCGAACTCCTGACCTCATGTGATCTGCTGCTTCAGCCTCCTAAAGTGATGAAATTACAGGTGTGAGTCACCATGCCCAGCCAGTTTGTTCTTTTTTATAAGGAACAAAACTATCTCTATTCACATTTAGCATGATCCTGTATATAGAAAACCATTAGCAGCCTACACACACACACACAAATAAAAATAAAAACAAAAACAAACAAAAAAACTATTAGAACTAATAAATTCAGCAAGTTTCAGATTATAAAATCAAAATATAGAAAGTATTTCTGTTTCTATACACTAACAATGAACAATTTGAAAATAAAACAAAGGAAATTATTTTATTTACAATAGCATTACAAACAAATAGCAATGCCCTTTAAAAAAAGAGGTGGAAACTTACCCCATGAAACTGTAAAACATCATTGCTATTGAACATTTTTTTTTCTTTTTAGTATGTTCCAAGATCTAGGTTTTAGAAAAACAAGAGTTAATACTTCTTAAAAATTATGAATCCATGGAAGCTTAAGGGAACAGTAGACAGGTTCTAATTCTGTTTTCATCACCTATTAATTGTGATACCTTGGGCAAGTTACACAACTCCATTCGACTTTTCAAAAAACTGACTTTAGACATATAACTGTATTTACCTATAGGTGTTGTATCAAATTACTGCAAATGTGGTGGTGTAAAATACAAATTATTTTACAGTTCTAAGTTCAGAAGGCCTAAAATCAAAATGTTGGCAGGGCTGTATTTCCTCTAGATGCTCTAGGTTAGAATCCATTTTCTTGCCTTTTTCAGCATCTAGAGGCCACCTACATTCCTTGGTTCACGATCACTTCCATCATCTTCAAAGCGAACAACACAATATCTCCAAATCTCTTCTTCTCCTCTCTCACTCTCACTCTCATTCTCCTCATCTCATCAGGGTCACATCTCTTTGTCTGATTCTCACCCTCTTGCGTGCACTGATAAGTACCTTTGTAATCCTTTGTAATTATATTTGTGTCACCTAAATAATCTCCCTCACTGCAAGATTCTTCATTTAAGCATATCTACGAGGTTCCATTTACCATCTAAGATAATATAATCACAGGTTCTGGAAATTAGGATATGGATATGTTGAGGTGGAGGGAATATTACTTGGCTTACTATAGTAACATTTACCTTAATTTAAATATATAAATATTTTGCGTAAAGGATTGACTTACCATAAAGGTCTAAAACATAATTTTATATCTAAAATATAATTTTAGATATTATTATTTCTAAATATTAAAATTATAATATAAATGTAATACTCAATACAAAATATTTATTGTGTTATATGTGTACATATAATACATATTAAATATGCAACTTTAATTAACAAGTAAATATATTTTAGATATCATTAGTATATAAATTATATTATATATAAACATATTTTATATCTGTTTATTAACATGATGTCTAACACATTAAAATATTTTTACATTTTAATATATTGTACTATATTTTCATATGGCTCATTTTTGAGAACATGCTTCCACGTATGAATACAATGTTAATTTATAGAAAACAGGGATTTTGAAAGATTGGATTATATAATGCTAACATATCTTAAAAATCAAACAAAAAGATGCTGAAATAGGCTTAGGAGCCTAATATAGTAACATAATTGAAGTAACTGGATTATAATATCTTGGCAGCATGTCCAATTTTACACAATAATAGATTGTGCCTAAGTGTTACATCTCAACCTGTTTAGCCAGAAGTCGCAGTCTTATTGTGCCTGTGTCAAGTTATTAAGCTTCGATCTGTCACCACTTCCAATTTCCATCATGCCTTCTGTCCCTGCTTTGGAAAGAACTAAAATAATTAAATACAGCATTTCATTCTTCACCATGACAATTTTCACACTGTCATTTTTAAATAATAAAACAAACAGTCTCAAAATCTATGCTTCTCAAATTAATTTGTACACTCTTGTGAAAGGATTTTGTTTATCTAGTTATTCACTTTATTTTATATTTCACAATATAAGCTCCTACTGATCTCTAAACCCTTTTAGCAAGTCATGATATTTTATCTACAAAAGCAGGGGAGCAAATTGTAATTTTATTGAGTATTTAATGTACGTGTTTGGCAGTATGAGATCCACTGAAAATGTTATATTAAAGTTAACATTAGAAAATCTTAGTGTCACACTTGAAAACAAGACTGTGATGCCTATTTTCTGTATAAATAAACTTTATTTTCATATGTGTGACATAAAGTCTCAATTTGCAGGTTACATTTATGAGATTTATTTCATATTATGGCTTACTGCACTTTCTACAGTCTATGAATTGAAATGTAAAATGTCAGTTGATTCCATAGTGTGAGCCAAATCACAGCTGATAGAGTATAGTGGTGACTATTTAGGATGGCAAAACAAACTGCTAAATATGTACAGATACACAGACACACACTCAACATCAATCTCAATCCATAGTTTACTACTTGTAAAGTTGAGTGAGCTTGGCATCAACCAGATAACAGAGAAATACACATTGTACATTCAATAGGTATGGTACCTTGTTTATTGCATGTAACATGCAGATACATTTTGTATTCAGCTAGATATTGTACATTAGTAAAGTGATGTTTCTTTCTAGTAGAACAATAGAAATACAAACCCAGTGAAGTGACAGGAAATATTACTTAAATAAATAAAAATTAAACAGTACAACTCAGTGCAATGTTATAAGGAATAATTGGAATAAAGACCATTACTATATTTTTTACATACAAAATATATGTAATTCTTATTGATGTCATGTGTTAAAAAGTGAATTTTTTCATTAAAATCTGATAAATAATGGCTCTTTGAATAAAAGTAAATGTAGCATTTATTCTTTTGGTGTGTAGAAATTTGAGATAGCCGTATTAACTCTGATAATGCAATTTTTTTATTATTAAAATTACTTTAATTCTTATTTCTTCATAATCATTGAGCAAAACAAAATGTTAATGATCCAAATATCTGCTATATTGAATTGAAAAAGAAAATAATTCTGTAGGGATGTGAGTAGAGTAGCTACATTCTGAAATAGGGATTCAAAACTATAGAAACTGTTTTGGAAATTCCATAATATTTCTTTAATTGTATTTTCCTAAGATCTATAACCCATGGTTTTAAGGAATGATATCTGCTGTAATGAAACATAGTTTATGATGGACAAAGTATTATGTCTTGTTTATTCTCCAAACAGTAAATAACAAGAGTATTCCCCGGAAGAGCATTATTCTAATTAGAAGATAAATATCACACAAGCCTTCAAATTTTGATTGAACGTGATACTACATTGCAAACCAAAGATACAAATGAATTAGAATGGCTCTCCAAAATACGGGTTTTGATGTTAGATGCCATGAATTAAACATTTCACTGCATCAATTACTACTTGTGTGAACCTGAGAAATGCACATAATCTGCTTATCTATAAGTGGAAATATTTATAGTAGTATTCATAAGGATATTTATGATAATTAAATTCTTGTTTCTGTGTCTGGTATGGATAGCATATACATAATTCTATCAATAGAATATAAAAGTATTAACATTATTACCACTTTTAAGATAGTTCTTATATTTTACTTGTACCTATTATTTCATGACATCTATATTCAGATTCTCTAACATACGTTTCTTTTTTGCTTTTGTTTTGATCATTATTTATCCATTTTCTTTTAAGAAACATGATGCCTTGTTTACACATTTAAATTATTCTTATACTATTCATTGTAATGTGCTTTAGGCTTGTTTTTAATCTGTAGCTTTTGTCTTAACTCCTGGACTACACATTATTTAAAGATCTTTTCTAACCCTATTTTCTAACCATACATATATGTAGTTAGTCGATAAACACTTGATGGCTGATTGGGTTTAGAAGAGAAGTGAAAAAAACTCTTAAGTCTTTGTAAATCTTAAGCAATTAATTTATAAAGTGGTGAAACTGTTCTATCAAAAAAGGATGAATATCTTACCTATAAAGGAAGATAATAGGAAACTTGCTAGGAATCATACTATGTTAAATGGTTAAGCCTTTTTCAGAGTTCAGAAAACCCAGAAACCCTGCAATAGAAATAATCTTATTTTGAGAAATTTTATAGTCATGAGATTAGTCTGCCACAATATCATTATAATGCTTTTATGTTTTTATTATTGTACTACTCTAATAAAGTTGTCATTATTCCTACAGTGTGTATGAGGCTCCAATAACCAGACTCATATATGGAAAACTACTAACAATATTTTTTTTTTTAAGCAACTTTTCTTTGAAAAACCTAACTCACTCATCAACTATAATCAGTTTTTCAGGGAATAAGGCTTTTTCCACCGATAGTGTATATACAATTTTATTTTTATATTTACTCAGAAGAAATGCAACAAGTCTAATATTTCCTCCAAATATTGCAGGATAATAATTTCCAGCAGAGTAAATAAAACTACATAGCAAGTACCATCTCCACACAAACTGAAAAGACAGACCGTCCACACTTCAAAATAATTAAGAAAAGAAAAAAACATCAAATCCCAGTGAACTCCGTCTTTTAATCAGTTCCATTACAAATTTTTGTGGCAAGCTTACAAATTTTTGCGACAAGCAACTTCAGTCCAAGATAAACGTTAGGGGAAAGAAAAGGAAATCTAGGTAAATCTCAGTTTTCAAGAATAAGTTAACCCTAAACATAAAATCTTTTTATTAGTAGTTCTCAGCTTGGGGCATTTTCCCTTTCAGAAGACAATTCTCAATGCCTGGAGGCATTTTTATTTTTCACATTGGACAGGTGGTTACTATTGGTATCTGGTGGGTACAAACCAGAGAGGCTGGTAAACATTCTACAATACACAAGAAAGTCCCCCACAGGAAAACTAAAACAAAAACAAAAAAATGCAGTCTAAAATGTCAGTAGGTCCATTGTTGTAAAACATTGAAGGGAAGGTCATTATGTATGATTTGCCACAGAATTTGAAAGGTCTAGGTATTGGGATAAATAAACATGTAAAGAGAGGGGCACCGATTAGCATTTCAATGGTGATGGGATAAAAGTGCAAATGACAGAAAATGTAGAATATAATAAAAAAAAAAATCACAGGAAATAAAATCTTTTACCACCAAAAAGAAAACTTTTTTGAACCTGTAATCTGCTACACTGATAAAAAGATAATATTTAACTAAAAATATTTTAAATCACCACAAATTCTCATAATGCATGGAAAATTGAAAATATTTACACATCTTTCTTGCAAATATTATAATATGTGATTAACATGCATCTGAAGAAAATTTCTTGCCAAAGTCTATCACAAAATAGAAAAACTATATGGGATGACATTTTAAGTAAAATATATTCAAACAAGTATTTATGGATATGAAAAGCACATTGAAACAAAAATTATTTTAAACTTAAAAAAGACATGAACAAAGCACGAAATATTAAAAGTTTATTAAACTCAGGATATAATGAAAGAGAATAATGAATAATTTAGAAATAAAAACTAAATCACAGGAAGATAAATAAATAATTGATATTTTATGGGTATTGGGTAAAGGTAAAACAGAAAGAGAGAGTGAGTGGAATGAGATAGAGGGTTAAAATGGTCATAAATTTAGTCAAAGAAAATCAAAAACAGAATAACATTTGTATAATAAATGGTCCTGGGAGGGTAGTGGGAAGCAAAAATTAAATGGTGAAACAAAGCTAATTGTTTGAAACTATAATCTAAAAAAAATTTCCAGAAACAGACTCAACTTAGAAATATAAATATTGAAAGGATCCAAAAGTCATCTGAGAATATTATCTCCAGACAATAATCTCCAATATATATTCTAGAAAAATACATTACATCAAGATAAAAAATTCCTTAAGCTTTTAGACAAAGCATCAAATAAAGTACAAGAGTAAAATATTTAAAGTGACATCAGACTTTTCTAATGCAGCATATAAAGCAAGTCATCAACAGAGCAGCTGTTTCAAGACCCAATACAAGAAAATGAAGCCTAAATATTTTATAGCTAGCTAACGTGAACTTCAGATGTTAAGGTTACGAAAAAATCTTAAACATACAAGAGTTTAGGGATTTCTGTATTGATAAGAATTTCGTGGATTTACTACAAGTTAATCTTTATTCAACCAAGACAGGACTGAGAAAACCTTAAGTGGGTATACAACATTTATATATTAATATGCCTCAGACTATAAATAGACGGCAATGAGGGTAGAAGACTAATGCACAAATAGATCTGTTTGACAAAATAATGCAACCTTAAAAAGGATGATGGAAAGGAAAACAGGGAAGAACAGTCTTACTGATTTTTCATATGAGGCAACAGGTAAGAGTTAAAGTGTATCATTTAAAAATGACAAACTAGTTAAAATCTAAACAGGGAATTTAGGGTCTTAAGGTATAATTGTAAAGCTAACTGGAACAAAAATACGAACCATGTGAAATATTAATTTATTTTTAAAAGATGATAATATACATTTTGTCAAAACAATGTATTCATACACACATTTAATTATAAAATAGTATGATGGGGTGGAAATTAAACTTATCAATTATACCAATAAAAATGACTTTCCTTAATGGACAAATAAAAAAATCTTAATCTAGATGACAAGGCAAGATGCAACTATAATCTGTAAAATGGATATAAATTAAAATTAATCAGAAATGCTGAAATTAAAGTGTAATCAAAGGCATACCCAAAATAAGAGAGAAGAAAAAAATGTAAGAATACTCATCATGGTATTTTACAAAAGTATAATTCATTTAAACAGCATCAAATGTGAGAGGTTTGTTTTACTGCTAAAAGTCATAATTTACAATGAAGAAATAGTGTTCCTCAATATTTGTGGACTAAATTAGTCAGAAATTATCTTTATGAAACAAGAGCTACAGATGATGTAATGCTATATATGGAGGAAAACATTAAGAGTAAGGGAATTAGTACTAGAAAAATCAAATGAACATTAACAAAAAATAGTTAAGAGTATTAACAAACCTAAAATAATGAATAAAATACATGTAATAACTATATATTAAATTTGCTTCTTATACTTGAACATATATCTTTATTTAAAAAAGTGTTTTTTGTTTGTTTGTTTGTTTGTTTGTTTTTTGCATGGCAATACTGCTATTTGCCCAGCCCACATCCATTCTCACTTTCACTTCTCGTTTCCCAATAATCTCTTGTACTAGGTGGTGATCTTGTGACCCAATACTAGCCAGTAAGTTGTTAGACAATCTTTTTGGGGACTTTCGAGATGTGGGTGTTATTGTGGTTGTCTAATTTTGTTGTTTTAATTTCCTCAGGGGAATAAAGCCAAAACCTTTTCTTTCTTTTTTTTTTTTTTTTTTCTTTTTGGCATCTTATATTTTACCTGTATACAATGAGAAGCTGAAACTTCAAGAACAATTCTTAACCGTGCCATAGAAATAAATGGCACGGTTAAGAATGTTGGATCAAAAGCAAAGTGGAAGGTTGGAATATTTGCAACATTGAAAAATCTCCCATCAGCTCTGGATCATCCATTTTAAAGGAAACATCTTGTTATGTGAACAAAATTAAATGGGAATTGTTAAGCCATTGGAGCTGAATGTGAGTTATTTGTGCTGTGCTAATTTATAACTGCAACTACCTTCTCGTACATGGTTGATTTTATAGAAGTGAGTGTAGAAAATGAAGTGACTTTAATACAATTAGAGTTTCTAAGGATCGTTAGTTCCTCGTTAAATGTTTATATTAAATTCCTTTCAGTTATTAACAAATGATATTTCAATTGATATGTCTTAGTGCTCAGTTTTGAAGTCAATATTCTGATTTTCAAGGAGGAACGTATTTTAAAGGCACCCTCTGCTTTATTCCAAAATTGTGAATAACGAATGAGAATTTATTTCACACAGCTGTTTATATTGGAAGTTTTCGCTTTTATTCACTTCTGTTTAAATAATATTCAATAATGCATTAGCACATTGTGGGCTAATGACAATTTTTTATATAACTTACCACAATAAATATTTTACTAAATTATTTCTCAGAGCATTCTTTGAAGTATTTTTCTTCATTAAGAATACTTCAAAGTTGTTTAGTAGAGAGGAGCAGATAGAAAAACAAGAGAAAATATTTTTCTTCTTATGTTTAAATAATAAAACTGTGAAAATAATTTAATTTCTGGATAAATATTCAAAACACAGACTTATATTTTAAATACATATTTTTCACATATGTGTTAAAAATTGTTTTTCTTTGTATATCAGAAAGTGAAAAATCTGAAATTTTTAGTTGTTCCTATCCCTCAGAATTCTTAAATTTGTTATTTTAATTTAGTTAATCACACTCAAAGCATACAAATTAAGGGATATGCTGTACTAATAGCTCTTATGTGGGTAGTGACTTTAGATACTTAAAAATTTAAAGGGCTTTTTCTATGGACTCTCGTCTTCTTCGCATAGCTGATTAAATTAATACAGAACCAAAAGGGGTTGCAAACAGATACTGAAGCTGAATTACAACAGTGACAAAAGTCACAGCATATTTTGACTACAGCATATTATCCTCATAAGGTTGAAAATGTGAGCTTAAAATGACAGCAAGATTGAAGAAAAATTTCCAGCAGTTGCAAAGATATTAGGATTTAAGTAGACTTCAGCATTTTTGAAGAAGTAGAAATCGAGTTACAGATGGCATACATTGCAATACATTAGGCTTTGAGAAATGGAGATTACTTAGGATCTGAAAAGGAAAATTGAAAACCATAAAATCTATTGAGAGTATAACATTCTATTCAGGCTGGAGAGAATGTTTAAGATTACCTTGAATGTGTCTCTATGTTTGGCGAATACATGTCTCAGCATTTTAGTATATTTATAAAAACGAAAAAGAAAATGAAGAAGCACAAGTATGCAAGAAAAAATGTAATCTTAGTGTCTCTTTTAATGAGAATATTTTTGCTTGCTTAATTAATGTAAGAAAACAGATGATGCCAAAAACATATTCACTGAAATATAATCTTTACCTTTACTCCAAATTACATGCATTAATTTATGTTTAGCAAAGTAATAGGTTTTGATGACACTTAAGATAACTAAAGTCTCAATATATCAGCTGGGACTACAGTTGTTTACGCCATTCATTAATGCCTGAATTCATATTTATTCAGCCTCATCTTATCTGGGGTTTTGGGATACAATTGTGAGCAAAGTAAAAACATTATCTCCTTTGTCCTGGAGGGATGATGAAGAAACAAGACAGAAAGATTGCACCATGACAGACAATAAACTTCAAATATAAAAAGATTAGTAAAGTGCATTTATATATGAAGTTGATAAAATATTTTGGGAGAGGGTGAAAGTAGAACACGTAAAGGACATTACGCATATTATGAATTATTAATTCATAGATATCTTTAGTTACTTTTATCTAAAAAATAGGAAGACACTTGTATTATTACAGCCACAGTGATATCAATTCCTCATTCAAAATGTCTATAAACCACAACCACAGCAAAAACAACAGAGCCTTTCTCACCCCCACCCCACAAAATAAATAAATAAATAAATAAATAAACACACAAAAATTGCCATAAAGTTGAGAGAGAACAGTGTTGCCTTGGGTGAGGAAAATGTGGTTTTAGTCAGAATAGATATTCACTCTCTTGTCAATAAAGGTATAACAAATTATTCTAAAGTGGATCTTCCTCATGAGCTTTAGAATAGAGATCAACATTACAAATGTATTTTCTAACAAGATAAAAACAGGCTCATAAAAACTTTGTCCCAAAATTAACTAAAAGGAAAAGTTGGAAATTGCTGTATAACTTGAAAGAACAGTTAGGAAAATACTAATGTACTACAGAGTATTGCAGCACCACGCACACCCCTCACTGAAGAATCTGGATCATGGTTTATATAAATTATTCTTACCGAACACTGCAAAAGAGATTTCTGTCTATTGTTAATATTTATTTGTTTGCTTGTTTATTTATGAGATAGAGTCTCATGCTGTCGCTTGGGGGGCTGGAGTGCAATGGTGCAGTCTCAGCTCACTGCAACCTCTGCCTCCTGGATTCAAGTGATTCTCATGCCTCAGCCTCCCGAATATCTGGGATTACAGGCACTCGCGGCCACACCCTGCTATTTTTTGTATTTTTAGTAGAGACAGGGTTTTGCCATGTTGGCCAAACTGGTCTTGAACTCCTGACTTCAGGTGATCCACCCGTCCCAGCCTCCCAAAGTGCTAGGATTACAGTGTTGAACCATCTTGCCCAGCCAAATTTATTTAAAAGAGTAAAATAGTCTTATGGATAGGTAGTTTATTGAGGTATGCTTTGTTTGAATAGCAACTTTGCCATTTCAAAAATGACATAACATTGAATGGCGTTAAATCAATGAGAAGAAAAATATCATCTTGAATTTTAACATAGCACTTTTGAGTTTTTCAAGGAAAGTCATCTATAAACACATTTTAGCCCTGAAGAAGTTTTCACCAGCAATGACGAAATCATTTTTGTAGTGGTTTGCAAATTATCCTCTAGCAAATGCCAGAAATCAGTGCCTATGGATGTAAGCAAAAAGAAACAGAATGACTGCTTAAAATTTACATAAAATAAAAGAAGTTATATAACTGTAATATAAGCTTGTCTGAAGATATTAAAGTAATTTTTTGCTGGAAATTTTTATTATTCACAAAAAATAAATATAGCATGTGTCCAGAATTTGTCTTGCTTTCCAGATTTACTTTGTTAATTTAATGTATTTATCAAAAGAACATTTAACGTATAAAACACCATTATAGAACTTTTAAAATTCTGCAAAATTGTTAATGTTGTAATTAATCACCATTGATTATTATCTGTTTATGTTCAAAATCATAACAGATGATTATTTTAAAGCATAGTGTGAATATTTTTAAATTTTTAAAAATTGATTGATGAGAGTAGGTCAAATAGAATCCAAGTCTTTTGTTAATGCCAAACTATGAATAAACTGTTATGTTTTGTCAAAAGTTATCCAAAACACTTTACATAAATTTCAAAATCAGCATACTTTCATTACTTCATACTAGCCCAATGGAAGTAGATTTGAGGCATAAGAAGTTTATTTCAATGATGATAATATGTTTGTGCTACATTGTACTAGCGATAAAGAGAGAAAGGTTGTCCTTCAGAAGGCATCACAAATATGATACCCAAAAATAGCAATAGTAAAGAAATGAGATTTAGTTCTTATATAGGATGCATTTTAGGAAGAGAAAATCAGTTAGGATAATAAAACTTGCATCTCTGATTTAATAACATTTTTAAAACTAGCTACGTTTCACTAATTCACTCATGTGCATAGATTACTCCCAACATCTTTACTGTAATATTTTACATAAATATAATCTAAAATGAAATAGACATTTTTCAAGGTAATATGGTCTCATAAAAAAGATCCAATCAGTTTCCTATTTCAGTAATTCTGCACCCTTTAAGTTACAACAGAACCTATAGCATAGTCCATTAAGTAATGTAGGGCTACACCATAAAAACACTCCACACCTTCCTGCAACACACACATTTGGCATGCACACTTTCAAATACACAAATCACACACATTAAACACCAACTGTCAAGTCCATGCCGCTTTCAAGAAAATATTTAGACTGATATAAACTTCTCCTTTCCTAAGATTTTATAGGAAAATATTTGTCACTTTTTGTGGGATTTATCATTTTTTACTATGCACTGTAGGCTTTTAGATATTTGTCTTTATCCTTTGAAATATGCATAAAGATCTTTAAAGATATGCACAATGAAATTTAAAACTCAATTTTTATTTATTTAAAAATAAAATTATGCATTTATTTTATACTACTGACACATTCAAGACAGTAAATGATAATATATTTTTAAGTTATGAACTTTAACATTCAAGGCAAAAAAAGGAGAACACATGAGTTAACACCTAAAATTAAAAAGTTAATGCTACAAGTAACCTTGAACCTGCTCTCATTCCCTATTCAATTTTCCTGACATTTTTGGATTAAGAATACACTGAATTTTATGTTTTCTATTCTTTTGCTTTTCTATAATAATATAAAATATTATACAATGTTTATAATATAATATAAAATATTTATAATAGCTTATAAAATATAATATATTATAAATATATAAAAATATAAAAATATATAAATATAAAATATAATATATTATAAATATAAAATATTTATAATAGCTTATAAAATAATGTTGTATATCATTGTGCAATATATGGTTTGAATTGTTTTTAAAATGTTTCAAATATTACCATAATTTATAAAGTATTTTACAACTTGCATTTTTTCTTTGGACATTTTGCTTCTATGATATATATGTACATATGTATTCATATTGCCGCAAATAGATGACCACATATTTTTATCTATATATGATATTAATGTATTCATTCACTAATAAATAAAATATTTAAATACATTGCTGCTATATGCATTATTATACATGTCTCCTAAAGCAAGTATTCATAAGTTTCTCCAGATTATATAGGTAGAAACAAAATTATTGAAACATGGTTTATTTTACCAAATTTTTAAATGTGATTCAAATTAACATTTTCACTAGCAGTATATAAAAGGTTCCATATCTTCAACAATACTTTTCATTATTAGACATAAATTTTGACTAGTATATTGGATGTATTATGTTATCTAAATTCTCATTTCTGTGATGACTAATAAACTAGAACATTTTTGAATGTGAGTAGTCACCCTGGTTCTCTTTGTAACATGCTCAATCATGTCATTTATCATTTCTTCATTTAGTTTTATTTATTGACTTGCTAAAGTCTAATAACAACCTTCGTGTACTGTATTAACATTATAGATGCTGCAAATTATAGAGATTACATAAACACTGCAAATATCTTCTCTGAACATCTGATTTTTATTTTTTATTTTTTTTAGTGGAGTCTCGCTCTGTCGCCCAGGCTGGAGTGCAGTGGCACTATCTGGGCTCACTGCAAGCTCTGCCTCCTGGGTTCACGCCATTCTCCTGCCTTAGCCTCCCAAGTAGCTGGGACTACAGGCACCCGCCACCTGGCCCCGCTAGTTTTTTGTATTCTTTTGAGTAGAGACGGGGTTTCACCGTGTTAGCCAGGATGGTCTCGATCTCCTGACCTCATGATCCGCCCATCTCAGCCTCCCAAAGTGCTGGGATTACAGGCTTGAGCCACTGCGCCCAGCCTGAACGTCTGATTTTTAAATTCTTTTTAAAGTGCTTTAATTAACAGTGTTTTTAAATTTCAACTATTTGAATAATTTAGGTTTTTTTTTTTGGGGGGGGGGGGTCTTGAGTAGTCTTAAACACTTCCCTATACACTTACCTTAAAAATATACTCTATAGATTAGCGATGTCAGCAAGATTTCAGAAGAGGGAATCTCAGACTTCACTATATCTCATAGAAATTTTATCTAGCAGGCAAGAACACCTTGTCGAAATCTTCTAATCTTGGGAATAACCCTGAGCCTCCTGCATGGCCCACTAAACTGATTAAAAACTGCATTAAAACAGTAAAAGAACTCATCTTACTTTGTTTCATCCCTACCTCTTCCCAAAGTTGGCACAGTGACAAACAGAGAGGATACCCCAAGGCCCATGGTTTCTACGGTGGAAACAGAGAACTGGAGGTGGACCTATAGCTTCCCCAGCATTTTGAGATACTTCTCAAGAAGCCCACTCCCATCTCACCTCAGAGGAAACACAGGGGTGACAGTGTAGCTAGACCATCTGGGGTGAGGTAGAAACAATACAAGTAGCCTACACCAACAAGGGTGCAATCATGGTGGTAGCTTTGTGTACCTGACAATAGTGGCACCCAATCACAAGTGTCAGCTAACAGCACAGTCCAACCACAAAACCAAGCTGAAGTGGTGGAAATTTCTACCTGTCTTTAATCCCTAGAGGGCAGCTTTTAGATCCAGCTTCAGATCCTATCTCAGGCTACCCAGTGAAACAGAAACATGTTGCTGTGTATTTCATCAGGGGGAAGGGACTAATTCTGCCACACCTGGGAATTTAAACAGCACTCTGCTAAGATTCAGGCAGGGAGGCAGGCAAATCTCAACCATGCATTTTTATTGAGTATATGGCAGATTGTCTAATTCATCTAAAGCAGTGACTCTAACTGAAATCAGAGCCCCTCCAGAAACACTATTCAACTGAGGAACTCAAACAGAAGTTCTACCTGGCCTAGGAATACACCCTCTAGACTAACCTCATCAGAGGAAATTACAGGGTTCATCCAGTCTCTCAGTCTAATTGATGAGCTCAGCCACTGGTATCAGCAGACAGCAGAGCTTATGCGGCTGTTCCACTCAAACTCAGAGCAAAGGCAGCAATGACAAAGAATTCAGAAGAATTCTACAAAAGTTTAGCCAACTACAAAAAAATAGATGAATGTGAAATAAGAAGTGGAAAGCAATACAAGAATTAAATGAGAAGTTGGATAAACAAGGAGAAATAATTTAAGAAAGAAAATAGGAATCCTAGAGATGAACAAGACAACTGAGATCAAAAACACAATAGAAAGCTTTAAGAGTAGGCTCAATCAAATGGAAGCAAAGATTATTGAACTTAAAAACAGAACATTTGGAAGGAGGACAGAGCAAGATGGCCAAATAGGAACAGCTCCAGTCTCCAACTTCCAATGCGAGCGACACAGAAGACCTGTGATTTCTGCATTTTCAACTGAGGTACTGGGGTCATCTCACTAGGGAGTGCCAGACAATCAGTGCTGGTCAGCTGCTGCAGCCCGACCAGTGAGAGCTGAAGAAGGGCGAGGCATTGCCTCACCTGGGAAGCACAAGGGGGAAGGGAATCCCTTTCCCTAGCCAGGGGAACTGAGACACACAACACCTGGAAAATCGGGTAACTCCCACCCCAATACTGCACTTTAAGCAAACGGGCACACCAGGAGAATATATCCCACACCTGGCCGGGAGGGTCCCACACCCACGGAGCCTCCCTCATTGCTAGCACAGCAGTCTGCGACCTAACCACAAGGCAGCAGCAAGGCTGGGGGAGGGGCGCCCACCATTGCCTAGGCTTAAGTAGGTAAACAAAGCCTCTGGGAAGCTCGAACTGGGTGGAGCTCACAGCAGCTCAAGGAAACCTGCCTGTCTCTGTAGACTCTACCTCTGGGGACAGGGCACAGCTAAACAACACCAACAAAAAAAGCAGCAGAAACCATTGCAGACGCAAATGACTCTGTCTGACAGCTTTGAAGAGAGCAGTGGATCTCCCAACACCGAGGTTGAGATCTGAGAAGGGACAGACTGCCTGCTCAAGTGGGTCCCTGCCCCTGAGTAACCTAACTGGGAAACATCCCCCACTAGGGGAAGTCTGACACCCCACACCTCACAGGGTGGAATACACCCATGACAGGAAGCTTCCAAAGTAAGAATCAGATAGGTACACTCGCTGTTCAGCAATATTCCATCTTCTGCAACCTCTGCTGCTGATACCCAGGCAAAGAGGGTCTGGAGCAGACCTCAAGCAATCTCCAACAGACCTACAGCTGAGGATCCTGACTGTTAGAAGGAAAACTATCAAACAAGAAGGACACCTATAACAAAACCCCATCAGTAGGTCACCACCATCAAAGACCAGAGGCAGATAAAACCACTAAGATGGGGAAGAAGCAGGGCAGAAAAGCTGGAAATTCAAAAAATAAAAGCGCATCTCCTCCTGCAAAGGAGCACAGCCCATCGTCAGCAACGGATCAAAGTTGGTCAGAGAATGACTTTGACGAGATGAGAGAAGAAGGCTTCAGTCCATCAAACTTCTCAGAGCTAAAGGAGGAATTACGTACCCCATGCAAAGAAACTAAAAATCTTGAAAAAAGAGTGGAAGAATTGACAGCTAGACTAATTAATGCAGAGAAGGCCATAAACGAAATGACAGAGATGAAAACCATGACACGAGAAATACGTGACAAATGCACAAGCTTCAGTAACAGACTCGATCAACTGGAAGAAAGAGTATCAGCGATTGAGGATCAAATGAATGAATTGAAGGGAGAAGAGAAACCAAAAGAAAAAAGAAGAAAAAGAAATGAACAAAATCTGCAAGAAGTATGGGATTATGTAAAAAGACCAAATCTACGTCTGATTGGGGTGCCTGAAAGTGAGGGGGATAATGGAACCAAGTTGGAAAACACTCTTCAGGATATCATCCAGGAGAACTTCCCCAAACTAGTAGGGCAGGCCAACATTCAAATTCAGGAAATACAGAGAATGCCACAAAGATACTCCTCGAGAAGAGCAACTCCAAGACACATAATTGCCAGATTCACCAAAGTTGAAATGAAGGAAAAAATCTTAAGGGCAGCCAGAGAGATAGGTTGGGTGACCCACAAAGGGAAGCCCATCAGACTAACAGCAGACCTCTCGGCAGAAACTCTACAAGCCAGAAGAGAGTGGGGGCCAATATTCAACATTTTTAAGGAAAGAATTTTAAACCCAGAATTTCATATCCAGCCAAACTAAGTTTCATAAGTGAAGGAGAAATAAATTCCTTTACAGATAAGCAAATGCTTAGAGATTTTGTCACCACCAGGCCTGCCTTACAAGAGACCCTGAAGGAAGCCCTAAACATGGAAAGGAACAATCGGTACCAGCCATTGCAAAAACATGCCAAAATGTAAAGACCATCGAGGCTAGGAAGAAATTGCATCAACTAACGAGCAAAATAACCAGTTAATATCATAATGGCAGGATCAAGTTCACACATAACAATATTTACCTTAAATGTAAATGGACTAAATGCTCCAATGAAAAGACACAGACTGGCAAACTGGATAAAGAGTCAAGATCCATCAGTCTGCTGTCTTCAGGAGACCCATCTCACATGCAGAGACATACATAGGCTCAGATAAAGGGATGGAGGAAGATCTACCAAGCAAATGGAGAACAAAAAAAAGCAGGGGTTGCAATCCTAGTCTCTGATAAAATAGACTTTAAACCATCAAGCATCAAAAGAGACAAAGAAGGCCATTACATCATGGTAAAGGGATCAATTCAACAGGAAGAGCTAACTATCCTAAATATATATGCACCCAATACAGGAGCACCCAGATTCATAAAGCAAGTCCTTAGAGACTTACAAAGAGACTTAGACTCCCATACAATAATAATGGGAGACTTCAACACTCCACTGTCAACATTAGACAGATCAACGAGACAGAAAGTTAACAAGGATATCCAGGAATTGAACACATCTCTGCACCAAGTGGACCTAATAGACATCTAAAGAACGCTCCACCCCAAATCAACAGAATATACATTCTTCTCAGCACCACATCACACTTAATCCAAAATTGACCACATAATTGGAAGTAAAGCACTCCTCAGCAAATGTAAAGGAATAGAAATTATAACAAACTGTCTCTCAGACCACAATGCAATCAAACTAGAACTCAGGACTAAGAAATTCAATCAAAACCGCTCAACTACATGGAAACTGAACAACCTGCTCCTGAATGACTACTGGGTACATAACGAAATGAAGGCAGAAATAAAGATGTTCTTCAAAACCAATGAGAACAAAGATACAACATACCAGAATCTCTGGGACACATTTAAAGCAGTGTGTAGAGGGAAATTTATATCACTAAATGACCACAAGAGAAAGAAGGAAAGATCTAAAATTGACACTCTAACATCAAAATTAAAAGAACTAGAGAGGCAAAAGCAAGCACATTCAGAAGCTAGCAGAAGGCAAGAAATAACTAAGATCAGAGCAGAACTGAAGGAGATAGAGACACAAAAAACCCTCCAAAAAATCAATGAAACCAGGAGTTGGTTTTATGAAAAGATCAACAAAATTGACAGACCGCTAGCAAGACTAATAAAAAAGAAAAGAGAGAGGAATCAAGTAGACACAATAAAAAATGATAAAGGGGATATCATCACTGACCCCACAGAAATACAAACTACCATCAGAGAATACTATAAACACCTCTATGCAAATAAACTAGAAAATCTAGAAGAAATGGATAATTTCCTGGACATTGATACTCTCCCAAGACTAAACCTGGAAGAAGTTGAATCCCTGAATAGACCAATAGCAGGCTCTGAAATTGAAGAAATAATTAATAGCCTACCAACAAAAAAATGTTCAGGAATAGATGGATTCACAGCTGAATTCTACCAGAGGTACAAGGAGGAGCTGGTACCATTCCTTCTGAAACTATTCCAATCAATAGAAAAAGAGGGAATCCTCCCTAACTCATTTTATGAGGCCAACATCATCCTGATACCAAAGCCTGGCAGAGACACAACAAAAACAAGAGAATTTTAGACCAATATCCCTGATGAACATCGATGCAAACATCCTCAATAAAATACTGTCAAACCGGATCCAGCAGCACATCATAAAACTTATCCACCATGATCAAGTGGGCTTCATCTCTGGGATGCAAGACTGGTTCAACATTTGCAAATCAATAAATGTAATCCAGTATATAAACAGAACCAAAGACAAGAACCACATGATTATCTCAATAGATGCAGAAAAGGCTTTTGACAAAATTCAACAGCCCTTCATGCTAAAAGTGCTCAATAAATTCAGTATTGATGGAACGTACCTCAAAATAATAAGAGCTATTTATGACAAACCCACAACCAATATCATACTGAATGGGCAAAAACTGGAAGCATTCCCTTTGAAAACTGGCACAAGACAGGGATGCCCTCTCTCACCACTCCTATTCAACAGAGTGTTGGAAGTTCTGGCTAGGGCAATCAGGCAAGAGAAATAAATCAAGGGTATTCAGTTAGCAAAAGAAGAAGTCAAATCATCCCTGTTTGCAGATGACATGATTGTATATTTAGAAAACCCCATTGTCTCAGCCCCAAATCTTCATAAGCTGATAAGCAACTTCAGCAAAGTCTCAGGATACAAAATTAATGTGCAAAAATCACAAGCATTCTTATACACCAGTAACAGACAAGCAGAGAGCCAAATCAGGAATGAACTTCCATTCACAATTGCTTCAAAGAGAATAAAATACCTAGGAATCCAACTTACAAGGGATGTAAAGGACCTCTTCAAGGAGAACTACAAACCACTGCTCAGTGAAATCAAAGAGGACACAAACAAATGGAAGAACATACCATGCTCATGGATAGGAAAAATCAATATCGTGAAAATGGCCATACTGCCCAAGGTTATTTATAGATTCAATGCCATCCCCATCAAGCTACCAATGAGTTTCTTCACAGAATTGGAAAAAACTGCTTTAAAGTTCATATGGAACCAAAAAAGAATCCTCATTGCCAAGACAATCCTAAGTCAAAAGGACAAAGCTGGAGGTGTCACGCTACCTGACTTCAAGCTATAGTACAAGGCTACGGTAACCAAAACAGCATGGTACTGGTACCAAAACAGAGATATAGACCAATGGAACAGAACAGAGTCCTCAGAAATAATACCACACATCTACAGTCATCTGATCTTTGACAAACCTGAGACAAACAAGAAATGGGGAAAAGATTCCCTATTTAATAAATGGTGCTGGGAAAATTGGCTAACCATAAGTAGAAAGCTGAAACTGGATCCTTTCCTTACTCCTTATATGAAGATTAATTCAAGATGGATTAGAGACTTAAATGTTAGACCTAATACCATTAAAACCCTAGAAGAAAACCTAGGTAGTACCATTCAGGACATAGGCATGGGCAAGGACTTCATGTCTGAAACACCAAAAGCAACGGCAGCAAAAGCCAAAATTGACAAATGGGATCTAATTAAACTAAAGAGCTTCTGCACAGCAAAAGAAACTACCATCAGAGTGAACAGGCAACCTACAGAATGGGAGAAAATTTTTGCAATCTACTCATCTGACAAAGGGCTAATATCCAGAATCTGCAAAGAACTCAAACAGATACACAAGAAAAAAACAAACAACCCCATTAAAAAATGGGCAAAGGATATGAACAGACATTTTTCAGAAGAAGACATTCATACAGCCAACAGACACATGAAAAAATGCTCATCATCACTGGCCATCAGAGAAATGCAAATCAAAACCACAATGAGATACCATCTCACACCAGTTAGAATGGCAATCATTAAAAAGTCAGGAAACAACAGGTGTTGGAGAGGATGTGCAGAAATAGGAACACTTTTACACTGTTGGTGGGATTGTAAGCTAGTTCAACCATTATGGAAAACAGTGTGGCAATTCCTCAAGGATCTAGAACTAGATGTACCATATGACCCAGCCATCCCACTACTTGGTATATACCCAAAGGATTATAAATCATGCTGCTATAAAGACACATGCACACGTATGTTTATTGCGGCACTATTCACAATAGCAAAGACTTGGAATGAACCCAAATGTCCATCAGTGACAGACTGGATTAAGAAAATGTGGCACATATACACCATGGAATACTATGCAGCCATAACAAAGGATGAGTTTGCGTCCTTTGTAAGGACATGGATGCAGCTGGAAACCATCATTCTTTGCAAACTATCCCAAGAACAGACAACCAAACACCACATGTTCTCACTCATAAGTGGGAGCTGAACAATGAGCTCACTTGGACTCGGGAAGGGGAACATCACACACCGGGGCTTATCATGGGGAGGGGAGAGGGGAGAGGGGGAAGGGATTGCATTGGGAGTTATACCTGATATAAATGATGAATTGATGGGTGCTGACGAGTTAATGGGTGCAGCACACCAACATGGCACAAGTATACATATGTAACAAACCTGCACGTTATGCACATGTACCCTAGAACTTAAAGTATAATATTAAAAAATAAATAAAATAAAAAAAAGAAAAAACAGAACATTTGAAGCTATTCAATCAGAGGAGCAAGAGATAAGAGAATGAAAAACAATAAAGAAATCCTATAAAAATTATGGAGCACCATCAAGAGATCAAACATTAAAATAATTAAAATTCAATAAGGAGAAGCAAGAGAAAAAGAGTCAAAAAATCTATTTTAAACAATAATGGCTGAAAATATTCTTGATGTTAACATCCGGGTACAGGAATTGCAGGTTTCCAATAACATGAAACCCAAAGAGTACATCAAGACATGTATTCAAACTATCAAATACAGACAAAAAAATACATCTAAAAGCATAAGGAGACAATATAAATTCATCACATTAAAAAGAGTGTAAATGCAACTACTCCTGGATTTCTCAGCAGAAATTATGCAGGTCAGGAGAAAATGGGATGATATATGCAAAGTGCTGAAGAAAAAACAGAACTGCCACTCATGAATACTTTATCTAGCAAAACTATCTTTCAGGAATGGGGAAAAAATAAAAACTTTCCTAGACAAATTAAAGCCAAAGGAGTTAATGATCACTGGATATGCATCTAAGGAAAATTGCTTAAGGAGTTATTTAAACTGAAACAAAAGGCTCCTAATAATAACAACATAAAATATATGAAAGTAGAAAACTCAATGGTATGAGAAAAGCAGATTTATATTTAGAATACTCTAGGACTGTAATGCTGGTTTATAAAGTGCATTTATCATTAATAAAACGGTTAAAAGACAAAGTGATTAATAACAGCATAACTAAAATAAATTGTCAAGAAATATATATTACAAAACGTAAATTCTGCCATTATAAACATAAATTGTTGGAAAAGGAGCAAAAGTTTTTGAGTTGTATGCAACCAAAGTTAACTTGTTGTTAGGTTAAAACAAGCTATTATAAACATAAGATATTTTTTATAAACCTCATGGTAAACAAAAAGCAAAGTAGTAATAGCAGTAGTAGTAATGCATTTTAGTAAATGCACAAACTAAATGTAAAAGGAATTCAAAGCATACAGAGAAATATCAAATAACAAAGGAACACAGCAAGAAGCAAAAGACAAGACTGCCAGAAAATAATTAACAAAACATTAGTAGCAAGTCAATGATTAACATGAATTTGAATGGACTGAGTTATCCAATATAAAAATACAGTGACTGAATGCATGAAAAAGACAAACTCTATGCTGCTTACAAATATTTACATCGCTTTTAAGGAGATTGACAGATTGAAAATGTAGATATGGAAAAAGGCATTCCAGGTAAATTAAAGTGAAAAGAAAGCAAGAGTAGATATACTTATATCAGACAAAATAAACATTGTCAAAATCTCTAAACAGAAAAAAGAAGTACATTACATAATGTTAAATGGGTCAATTCTTCAAAATAGTATAAAAATTGTTACATGAAGTCACCCCTTGCTATCAGGCATTCGTTTCAGGATCCTCTGAAAATACACAAATTGGTGAATGCTCAAGTATCTTATATAAAATTGAATAGTACTTGCATAAAACTAATTCATACCTTCCCATATACTTTAAATCATCTCTAAATTATTTATAGTACCAATACAATGCAAATGCTGTCAAGGTAGTAATTATACTCTATAATTTTCTATTTGTATTGTTTTTATTAGTGCATCTTTTTTTGTTGTCTGTTCAAAAATAGTTTTGATTGGTAGATCTGTGGATGCAGAGCCCTCAGATACAACGGGTTGACTGTTTGCACCCAATATAGAAACACCTACGATATAAAGCAAATATTTAAAAATCTAAAAAGGAGAGGTAGATTTCAATACAATAATAGAAAAGCACATCAATAACAAATACATTCAACAATAAACGTATCATCCAAACAGAAAATAAATAAAGAAACACTGGACTTGAACAATACTTTAGACAAAATGAACCTAACAGACATTTGCAGAATACTTCTTCCAATAGCAATGAAATACACAATTTTCTCAAGTACACAAAGAATATTATCCAGGATAAATTATATATCAGGTTACAAAGTAAGTATTAGAAAATTTAAGAAGATTGAAATCATATAAAGAACCTTTTCTAGTCACAATGCTAGAAAACTGGAAATCAATAACAAGAGAAATTTCAAAAAAATTGACAGATATAATCGTATGTTGCTTAATAATGTGAATGCATTCTGAGAAATGTGTCATTAGGCAATTTCATCATTGTATTGAATCGTGTAGCTTGCTTACATAAACATAGATAACACAACTTAGTATACACTGTGGCTAAATGGAGACTGTTGCTCCCAAGCTACTTATGCACCATGATACTGTACTGAATACTGTAGGCAATTGTAATACAATGGTGTCTGTGTGTCTGAACATATCTAAACATAGAAATAGTTATATATTGCATTATGAAATTACTGTTATATCTATAATATGATTAGACAATAGGAATTTTTAAGTCCATTAAAGTCTTTTGGGATTACCATGTTATTAGGTTGATGCAAAAGTAGTTGGCATTTTGCCACTGAAAGTAATGATAAAAATGTGATTATGCAGTGCATAACTATAAATGGAAATTAAATAAGATGCTTCTGATCAACCAATACATCAAATAAGAAATTAAAAGGAAAATTTCAAAATATCTTGAGGTAAATGAAAACACAACATATCAAAACTTATGGGATACTGTAAAAGTTCTAAGATAAATGTTTATAAAAATACACACTCACATTAAAAGAGAAGAAAGATTTCAAATAACATTACACCTCAAGTAAATAGGAAAAGAAAAACCTGAACAAGATAGATGCAAAAATTCTCAACAAAATATTAGCAAATCAAATCCAACAGCATATCAAAAAGATAATACACCACGATGAAGTAAGATTTATTACAGGTTGTTAAGATTGTTCAACATATGAAAATAAATAAATGTGATGCATCGTCATCAACTTAATGACAAAAAAATCCATATGATCATTGCAATAGCTACAGAGAAAGAACTTGTTAAAATTGAACAGCCTTTTTTGATTAAAAAAAAAAAACCCTCAACAAAATAGACATAGAGGAACCATATCTTAAAATAATAAAGGCCATATATGACAAACTCACAGGTAACATGATACGGAAAGGGGAAAAGTTGAAATATTTCCTTTAAGGTCTGGATCAATGCAAGGATGCCTACTTTCTCCAGTTCCATTTAACATAGTACTGGAAATTCTAGCTGGAGCAATAAGACAAGAAAAAGAAATAAAGACATTTAAATAGGAAAAGAGGCATTTAAATTGTCCCTCTTTGTTGATGACACAAACTTATATCTAGAAAAATAAAACAGAAAGTTTTTAGAACTCATTAATTCATCACATTTGCAGATTACAAAATCAGCATCCCCAAATCAGTAATACTTATAGATGCCAATATCAAATAATCTAAAAAAGAAATAGACAATGTAATATTTACAATAGTTACAAATGAAATAAAATACCAGGAATAACCTTAACCAAAGAAAGGAAAGATCTCTTCAATGAAAACAATAAAACACTGATGAAAGAAAATGAAGAGAATCCAAAAAATGTGGAAAGATATTTCATATTCAGGGATTGGAAAAATCAATATTGTAAAAATGTTCATTCTACTCATAGCAACCTATAGATTCAAGTCAATCTCTATCAAAATACCAATGACATTCTTCCAGAAATAATTTAAAAAATCTTAAATTTTATATGGAACAACAAGGGCCCCAGAATATCCAAAGTAACTCTCAGAAAAAGTACATAGCTGGAAGCATCACATTGCCTGACTTCAAATTATACTATAAAGCTATAGTAAACAAAACATCATGGTACTGGCATAAAAATATAGACCAATGGAACATTATAGAGAAGCCAAATGTAAATTCATGCATCTATAGTCCACTCATTTTTGACAAAGATTCCAAGAACATGTATCAGGGAAAAGATAAATGTTCAATAAATGTTGATAAGTGAACTGGATATCCATATGCAAAAGAATGAAACTATACTCTACATCCTACCTTACACAAAAATCAAATGAAAATGAATTAAAAATTTTAAGACCTGAAACCATGAAAATACTACAAGCAATCATTGAGAAAACACTACAAGACATTGATCTAGGTCAAGATTTCTTGAGTAAGACCTTAAAAGCACAGACCACCAAAGCAAAACTGGGCAAATGTGATTACACTAAAGCTAAAAAGCTTCTCCATAACAAAAATAGATAAAATAAAATAAAATAAATAAAAATAAGCAAAAGTGAAGAGATAATTCAAGAGGAGGAGAAAATGTTTGCAAACGAACCATTTTATAAGGATTAATAATCAGAATATATAAAAATCACAAACAACTTCATAAAAAAATGAAGAATTTGATTTTCAAATGGTATAAGTATCTGAGCAGGTATTTTTCAAAAGATGACTGATGTGGTTTGGATTTGTGTCCTCAACTAAATCTGACATCAAATTGTAATCCCCAATACTGGAAGAGGGGCCTGTTGGGAGATTATTGGATAATGGAGGTAGACTTTACCTTTGTTCTTCCTGTGATAATGAGTGAGTTATTGTGAGATCTGGCCATTTAAAACTCTGCAGCACACCCCCCATCCCACTCTCTCTCTTCCTCCTTCTCTGGCCGTGTAGCCTGCCTCCCCTTTGCCTTCTGCCATGATTGTAAGTTTCCTGAGGCCCTCCCAGCCATGTTTCTTATAAGCCTGTGGAACCATGAGCCAATTAAACCTCTTTTCTTTATAAATTCCTCAGTCCCCGATTTTTTTTTTTTTTTTTTTTTTTTTTTTTTTTTATAGCAGTGCAAGAACAAACTAATACAGAACATTGGTATTAAGAGGTGGGGCACTGCTACAAAGTTACTTGAAAACGTGGAAGTGATGTTTGGACTGGGTAATGGGCAGGTGTTGAAACAATTTGGAAGTCTCAGAAGATGGGAAGATGAGGGAAATCTTGGAACTTACTAGGAACTTGTTAAATTGTTGTGACCAGAATGCAGATATTGATATGGACAATGAAGTCCAGGCTTAGGTGGTCTCAGATGAAGATGACAAACTTATTTGGAACTGGAGCAAAGCTCACTTTTTTTATGGATTAGTGAAGTGGTTGGAGGCATTGTTTCCCTGCTCTAGGGATCTGTGGAACTTTGTATTTGAGAGTGAGGTTTAAGGTTATTATATGGCAGAAAAGATTTCTAAGTGGCAAAGCATTCAAGACATGGCCTGGTTGCTTCTAACAACTCGTGCTCCTATTTGTGAGCAAGACCATGACTGAAACTTGTACTTAAAAGGGAATCAGGGCATTAAAGTTTGGAAAAATTGAAACTTGGTTATTTGGTAGAAATGAAAATGATATTTTCAGAAGAGAAATTAGAACTGGCTGAAGAAACTTGCATAAGTAAGTAAGACCTGAATATTAATAGCCAAGACAATGGAGAAAATGCTTCAAGTGCATTTGAGAAATCTGCAAGGCTGCCCCTTCCATCACAGGCCCAGAGACGTAGAAGGGAAGAATTGTTTCATGGGTCTGACACGGGGTCCCATTGCTCTGTGCAACTTGGCAACAATGTTTCCTTCATCCCCGCTGCCACAGCCCCAGCCATGTCTAAAAGGGCCCCAGATATGTCTCAGGCCGCTGCTCCAGAAGGTGCAAGCCTCAAGCCTTGGCAACTTTCACATAATGTTAAGCATTTGGGTGCACAAAAGGCAAAACATGAGGTTACAGAGCCTCCACCTAGATTTCTGAGTATGTAAGGATTGGGGGGCAGATTTTCTTCTTGCTGTTCTTGTGCTAGGGTTCTCATGAGATTTGGTTTAAAAATGTGATCACCACTCTGCTCTCTCTCTTTCTCCTGCTCTGGCCATGTAAGACATGCCTGCTTCCCCTTTGCTTTCTATCACGATTGTAAATTTCCTGAGTCTTCCCCAGCCATGCTTCCTGTAAGTCTGTGGAACTATAAGCCAATTCAAACTCTTTACTTTATAAATTACCCAGGCTCAGGTGTTTCATTATAGCAGTGCAAGAACAGACTAATACAAAGACACATGAATGCTCAACAGGTATATGAAAAAAAGTTTTGCATTGCTAATCATCAGAAAAATGCAAAGTAAAATTGCAATGAGATGTAACTTCACCCCAGTTAAAATCTTTTACAAAATAGCCAATAACAGATTCTAGCAAGGATGTGAAGAAATGGGAGCTCTCATATGCTGGAGGTGGAAAGGTAAATGTGTGCTGCTACTAAGAACAATATGTAGGTTTCTCAAAAAACTAAAAATAGAATTACCATATTATTCTGAAGTACCACAGTTGGGTATGTATCTTAAGAAGGAAATCAGTAAATCAAAGAGAGATCTGCACTACCATATTTATTGCATCCCATTCTCAATAAAGAATCAATGAAAGTATCCACCAATAGATGAATGGATAAATAAATGTGGTACATATACAAAATGGAATATTATTCATCCATAAAATGTGAAATTCTGTCACTTACAACAGCATGGATGGAAAATGACACTGTTAAGTGAAATGAGTCAGGCACAGAAAGACAAATATTACATGCTCTCATTTTTAAGTGTGAGCTAAAAAATATTAACCTTATGGGAACAGGGAATAGAATGTGGTTAAAGAGACTGACAAGGATAGTGGGGAGTAAGGAATAAAGGTCTTCATCAATAATTACAAAAAATTACATAAAAGAAATAAGACCTAGTGTTCAGTAGCACAATAGGCTGACTGTGGTTAATAATGATTTATTGTATACTTTAAAAAAACCCTAAAAGATAGAATGTCCCTAACTGCATTAGGTTGTTTTTAGTTTGCTATAACAAAATATTTAAGACTGGGCAATTGATTTTAAAAAAATTAATTGGCTCACAGCTCTGCAGGCTTCACGAGAAGCATGGTGATGGCATCTGCTTGGCTTCCAGGGAGGCCTCAGTAGGGAATAGGTGCCATGCACTTTGAAATGAGCAGATTTCATGTAAACTCAGAACCTCCGAATGAGAGCTCACCTGTCAAGAAAACAATGACACAAGTAATTCATGAGGTATCTGCTCCCATGATCCAAACACCTTGCACATGTCCCCACCTCCAATATTGGGGTTTATATTTCAATATGAGGTTTGGACAAAGACTAATATCTAAACTATATCATTCCACTTCTGTCCCCCTAAATCTCATGTCCTTCTCACATTGCAAAATATAACCATGCCTTCCCAAGAGTCCCACAAAGTCTTAATTCATTCCAACATCATTTCAAAGGTTCAAAGTCTCATCTGAGACAAGGCAAGACTCTTTTACCTATAAGCCTATAACATTAAAAACAAGTTATTAATTTCTAAGATACGGAGGTATATTTATTGGGTAAACATTGCCATTTCAAATGAGAGAAATTGGCCAAAAGGAAGGGGCTACAAATCTCAGGCAAGTCTGAATCCCAGAAGGGCAGTCAGTACATCTTAAAGCTTAAAAGTAAACTCCTTTGACTACATATTCTGCATACAGGGTATGCTTGTCCTAGGTGTGGGCACCCAAGGCCTAAGTCAGCTCTCCTCCTGTGGTTTCACAGGGTGAAGGCTACACAGCTGCTCTTAACAGTTTGTTGCTAAGCAACTAAGACTCTTCTAGGTGCACAGTGCAAGCTGCATGTGGATCTACCCTTCTCGAGTCTGGAAGATACCTGTCACCCTTTTCATTCTTCACTAGCTGGTACCCCAATGGGGGCTCCTTGTGGGGTCTCCAGCCTCACGTTTGCCCTCACATTGCTATAGTAGATGTTTTCTGTGAAGGATCTACACTTGCAGCAGGCTTCTGCCTGGACATCCAGGTTTTTTCATACATCCTGTAAAATCTAGGGAGAGACAGCCAAGAACACACATTGCTCTTGCACTCCAGCACATTAAGGCCATCTAGGCTTATGGTTTGAATTTTCCAAAGTGACAGCTCAAGATGTACCTGGGCCTCTTTGATCCCCAGTTGTAGTTGAAACACTCCGGATGCAGGGAGCCGTATTGTGAGGCTGCCAAGGGCAGTAGAGCCATGGGTCTGGCCTACAAAACCATTCTTCCCTCCTTGACCTCTGGGCCTGTGAAGGCAGGCAATGCTGCAAAATTCTTTAAAATGCTTTTGAGGTATTTTTCAAATTGTCTTGATATTAGCATTTGCCTCCTTTTTAGTTATGAAAATCTCTAGCAAATTGTTGCTCCATAGTCTGCTTTAATTTCTTTCCCAGAAAAAGCTTTTTTGGCCAGGTGCAGTGACTCATGACTGCAATCCCAGCACTTTGGGAGGCTAAGGCAGGCAGATCACAAGGTCAAGAGGTTGAGACCATCCTGGCCAACATGGTGAAACCCCGTCTCTATTGAAAATACAAAAATTAGCTGGGTATGGTGTCATGTGTCTGTGGTCCCAGCTGCGTGGGAGGCTGAGGCAGGAGAATCATTTGAATCTGGGAGGCAGAGGTTGCAATGAGCCGACATTGTGCTACTGTACTCCAAACTGGTGACAGAGTTAGACTCCATCTCAAAAAAAAAAAAAAAAAAAGAAAAGAAAAGAAAAAAAAATTAAAAAATAACAAAAAATTTTCTTTTTTTGTCACATGGCTAGGCTGCACATTTTCCATATTTTCATGCTGTCCTTCCCTTTTCAATACAAACTCGAGCCATTTCTTTGCTCCTGAATTTGAGCATAGGCTGTTAGAAGCAGCAAGAGCACATTTTGAATGTTTTGCTGCTTAGAACTATCTTCCTTCAGACACCCTAAAGTGTCATTCTAAAGTTCAAACTTTCACTGATCCCCAGGGCATGAATACAATTCAGCCAAGCTCTTTGCTAAAGCATAACATGTGTGACCTCTGCTCCAGTTCCCAATAGGCTCCTTATTTCCATCTGAGACCTTTTCAGCATGGGCTTCACTGTCCATAGCACAGTCAGTATTTCAGTCACAAACATTTAACCAATCTCTAGGAAGTTCCAAACTTTCCCTCATTTTTCTGTCTTCTTTTAAGCCTTCCAAATTATTTTGACATCTGCTTGTTACCCAGTTGCAAAATTGCTTCCACATTTTTCAAGTATCTTTTCAGCAATGCCTCACCTATTAGTACCTATTTTCTGTGTTAGGTTGTTCTTGCATTGCTATAACAAAATACCCGAGATTGGGTTATTTTTAAGAAAAGAGTTTTAATTCACTCATGGTTCTGCAGGCTGTACATGAAGCATAGTACTGGCATTTGCTTGGCTTCTAGGGGTGCCTCAGGAACCCTACAATCAGGATAGAAATAGAAGGGGGTGCCGACATACACCATGCAGAAAGCAGGAGCAAGAGAAAGACAAGGGAGGGTCCATACACTTTTAAATGACCAAATCTCATGTGAACTCAGAGCAAGAGCACGATTATTACCAAGAGGATAGCTCAAGCCATTTTTGACAGATATGCCACCATGATCCAAACACCACCCCACATCCAACACTGGAGATTACATTTCAACATGAGATTTGAGTAGGGACAAATATTCAAACTATGTCACTAACATATATAAATGATAAATGCTTGAGGTGATGGATATCAAAATTACCTTGAATAATCATTACGTATTATATGGTTTTATCAAAATATCACATGTATACAAGAAATATATCCTGGTATATATTCATAACAAGAGTTAAAAATTAAAATAAATCAATCAAAATTGCATTTTTCTTATATTAATGAGTTAATTAGAAGTGTTTTTATTAATTTCTAAACAAATGGGAAATTTTTTTCTACTTAACTTCTAATTTAATAGCTTCTTGCTTCTAGAACAACATCTGTGTAAACCTTTAGGCAAGGTGTCAGAATACAAAACTATTGTACAAAAATCTATAGCATTTTTATACATCAATAACCATCAGGCTGAGAGTCTAATTAAGAACATAATCCCTTTTATGACAGCCACAAAAAAATAATACCCAGGAACACAGCTAAACAAGGAGGTGAAAATCTCTCCTAGAAGAACAAAATACTCCTGAAAGAAGTCAGAGGTGATACAAATACATGGAAAAACATCCCATACTCACGAATTGAAAGAATCAATATCATTTTTTCTTTACTGATGTAGCTTGTGCTTGTTTTGCTTTTGTTCCTTTTTTGTTTGAATAAACAAATAGCTCTACAACGTGTCAAATAAATTACCAATACATTATTTTATGGTTATTAATGTTTCTGTTCTGTTAAAAAGTTCAATCAATGTCATGAATATATTCTTATCTTTCAGAGGCTTTTGCATTTTACCTATAATATACACACTTATAATCTATTTGACTTAATTTTTAGGTATGGTGTGAGATAAGCATCAAATTATGTATTTTCCTATACTGATACACAATTGACTTTGAAATACTTATTGAAAATACAGTCCCTTTTTATTCTCTATGCATCCAATTAGCATAAAGCATATGTTTATATATTTATGGATGATTTCTGAACTTTCAGTATAATTACTTTGATCTATCTCAATCCGTAAGCAAATACTAAACTATCAGATTTACTACAATTTTATAATGTCTCAGTATTCAGTAATGTAATCCTTCAGCTTTGTTTATTTTTTTTATTTGCTTTGTTGATTCTTTCCGTTATTTGTGCACTAGTGTAAATGTTGTGATTAAAAGAGCTACCATGTATTTTGCATTTATTGAGATAAACAGTTAACATGGTTTAACTTTTAAAGTCTTCACCAAATTTTTTTTTATTTTTTTTTATTTTTTATTATACTTTAAGTTCTAGGGTACATGTGCATAACGTGCAGGTTTGTTACATATGTATACTTGTGCCATGTTGGTGTGCTGCACCCATCAACTCGTCAGCACCCATCAATTCATCATTTATGTCAGGTATAACTCCCCAATGCAATCCCTCCCCCCTCCCCCCTCCCCATGATAGGCCCCAGTGTGTGATGTTCCCCTTCCCGAGTCCAAGTGAGCTCATTGTTCAGTTCCCACCTATGAGTGAGAACATGTGGTGTTTGGTTTTCTCTTCTTGTGATAGTTTGCTAAGAATGATGGTTTCCAGCTGCATCCATGTCCCTACAAAGGACGTAAACTCATCGTTTTTTAGAGCTGCATAGTATTCCATGGTGTATATGTGCCACATTTTCTTAATCCAGTCTGTCACTGATGGACATTTGGGTTGATTCCAAGTCTTTGCTATTGTGAATAGTGCCACGATAAACATACGTGTGCATGTGTCTTTGTAGTAGAATAATTTATAATCCTTTGGGTATATACCCAGTAGTGGGATGGCTGGGTCGTATGGTACATCTAGTTCTAGATCCTTGAGGAATCGCCATACTGTTTTCCATAATGGTTGAACTACTTTACAATCCCACCAACAGTGTAAAAGTGTTCCTATTTCTCCACATCCTCTCCAACACCTGTTGTTTCCTGATTTTTTAATGATTGCCATTCTAACTGGTGTGAGATGGTATCTCATTGTGGTTTTGATTTGCATTTCTCTGATGGCCAGTGATGATGAGCATTTTTTCATGTGTCTGTTGGCTGTATGAATGTCTTCTTTTGAGAAATGTCTGTTCATATCCTTTGCCCACTTTTCCATGGGGTTGTTTGTTTTTTTCTTGTATATTTGTTTGAGTTCTTTGTAGATTCTGGAAATTAGCCCTTTGTCAGATGAGTAGATTGCAAAAACTTTCTCCCATTCTGTAGGTTGCCTGTTCACTCTGATGGTAGTTTCTTTTGCTGTGCAGAAGCTCTTTAGTTAAATGAGATCCCATTTGTCAATTTTGGCTTTTGCTGCCGTTGCTTTTGGTGTTTCAGACATGAAGTCCTTGCCCATGCCTATGTCCTGAATAGTACTACCTAGATTTTCTTCTAGGGTTTTTGTGGTAGTAGGTCGAACACTTAAGTCTCTAATCCATCTTGAATTAATCTTCATATAAGGAGTAAGGAAAGGATCCAGTTTCAGCTTTCTACTTATGGCCTGCCAATTTTCCCAGCACCATTTATTAAATAGGGAATCCTTTCCCCATTTCTTGTTTCTCTCAGGTTTGTCAAAGATCAGATGGTTGTAG